>NW_019211454.1:55765805-55933575 GCF_002443255.2 Varroa destructor | reverse complement strand
TGTTTTTTGATATCCCTTGCCAATAGTAATCTAACAACAATTCTTGTCCATCCTGTTCCAGCGCTTTCGGTTCTAATGTTGTATATTGCATGTTCGAAATTACGAAATGCCCCAACCCACTGTCTTCTGAGCTCTCTTATATTTATCGTATCGTATCACATGGCGGGACTGAGTCGAACTTACAATCGTCGGTTGCTTCTGAAGCTTCGAACGCCAACGTCGTTTGCTTCACATTGATCTTTTCCATTTACCAGTCGTTCTGACCCCTAACGCGTTGGCCGGTTTTTGTTTTTTTGCCCCGCTCCTTTCTGCGGCTAGCATCAGTCATGGGTCACATGTTTCAATTTTTTTAATTTTATTTTACCTTCTCCAAAACAGGAGAATATTAAATACCAATGTGTTACTTACAAATGTTTAGCCATAGCCATCATTCTCTCGATCTACCACTGCTACGAATAAAGTCTCTGTATTTTTTCCTTGCGGCAACAAAGTCGTCCTCTCATCTTGATAGATAACCATAATGGCCGGTCGCATCAAAAGGGATACCCCTTTCTAACGGAAGGTCACCCGCAAGGGCTCTATTTAATGTTAGCCAAGAGTCCAGCAGCTAAATATTTTTGTGAACATATCAAATCAAACCCAGAAGATAGTACGAATCGGGAACTTGGAACATGGAAATGGGAATTGGAACAAATTGGCGTAATGTCACTTAGTCTAAGCCTTAAAGTTGTCAGGAGACCCGACCTGATATTGCTTATCTTAGGCCCGCAAGCATAGAAAACACCAGAAAAGATGTTTATACATATTGTTGTCATGTCTGGGTTTCCCTATAAAGAGAAATCTATGCATAGTGTTATATGCATACAGTTACCTAACAGCAGTTATATTGATTTCGATAGTGATCTGTATAGATATTTTATAGTCAGTTCCGATTATTAGTCTTGGAGTGATCGTGGTAGTTGAGGTGGGGCAATGATAAAAAGAGCTATGTTTTACAGATTTAAATAAACATGCCATATATATTTTGATCAGAAAGGCTGAACCCTTCGCCGCTGTATGCATCAATTTCTGATGAAAGTAAAGTATTGTCTACAACAATCAGTGGTACAAAATCTTTTTCGGTTGTCCTCACTAGCTAGCGTCGCGTGTGTAACATGTTCGCGTGCGTGCTTCGCTGAGCTATAGTTGGGCGTGTAAGGCCATACGGCCTCCACATCATTCGTTACCACCGACGCTGACTTAGGTAGCCTGATCAGAGTGGAAGCGTTCGCGGTTAGAACAGTTCGGGCCGGACAGAAACTATGAGTACTCATTTTTCAATGCATCTATTTAATAGTGCAAAGCTAACTAGTCAATATTATCTGTGTAAGCCAGCGATTCGAAGTATGGCCGAGTGCCAATGTGGGATTATTGTCGGTAAGTTCTGGTGACTATAAACAGCCGAATAAGAGCGACATCTTGCCATGCCCAAAACAGAACAAAAAAAAAAGCAACAACCCTAACTCGCACTTCGATTCATATCCTTGTGTGATAGCAACGTATATATAGATAAGCAATGCATTGCGATAGATGTCGGTGGCTCTATCGTTGATCTACTAACTTATCTGCCATAACACCATCTGCATCACATCTGAAAGAGTATAAGAGCTGCTAGAGACACATGGCAACGGGTGTAATGCATTGTGAACAGGCCGAGCGTTGTACATAAACATGTTATATGCATGCTGGTAAACATGAGAGTTACATTAAGTCGATCGAGAACGCGACAGCGGCTTCTCAGCGGTCTCCCTCGACTCAGGTACATGGTGAGGTAAAAACGAAGACGGTGAAAAACAGACCGAAGTGCCCGATGTCACTGTTAGAAATCTTATTATTATTATTATCACCATAATTACTATTATCAGCTTTATCGTCATATTCGTATGATTTTACCGGCCTTGTTTGCGCTTCTTGATAAGCACAACAACTGCGCCGGCAATGGTAGTACCAACAACAACAGCATCAGCGAATACGACAGACACATATTGCTGTAATCTCTGACCAAAATAGCTCGTTGTCACACGCGTTCCTTGGCTAAGCAACAGTCGACGCCAGAAGCAAAAGGGCTGCTCGACGCGGTCGTTATATGCCAGAGTCAGGTCCTCATTACAAAGGATCATCGAACAGGGAATTACTGTATTATTTTTATTGCTATTACTCCATGTTGTCAGAGCGCCTTTTTATCCGATCTCGATTCAACCAAATACACAGTTGAATCGCGCCACGAACGCTGGATGAGAATTAAATAAAAATCAACGAGACTTCGTCGATAAGCGGCAAAGCGTGCTACAGAAATCGGACATATGTCACAATTACAAAGTCGCTACAAGCACAACCATAGGCGAAGATAGTCGCCGCCGCCGTACACAAAAACAGCGATAATAACTCTATCATTAACAACAACGACCGAAGAAGAAAAGTTTCATCGAATAGCGAAACGAAGTTTTACGTTTGTGCAGCGTGTTAAGTATTGAAGCGTGTGTGTGAACGTACCAAATAAAAAGAAGATCAAAAGACGTCCTACCAGCGTATGTGGACGAACTTCGGCGCTGGCAAACAGCTAGGCCTCAGATGAACAAAGGACGCGAGCGCGCGTTCGTGGTCGGTGTCGTTGTCGAGCAAGGCAGATTGGAGAATCATAGTGCACGACAAAAAGTACTTTATCTACTGCTCGTCTTGTGTACAAAAATCGCGACCGAGTGTGGACAACATCGATAACCAAATCAACGCCGGACATATGAGTTTCTACATCTCTATATAGTTCACTCGTATGTTGAAGAGGACAAGTAGCATACGATCGACATATGAACAAATGGATGCATATAGTTTGCCATTTGTTAATGTTGGCAGCGAAAATTTTGATGCGACGTCAACAATCCAACTGGTCAGGACTTTTACTGGTTTAAATGAGTAGGGACGTGTTTATTATTACTATACTATTATTTGGAGATAATATGCTATTTCTTATTAGAGTATGCCATTTTGGATAAATGTTGTTTATGGGTGTGGCATGCATGTTGACGATGTGGGTCAATGTGAAGCATCAACGAAATTATTTAGCGGCCATTGTTGAATAAGGGCGGCATTTATAGGATCCATGCGTAAGGATCAGCTCTCTAATCGAGCAGGCAACTACATATTATGCTACGAGTACGTGCCTTTTACGTCGTATTTAGGCTACGTATCGAAACTAGACCAGTCGTCAGGCCTCTTATTTATGGCCAATGCTTTCCCCTATCGGCAGAGGTCTTAGCTGCAAATCTCGTGAGATAGACAGAATCTGACCCTGATTTCTTTCCGGCTGTTAGCTCCTGCTGTCTCTGCTAGATGTTCTTCCTACTCGAACTAAAGCAGTTCACTGCAACCATGGCACCAGTCGATGACTCTCTCATTAACCGCTCCCCTTACCTTTTCTTTTTGGATCTGTCACCATGCCTGATCTTGTTGCCATCGGCTGGAAAAATGTTTTCAGGGATCCAGTTGAGGAAGCAGAATGACGTGGGCAGTATGGAACAAGTGCGATCCGACAGATAAGCTTGCCATTCCCAGAAAAGCAAAAACAACGTCTATTATTAAATCAATACAAGTTCTCTCGATGCTGATAGACACATCATGAACGTGCAAATCACGATTGGAACTGTTACAGCTCGCAATGTATAACCCCTCTGTGTTCCAGTCCATTGAATAGAAAAATATCCATTAAAAAGAGAAATAAGCAGGGGCCGATCTTTGAAAACAGGAAATCGATCGAGAATAAACGTTGCGTCCGTTTATCGATCAAAGATGACGAATGATTAATAAAATTTAACAAGACATAATATTTTGAAAAGTATCTACATGTTCTTCAAATAAGTAAATTAAGACTAGCGAAATCCTCGTCTGTGATACTTTGCAGAATAACGAGCGATAGTTCATTTGAAATACGTGAGTATACTTAGGTTGCAACATATCCACTTTACTTGTATTACCCAAAGTTATACTAACCTGTCAAGCCATTTAGTCACATACACTCGTATCTATGAGCGCAAAAGGTATATATATATATATATATTTCCACGGTAAGACCATAATTCTATCACTGTTTCTCGGCGAAAGCAGCTGAAAAAATGATTTTAAAAAAGTCATTTTTGCATCTTCCATTAACCGGTACAGATGATGGTCGGATAGTACAAGATTTGGATTGTGTAGCGCATGCACTAAAACTTTCCCCATTTAGCTCCCTTCAAGTTTGTCGAACGGCTAAGGACGCCTGTAGTTTGACATAGTCACGGCTAAATATGATGCCTTTCAGATCCACTGGTTTTAGTCGACCTTTTCAATTCTTCGTTGTAGTCTCGTTAGTTGTTGACAGTAGAGATCCGAACCAATAGTCTTGCTGAATGGCAGCGACCTATGATGCACGATTTCATCCCAATCTCATCAAAAACATAAGTTCGTTAACGTTAGTCTGGGCTTTGTCACAAGGTGCGAAGTACATTTGTCTCTAGATAGATAGCTGCAATTTTGTTTTTCTATTTGCTCATTATTGTCATATTTACTGTTCATAATCCATAATAAACCGTTTTAGAAATGGCTCGATTTCGTCGTATTCGTGTAGGATTTGAAGTACGGTCGAGTAAATGCTTTTGCGTCAATACGTGTGACACCGCGCCTCTTTTTTCTAGCCGGTTTTTGTTATAATTGAGAAATGTCCAAGGGTCCATGTTCGATTCCTTATCGATATCAAGGTTATTCACGCACCATCAGTGTTGTCAACTTTCGCAATAATTAGCCTACTACAACAAGAGGCATCTTTCCCACTGAACGCTTCCAAACAAATAGCAACCGAACCACCTTCGAGCTGTTCCTTTCAAAAGCAATACATTTTTATGCGTCTGGACAACATTTCTACTTTGGTCGTAATGTACCTATAAAATATCGAGATTCCATTCATCTCCAACACCCTCCGTTTCAAGTATGAATAAAGATATTCGAACGATTTGAGCACATGTATTGTTACTAAATTTCAGTCTTCAAATAACACCTATGTAATTTTGATGTCGTCTGACTAGAAGACGGTCGACGCTTTCTCAGCGACCCCTATATACGTGTATACTTGCCACTCTAGAGAGCAATGATGGCTATTTACATAAATTGTACAAATAGTGCATACATTCAGATGAAATACGTTTTTCAGGGATACGACGACACCTAATTGATGGGCCCTCAAAAATGTCTGGTGCAAAGATTTAATCTAATCGTCCTTCTGTTTTACCCTTCGGAGTGCCCTGTCCGTTATAGATACCGCAAATGTGCGGCTTTAAGACTGTCGTAGCAGCATCCCGCTTCCTATCCCCATCTCGAAGCTCACAGGAAAACTATCGAGGAACTAACTGACTGGTGCAGACTATGTTTAAGGGACTGTGCTCGAGGTTGGGGATGACCGATAGAACGTCATTGACTGAGTAAGCTTCGGAGAGCGCTTGCCATTGCCACTTCAAGCAAAATAGAAACCGGAATCAGGAGTTGACTGGCTCGGTTCGGTAATGTACAGGCATACGCACACGCTGAGAAAAACGTATTGGCGCCAACAGTGTGGGGCCGGTGTCTGGTAGATAGCGCTACTGAAAGACTGAACGGCTAACGGAAAACCGTAAACATAGGGGGCGTGGCTGAATGTTTGCATCCGGGAAAGCTATGCAACAAAAGCTAGGGCTGATCTAACGCAAACCGCACCAATCGACGGATTTGCTTTTCGTACATACTAGCCCCCGATCCTATATCAGGTATCCCCATGCGCACAACCTTCGTTTTCTATACATACAGATATATATATATATATATAGGCGACTAACAAACAAGTATGTCTTGGAAGTTTCGATGTGCTGTGGCTCTTATTTTTCCGTTGAACCTAACCTAGTAGACGATTCGATGTATGGCAAACATTCATTTTCGATTGTTGCCTGCCCAACCAGCAAAGTGCCCACCGATGTGTCCTTGAAAACATGGGGCGGTGTAGCCACAATTCAAAGCAGAAGCAAAAGATATCTAAAACATACTGGGAGTTATCACCATTCGATCTACTATTTGTATAAGGTCACGAAGATCTCTGTCTATCTAGCTAGTCGACGAAGTCGTTTGGAATAACTATTTTTTTTTTGTTGTCCGAAGGTCCTGTCGAAGGTCAGAGCTTGAAAGTGAACCAGCAAAGTTCGCATGTGAATTCAGGCGAACAGATAAATTATTCCAATACCCGGTAATAGTACACGGTAGACTCGCAGTAAATCTTAACCGGTATCGCCATATAGGAATAATGCGTTAGAAAGCGTATTAATAGCATAATACTGCTATATTTCGATAGCGATTCGTTTTCTACGATGATGCTAAATTTATAGTTCTGAAGTTGCAGTTACTAGAAAGTTGACACAATGCTGGCTAATTACAAATCCCCCTGAGACATTCGCGCTCATTATCGCATGAATTAGACGTAATAAACGTCTTCGTCGGCCATTTTTTTTCGTTATAAAGTCTATTTATTCAATAATATTAATAATGCAGCTTAGCAAACATCGATTGCTTTTGTAATTACGGGAATTACTTATATCTTCATCCCTCTCGTCATTCTCTGTAGCATATATATCTTCACCTAAGTATTTAGTCATCGGCTTATCGCTTCCAGGCAATATTACCGAAGTGATACGTCACTTAATATCGAATGGTACAACAAAAAATAAGCAAAAATTATTGCTAAAACAATGAGTGCCAGAATCTTGACTACATATTTTCGTGAGCTGATACATAACGATTTCTCTGATATTATTTTCACTCGTATTATAGAACATACATGGAACGCATTGTGTTCTATAACAGACATTTATGATTCTTTATAATTAATTTGACAAAAGTCTAAAGACGAACAGTTTCTCATAGCCGAAATAGGTCGGACGTCATAAAAATGGCTGACGGCATTGACGATATGACTGACCTACATAGAAGGGTCTTGTTGCTTTTACAGCCAGATTTTTAATTCCATGTAGCCCGACAAGTAAACACCTACGTACAAGGTTTGCTTTCACGCCTATGTAAGCTATTCACATTAGTGCAATTTAGCAACAAAGTTGACTATCGGGATGACGTCGGAGCAGAGTAAGGGGGCACCTTATAATTAAAACTTTAGCAATTTACAAACTTGTTAAGGTGATGCACTCAATATGCAATACATGTATATTAGCATTGCCACATGAACGAAGTCGCCAATCAACAGTCGCGAACTTTTAAAGCGGAAGTTCCTGATAAACTACACAAAATATGTGCTTATCACACATCTGTTTTTAAATTTTCCCCAATATATAGTCTATGGGCTACAGAAGTTGGCTTTGTTTTGTTCGAGAACAAGCATATACTAGCTATGTGCAGTGTGCAAACATACCCCAGGCCAGAATATGATTGGATTCCCATTAAATCGTCGGGCCCTATCGAAGTTGTACGATGTGTAGATTTCGTCGTAACGCACAAAACTATATTGAGAGGCCCAAGAAGATAAGCAGCATCGATCGACATATAAACTTCTTAGCAGTGGCGGATTGAACTGACGTCCGTTTAGTCATACATTTGCTGCTGAAACGTATACCTACAAATTTTTATAGAGCGAAGTTTACTTTGCATTACCGCTACCCACAACTCAGCTTTAGGTGATTGCTAATAAAACTAATTAGCTTTTATTTTTTTGCCCTATCGGAATGCTACATTAGCGAGTAAAACCCAAAGGCTCATCATACCACAACAGCGCCAACAACACCAGGCCACTAAAAATGCCCTTGTGACAGCCACATTCCTTTAGTCATTTTACGCCTGAATCCATTTATTCTCATCACAGGTTATACTGCTCCCGCGTTAGTTTAGGCACTCGAACATTAAGGCGCTAGATCGTGTTGGGCATCTTTTAGGTCGCGACAACCTCCTATTTGCCTCTTTCTCCACAGCCTTACTCTTGCCACATTATCATTAGCGTAAGTAACTCTACTATATTTTTTCGAGTTCATTTCTACCGCTGTTATTATGCCATGCGGCGAGCTTGGTGCCATCTTATTCCACAGTCAATAAGCGCGGACCAAACCAGCGAAGCAGCTTCAAACATACAGACGTGGCCTTTTCCGCGACAGGCCTGAACGTATAAACGGCTAAGGTGCTTTCAATTGAGGTTCTAAGTTTTCCATGGAGCTCCAGCGATAAAAGTTTTATCCATTGCACTGCTCTAACGTGGCGACAACGTGTTCTCTGTTAGTCTCTTTACGTATCGTGTGTCTCTCCGTGGACTACGAGCATATGTCTCACGTACGCCTATGCTTCATCATTGTGTCTTTCTACATATATGTGCTTTATGTACGTTTCACTGTGGACTTAGATGGGCCTGTGCTGTTGTGTGGGACATCGTACTGATTACAGCAGCTAGTACGAAGACATCTGCTCTAGCAGCTGCCAGCTCCGCGCAGTTTCATTCACGGACGATAGTTGGCCAAGACAAATCTGCTTGGTTTTTCTTTTCGTGTCGTCGCCGGTGCCCTTACTGTCGTTATTGTTTCATAGGTTAGCTGGTATGCGTGTCCTTGCTTCGCAAATAAATGCATACGGTCATCGCTTTCGCGCGTCACCCATTTCGTCTGCGTATTTGCTATTTTTATTCGGGTCCTCGTTTATCACCGCTTCGTCTGCTTGCAAAGGCAACATTTTTTTAGCACTATAGGCTACCCATCCAGTAGATGCGTGTGTGTGTGATCGAGTCTTTTTATCGTATATCAGCTTGAGCTACATTTGATCGCAAAATTGGCTCGTTATAAGTGTCATACTTTAGCGTCTTACCGCCGAGCAGCTGTGGCATTCGACTGATCAGAGGGAAACAATCGACTAGCAGATTAGTTCAGCTCTTCTGCGAATTTTTACTCTTACTTCAGCAAAAGGGGCGTCTGGGTTAAACTTGAACTGAGATGTCTGTGGGACGACTGCAGATAGAAGGAAGAGCATCAACTTTATTGATCCATTTCTTTTGCTTCAAGTTCAGCTTCATTATTCCGCCCCCCCTTACAAATTAACGAAATAGCTGGAGATAAATAGTGAAAGGAATAGCAACCGGTAGCATACATCCGGAGTACAAGCTTCCTACGCACGATCAATATGGCTGCGTTTCCCGTAGCTCTATCGATGTGACGCCCCTATCTATTAATATATTGCGACCTGGTAGAAGAACATTGTTGAACAAAACATATACTCAGTACTCCATGTATCTAGAGTCGCCACAAGGTCAACGTAATCACAGCGGCTCTAACTATTCCAGTTGAATAAATATTGCTCGATGATAGAAGCTTGTAACTGAACTAAAAAGTAGTGCTAGTAAAGTAGTAAAAAGAGATGTATGTAAATTAGTAATAAATCTGAGATACAATCTTATATAGGTGTTTTTTTTTATTTGGCGTTTGTTGCCCTAATCAAGTCGCAAGTGATGAGAACTTCACGTATCGTTTATATCAGTATGAACAAAATAACTACCTGATCTTTCGTGAAGCTTGCGGCCTTAAGCAATCATTTGACGATGTGCAGTCCCCGATGTGTCGATTGTAATAAACGATATTAGTAGTATGTATTGACGTATCGATCCGCTGCTAGTGGCTAGGTGAACAGCCCCTTCCTGAAGTTCGTTGAATCGAGCTGAAAATCGTATCGCAGACAAGACTTCTAATTCGATTATTGATTATGTTCGTAAAGTTTAAAGCTCCGAAAATATTTTTACTTTCCCACTAAATAGTAAGTGGAACTTGCGCAAATGTTTTTGAGACTTTTATCACACTTGAGCTTGTACAGGGAAGCAACTTAGGCGTCTCGATTTCGGCCGCTCTCCAGGTGCCGCATTCAAACGTTACGATCGTTCTCAAGCGTCGCAATAAAGACAACTCTGGCCCATACACACAATATGCAAACACGTATATATGTAGATGCATGTATAAAAACAACATATAATCATTAAATGTCCCCTGGCAGATAGCGGACCTAATTCCTTTCGGGCCAATTGTTTTGTACGATGCCGGCCTCGTGCTCTGTACTGTACGCTAAATGGTGGAACGCTCATCTGCGCTCAGCTGCCGTCGTTTTCAGTTAGCTACCATTAAATCTGCTTAGATGGCCTCTTTCTCCCCTAAAACTGTGAGCTTTACTTAACTGCTCTACACACACTGTGAACATTTACCTCGTTAATTGGAATCTCGAATTCTAATTGCGTACTACATTTTCTGGGGCCTGTAGCTGGCGTAGGAGAAGCAAGCCTAAGTCGAAGTCAGACTTTGGAGACCTATGGAGCGACCGCTTGTTTTTTTCAATTGTGTAAAATCTACCAAAAAATTGTTGTCGACGATACCGGCGTCGTTCCAGCACTTTGTTGCATTCTTTCCGCGATGTTTACTGGACTTGGAGCTACCACTATACGATGAATAGATGGAAGAAAAGATGTCCTCTGGGATAATACTTGTTTTATACATTTAGTGGTAGCCCAGTAACAATATCTATTCTCCTGCAGACAAAAGAACGGATAATGAAATAGAACGAACGTAGCCGTCTTTTCCGGTTTTCCGGTTGAACCGTCGTTTAAGGTGACAACTCGTACGATATGTAAAATATTCAAACGAAATGTTGAAACCACAAATTCATAACAAGAACAACGAAAATAGGTTTGAAGAACTCAAGCTTGTGTGATTTGTATGAGACGTCATCAAACTTCGGTGCGTATACATAAATGGTCATTGACTGTATGACTATATAGAAGGTCAAACAAAGTCTTCGCAGTACATGTTTAATATATACATCTTCTTTGTTAATTCTCATAAATCTAAGTGTTACCGAATTGGTGGGAAATGCTGCAAACGTAGAGCAGAAAACATATCCATATCGCTTAAACACTATATATTTTATCGGTCCTGGCCAGAAAATACTATGATTATGTGCGATCCCAGCCTACTGCAAGTAATAAGCATTTATACAAACAGCATGAACGACGGCGTCAATACGCCGGTAACAGTGCTCATATCCAAACAGCAGTGTCAGCAGTTGATCGTGGTGGTAATGAACACTGATGATATTGCAAATGTACGACGATGGGGCGGCTAAAGGTACCGGTGTGCATTCTTTTGTCCTCATTCTCCCGTGGCTATAATTGGTTAGCCTAGATCCTGTTATTTTTTTGGCAGAGTGAGATAGACGTTGGGCCCATCGTCTCTCCAACTTTTCTGGGCCTTAGCTTCGCTTGCATTTCTAGAAGAATAACAAATGCGAACGACGAAGGCAAGTCGGGATCACGCTAGAAGCATGATGTGAAACCGAGTATAGTAGACGCTTAGCTAGCTAAAGCTGTGTGCTAAATAGTGGTATCTAGAGCAGTACCAGCAGCCACAGCAGCAGCGGCCTGCTTGCCCCCCACGCGATGCCTGCGTATTCAGTCGAGTAGCCGACGTCCATAGGAGCCAGTCGCAGCCTGCACCAAGCCTCGTTCAGGTTTACACAGACACACGTACACCTCAAGGGCATTGTACAGAAATAAAGGCGAAAAAGAAGAACGAATGAATCTACAGAACCTGCGATGGTACGTCTTCTCGGACTGTTGCCGGTGTTGGTGCCATGTCTTTCCGTGCTATTACGCAGGCTATTCGCCTCTTTTCGGCGTTCCGCTGTTCTTCCATCGTCCTATTCACCAACTCACAAACGCATCTACCTCAAGGGTTCCTACGACCTTGAAAATAAAAAAGGGGAAGCTATTTGGTATGGGACAAATTTGGGATTACCACAGACTTCGGGAGTGACGGCCGGATGGCAACATCGTGGACGGGAAGAAGGGCCAGAGGGAGGGCTTTGTGGAGGTAAAAGGGAACGAATACGAAGGTAACCGCTAGCAGAATGATCGTAGAGGAGGCAGTACCAATGAAGTGCCTACGTACTATTCCCAAAGGATACATTGCTATCCAATAAAGAATCTGACTTGTTCGTCGTCAGGCTCCCGTACCACTGGCCGGCACCTGGAAAACCGAGGTCAGTGGTCGGTCGGGGCGGGCGACAGCGATGTATGCACGCAGATGATATCTGGCTAGATGCTGCTGAAGCTGCATTGCGCTTACTGTCGTTGCAAAGTGTAGGGAAGGTGAAAATACTTAGTGCTGCCTTTGTTAGTGGTGTTCCCCTTACCGCTGTGTTCGACAACTTTAATTGTCGACTACGCTGGCCTGTTGCGATCCTCGTGTTATTATTTACGGAAGCTCGGCAAATTTGGAGTGATGGTGCTATAATGTAATGGGGGAGCTTCATATATAATTGTGTCACTGGAGAGCTTTTTTATAGCAGAATTCTACAAGCAGTGGAAGATCTGTCTTGGAATACTTTATTACTACCATACCTACCGTACCGCTTAGGTACAATGTGTTTAACCTGTCTTCTTTGAATAATTATCAATTCAGTAAATACGAGACATTTACTTTTATTGACTGTGATAAACACTAATAAGCTTAATACGCGAAATAATCGATTTGAAACAGAATACATTTTGAAACCTCGTTGTTGCCGAAATTTCCCACGAAAGAATAACGTTAATATGTCAATTCCTTGTTCTGAACATCTACATCGACTTTTTACTTCTGCATGACGGTTTTTTTTGTTAAGCGTATGGGAAAAACAAGGGGTCATTGCAGCCGCAGACTTCGCAATTCAAGCACAATCAAATGGTTGAAGCCGTCTGACGTAGCACCCCACTCGTCAGTCAGAATACATTGGTTCGTCAGACACAGTTTACATCGACTCTGAGGACAATTTCGCCTCTGGCATATGGTAATACGGCTATGTCAAAGAGAACCCCGTGGGAATGCCCTCGGCATTGGTTGTGTGGTGTGGGGGGCAATCTGAATACAGGGAAAACTCAAAGATGACGATGCTAACTCAAGCGATCCTCAGCGCGGTTTGGGCATACCATGTCGGCCTGTTTAGTCTGTATATCGTTAGCACAATATTTGTAAGTTACACACAATGGTATATGTTATTAAGATTAGTACATTGTATCTCTCATTGTTTCATGAACGCACCACGTACCGGACAGGTGAGATTAATGCCGTTCCGGGAATATGTATAATTAATATGCTTGAATGACGCTTAGAACAGGCAGCTTCCTCGTTACTTGAGTCAGTCAATACAGTAGTGCTTTGATGTTGATAAACGCGACGGCCGTTTCAAATAGAATACCTCTGTTTATCACAGACCCCAAAAGCGTCAACGCACTCTATACGACCTGTTGCCTAACATAGGGCTAGAGTTGTGCAGTGAATATAGAAAAGTTAATTTTAGATTGGCCCAATGCAAGCAGATTATTCGTTTACTAAATTCTGATTGGATTAATCACACAAATAGGTGAGCAGAGATTTCTAGTTAAATCAGAACTTCACGTGTCGATCCAATTGGCGAGAGTTGGTCAAGGTATTCACAGAAAATAAGGCAAACATTGTACTATCAGAAATAGTTCACGTTATTAGTTGACAAATCTCATCGCAGAATCACTCGATCAAGCAGTCTATATATTCATACTTGCTCAGTACGCTACCTCTACGATAAAGACGTTCAGTTCTGAGAAACAGTGAATATGTGTGAGAACAGGGATTACGATTGTCCTGCAAAGAAGAGTTCTTTAGATTTTTTGCTTTAGCTCAATGGTACTGCGCCGCGCTCCGATCTCGCCCGCGTGTTTGTACACCTGCTCTGATTTGACTATTTTTATCCTCTATTTTACCCTGTTCGTATGTGTTCAATCACCGAGCTCTATTGCATCATGAAGTGACAACAACAAAAACAGTCGTAAGTCAGCTCTAACCTAATCCCACGGTTGCTCCAGATCGCGTACTTGGTTTGGCTTGGCTTGGCTGGGATGCGGCCGCAAAATACGCCTTACAGTGCCATAGTCCTTGACACTCTGACCGTAAGGAAGCATTCAGATACGGGGCTGAACAAACGAGTCAACTACGTTGCGCTTAAGGCAATTCACACGCCCCTATCGCTTCGGCAAAGAACTATTTGCCCTTCACGCACTACGGTGACGGTCAAGGAGGCACTGCTGTGGGTGACAGGCGAATATCGTGAAAAAAGGAGGAGAGTGGACGGGACGAGGGTCTCAGATGATGATTCGGAAGCTCGGAAAAGGGCAACGTGCTACTAACTACTGGCCGCGATTTCGCTTTGCCGTCTATGTACCGACATATATGGTGCACAGACACAGGTTAAAAGTAAGTGTATATAGAAGCAAACCGACAGTACGGCGTTGCTGCAAGCAATCTTGTCTGCTGGGAACCTGGTGCGACTCTTTCTCCTTTCTGGCGAGCTCAAAAGTGGCCAGAAGGCTGTGGCTTTACATATAGGGTGTTGATTTACTCAACAATGTGTTGAAGGATTCACTAGTTCGGTCAGTTTGGTCGTGCACAGCTTCCGAGCGGAATTACAACGAACGCAGATAATGTAAGGGCGAGTCAACCAAGAGTAGAGCGTTTAAGTCATGGGAGCCCAATATAAAATATGATTCCTACTAATGCAGTTGTGTATTTATACATAGTCGAAGCCCTGCGTGCGCATTTTTACTTCGAACAGAAGTCGCTTGTTCAACTTACGGGACCTGACGTCATTCCCTGATCATTCAAAAATACAAAACATTTTAATTTCTTCTACATAAAGACATACAACATTTCTTCGTCTAATATTTAAACGTAGTGGGATCATGCTCGTTTCAAATCCGAATAGGTAGGTAACGCACGTGAGTTATAGGTAGATTCTTTTGAAGCGGATAACATTCTGACTGGCGCTGTTGTTATAGAAACGAGGACTTGTAGAGTTGGAGATAAGCGCTGGCCATTCTAAGATATAGGACAGACCGGCCGTTTCGCTCTGAATATGAAAGGTGATAGGTGGAAGGTGAGAAGGCTATAATGCTATATATCGCGGAATTGGCGGTACTCCAGGGATTCGCTGGCGGCAAAACCCACGAAGCTTCAGGCGCCACAACCTGCCTCGGTGCAAAGCTTTTTGTAGGTTAGCAACAAAACATCATAACACAGCTACGTACGGTAGGTCCTAGCAATGACAGACAGCTATAATGTCCTAGTCAGCGCAGTAGTGAAGGGTTTCATCAAAGGAGCCATATAGCATAAGTGTGTAGGAGACCAGTGAGAAAGAGGAATAGTCGTCGGATAGGCAGCGTGGCCGGTACCGGTGATACACAACCAGACCGAATCAGGCCGAGCTACCTACACGCTACGCAAAGAGGAATGCCTGTAGGCAAAGACGGGTGAGGCGAGTGATTCTGTAAAGGCCCTATGAGCTACGTTGTCCCCCGAGGCCGGGGTAGAGAGGTCTGCCTACCGATCAGTTTGTTGTTTAAAGATCGCCGTCTGGGGAGCCGTCACATTACCTTGAGATACCGTAGAAACGTAGATGGAAGGGCCGTACGGACGTACACCATCCGAAGCAGCAAACAACGAGAACTGGGCACCAGGTGGAAATGTTTGGTAAATCATAGTGGATGGATCTAACAGCCGGTCCTGCCACCTCCTGGCAGGACCTAAGACATCATCCTACATTGTAGCTGTGGACGATTCAATCCACTGGACAAGCTAGGGAGTGCGCTTTGCTCTGTCGCATCATCACTTCTGCAAGGGAGAAGGTCTGCCACTAACACCGTAACGGCGATGGTCAGTTGGCCATCCGCGAAGAAAATTCCTCTATCTCGTCTCCTTGACCCTTCCCCCCCTTGCCGACCCTCATTTACTCATCCACTGCGCTCTCTGTATAGGATAAGAACTACTCAAAGCACACTGCGTGCCGAGTTTGTCTGTCGTCTCCCACAATCGATTCACTGGCTCGAGTAGTAATAGTCGCCTAAACCGCCAGCAGACTCATTAACCCTATAATATTACACTATACAATGGTAAGAGTGACGGTTTAGCATTAGCCACGACGGTAGAAGCTTCGGCTGTTGTCGCTGTAACGGCATCATCAGCAAACTATAAATCTAAATCAATTAACTCACAGCGGACATCTTGCTGCTACAGTAGTAGATTTGCCCAGCCTACCTGGTCGGTGCTTCTCTGGTGACAAAGAAATAACCTGGCAACGCAATGTAGCCAACTGACGTGCTGATCTCATGAGTCAGGTTGATGCGGAACGATGCTGCCGTCTTTAGAAAGCTGCACTTAGATCAAGGATTGGCGTAGGGTACAAGGGTCTATGTATGGGACATACGGCTGCTGTTCAGCTTAGTTGTCGAGAAGGGAAGGAAGTATCTTGGTGGAACAGCAGGCAAGCCGGGAAAGGTCTTTGGGGGGAGTCCGAAATAGGGCTGATTGGGGTGGTTGAGGGCAAAGGGTATTAAGGGCAAGGGGATGAGAAGAGGAAGTGATGTGCAAAGCTGTCCGAAGCCAGCAGCAGCCAGTGGCGTCGAAACAGTTCGCCGAGATTTCTTGCTGCTACCACCATTGCCGTCAGCCAAGTCGACTGAAGCAGTAGCTGGGGCTGATTTTGGGTTCCTCCTCCTAATACTGCTACTCAAGGCCATCAGCTAGAGAGAAAAGTCCTGCTGCAACGAATATCCTGCATCCTTCAGCGTGGCAGTTAGCTCGTTGCTCTTCGAGGAAATCAGACGGCGACCTGGCCCTGTTTGTGCGCTCTCAGCCACACTCGCTGACTACTATATTACTCTATAGCAGCGATCACCACTGCCAACATCACAGTAACCGCAGCGAGTAGTAACGGAAGTGGGAGCAGCAAGAGATGAAGACTCCTCGTAGATCCCGTAGAGTTCTGCTACGCGATTTCCACGCATGTCCGTTGTTGGTCGACAGCAGCGGGGCAACGGAGGGTCGGTCAGGGCGGGTTCCGGCTGCCAAGAACGTCGTAAGCGCCATGTTGGCTTTTCATCCAGCCAGAGTAATGGGGAACCCTAATGTAGCTCTACCAGCAAGCTGATACGGCCCTCGACAGCGAACCAAACGCCAACCAAAAGTCGGCGGGCCATTGAAAGCAAAATAGAGCTCATCTATCTGCAGCCAAACGGCCACCGCCGAAAAGATCCAAGAAAGGGGAGCCAGGCCAGTCGTTGGGTCGACCGCCCACTTGCCTGAAAGTTGCCCTCCCTGCCGTTACTGCTAGCGGACGTTTCTTCACTGGTTCACCCGTTCCGCAGAGCTAGACACAGCACGCGGCTGCTGCTATATTAGCTGCTTCCTCTTTCAACCTGCACCTCTGCCAGTACAACTGCTTCTGCGGCAGGATCACGACGGTTCTCTTTCGAAATGACCTGCCGCAGCACCGCTACTGGACCAACCGACCATTCCCTAGACCTCCGTCGACCCATCAAACTCCCTTTGCCCCAACACTAGCAACAATCAGTTCAGTTTCATCTCCGTTCCCGCTAGAGAAATACATATCTGCACTTACGAGTAAACTTTAGCGGCGAGGCTATACCTGTCGCTTTATAGCCAGTCTTAAGCCGTGCTGAATCAACCGAAGTCGTAGAAATAATCGAGGTCGAAGAAACCTCAAGCTGTTTGGTATGTGGTAGTTGTATGAGATGCTATCTTTAAGAGCTGTGCAAGCGAACGCTTATGTTACAGTACTAAACGACAGGTTAAACTATTACCTATGATGCTATTCTAACTTAACTTGAAGACATTCGTATTTAATTGAAAAGTTCAATCGCTAGCCTTTGCCGTTTCATGCGACTAAAATTGATAGGGAGAGATGTGCCAAGGAAACTCTACCGATACGCGTATCGATATCGAGAACCTAATCAATGCTATCTGTATACGAGCTATATATGAACTTCAGATATGTTAAGTTTAAAGCTCGGGTGCCGTTAAACATTGACTGTTGAGCTGCAAATTCTGTTTCGAACTAATACACGGAGGAAGAACGTTTCCAATTTACTTAAGACTACCAGCTTGCGTCTGGTACGCCTACCCTATTTTGAATATGTTTTTAGCTATCTCGTTCACCGTCGCCGCGGTGTCAGCGGACTTATCACCACATTGAGTTCCTGATATAATATGTAGAACAGGTTAATAAATAGCTGTCAATTTAAGCTAGCACTCTTGCCTGAACTTAACTGTTTAATTGAGAGCATTCATCTGCGCGATGGTAAGGATAAGAGTCTATGATTTGCTCATCTGGAGAACTATTGCTATGAAACACTTACCAGGCCAAATCGACTTGCAGATTATCAACACAAAGTCTATAAAAACCAACCAAATAGAAACTCTTATACTCATGACTAGTGGATTGGAAAAAAAATTAGCTTTGACGGGTGGGATAGGCATTTTACCATGTAGTAAATCATCTACCGGCAATCGAACCAGCTTTTTCTCCGATCGTCCATATCTATACCACGGGTCTAACTTACCTAAAAGAAAAAAAAGAATAATAAAAACAATCACTAAACGTGTTTCTTTCTATTAATAGGATTAGTTATATCTTGTTCCGTTGGATAATTATACTTAGATTGAACTAGAGTAGCTATAAACAAATACAGTAGAGCGAACGAACTACCGTATGTAAGATTATTCATAAATGAAGTTCGCATTGTGGCCATTCCTAGTCACCTATAGTTGGCGAACCATCTTGAGTATGAACTGTATTTTAGTAGTTCGCTAATTGCACGCTACAGCCTGAAGAATTAGAAAACAGGACGAAGGCCAATTTATGAGAACGTCGAAGATCAATCGTTAATTGGCAAGCATTACGTTCTTAAATTTTAGAATTTAAATTTCTACTCGAAAAAGGGGATATAATTTGTCATAATTACCAGTTTGCAGTGTGCAGATTTTTAAATTTTTCTGCAGAAACTGATACAGTACGAAAAAAAAATAGAAATCGATGACGGCATAGACGAGATCGGTTGAATGTATGAAACAACATTGGAACAGTGCACTATGACGAAGCAGGATGCACTTAATAGTCGAGGTAAGCTACGCGTATGCTCGATTGTGGAATAATGTCAAAAGAAGATAATGTCTCCGAAAGGATTTATCAATGTATTTTGACCCCCCAGCTGTGTTTTAAGTTTGCCTATACTTTGCATTTTAGTGTCTTGCTATTAGTATATACCTCAACTACTGTTACTTCTACCGGCAACGGCGAGAATTCTATCCTCCGTCTACGCTGGATATAGAGCACAGTACTCCGTGCTTAGCTGAGAAGCCACCGTTGTCGAGGGGTAGTATCACTTTGTACACATGTCTCTCTACACGGTTGCCCGTTTCTGCTTACTTTCGTCCAATGAACATCCTTAATCAGACTTTCGGCTCTTGACAGCCAGTGGTTGAAGGCCTAGCACCACTTGCACCGGTTATAGGATAGCAGCCGACTGTCTATTCCCTCTCCCGCTAATCCAGCACCGCGCTGTACTGAAGTTCTATATCCTTCGTCCGAGCGTCTCGTCGTTCTTAGGCTACAGTGTGCTAGAGGCCGCTCACACCTATCCGTTGCAGCTACTATTGCGCCACCTTCGTTACTAGCATAACACATCGTCACCGACATCGCTACTGTTGCAGGTGGCAACGGATCAGTTGGATAGCAGGAGCTATAGCGGCAAGCGGGCGAGCGCTCAATCGGCCAGCCGTATGGCAAACGAAGTATGGAAAACGCTTGCGAACCTTTGCCTTCGTCCGGTTCTCTTCGACAATTAAGTGTTAAGGCGCAGCGGGGTCCTGCGCGAGCTACAAAAAGATTCACAGGAGATCGCTTCTAGCAGAAGCAACGGAGGCTGGAGTGCAGATCAAACTAGCTACTTCGTTTGCCATCAGCTCAACGGCAGGGCTTCGCGTGCGGTGAGCGAGTAGGAGCTCGCCGTTAGCTATGTAGGATTGAGCGGAACATGATCAGCGGGAGATGCACGGAATGGTGCGGGCGTCAGAACAAGAGTTAACTCTCAACAGCCTGCCATAAGTTTCACTGACCTCGGGCGTTTTTTCATCTTCAGCCTTCGATTCAGTCGACTCCGCGCTTTGGTTGGCTCTCCTCCAATTCTATCTTCTTATTGCCACACCCGTTCCATACAGTGACCAGTATTGTCGTGATCAACATCTCACAAAGTTCTTTCAATATCTACAATGTCGTTCTGTAGCCCCGTGATCCCACCCTGCTATTGCAAATTCTGTATATCGCCTGCTAGGTGGCTAAGTTCTGGATGAGAGTTGTACTCATCGTAGGCTCAGCAATATACCATAAGCTCGTCAGGAGTTGGCTGTTATAAAGTCCAATCAATGCCCAAGGTTTAATAGCAAGAGTTCCTTCTGCCAGGATATTTCGAGCTGCATAAAACAGTATATGAAACTTCATATGAGGTGATGAACAGTAATTTTTTAATATTATTATCAAGTAGCAATATAGTCTATGTTACGCAATTGGCTAGCATGGGTTCAGTGTTCAGCCGGATAATCAAGGTTATATTTAAAGCCATTTTGAATTTATTGCATATCAATATGCACTTCGTTGACGTTGGTTCATTCGCCTAAGACTAAAGCTCCTATTCTAATATCTCGTGCCTATATCCCATTACTACGTACGTCATTTTTTTAAAATGTATCAGTGGACTAATCAACAGAGTCGATAGACAAAGCCCAATGCGAGTCTGTGCGTGAAGGTGGTAGCCGTCTGTAGACATTCGTTGTGTGTGTGTCCTCATCGACCTCTCGCATTCCTGTGACTCCTGTTCTCACCTACACACAAATCGTCTAGACATTGCCATGTCAATTGCTTGCCTCCGATTCGTCTCTCTTTCTTTCTCCCTTCCTCCCTCCCTCTCTCTTTGTTACTGAGGTTGGCAAAAAGGTATAGCAAAAATGGCAAGCCTCCGATGGCAGCGTTTGCGGCCTATATGGATTAGTCATGCGCGGGCACTGTACAGGCAGACGGCAGCCCATTGCTGTTGTATCGTACGACTGTTACTTCCTACTGCTGCAGCCGACGCCACCACTACCCGTTTTCGTCCTACTTCTGCTACTCCATCACTACTTGGTGCACATTTACATACATGCATAGTTAATGAAACGGGTCCCCGGCGGGCCGTGAGTGCCCTTCACAAGCTAACGCCGCAGCTCGCTTACTGGCATGCGGCCTGCGTGGCAGCACTAGCAGTGCTTCTGCCTGCGAGTCTGAACGGCTTCTTTAGAGAGCGACTCAGGGAAGCTCGCCCCTCGCTCCGTACCTGAATGCGCTCAAGGATGATACACTGCCTCAAGGGTGCCTAGTGCGCTTGAAACTTGGAAAAAACCCGGAACATAATGGCAGGCAACTTTATGGGTACATCCAGCTTGCTAGTGCCTGGTAATGTGCACAAGGACGATGGCGACGATGACTGTATCACCTGGAAGCTTCGGAGGCAGCCCATATGGTCCCCTGTTCCTTAAAACTCTTAGCCGTGCACAAACACATGCACAGACCGGTTACCCAGGGACGGATGGAGAAAAGGAATGGGCGGGCTTTACTTCATCTACTGAAAGTCCCTTTCGAACTAAAATGTTGTCTGTACATCCTTGCGTAGTTCAGCGGCTTATTGTTCATTGTCCGGCACCTGCCGTATTGCGTAGGCGGTCCCCGATGTTCCGCTCTAGGGGAATTGTTATACTAAAAGGTGACATCGCCATTGTCGCTACTGTTTTGAGGCCGTACGGGGTCATTCGGCTGGGTCTAAATAAGCGTACCTACCAGCGTCACCGCTGTCACTCTACCACATTCATCCTTAAAGCCCACGAGAGCTTATTTAAATAAGGATGGGAAGGTAGCACAGAGGTTGCCCCACCATAAATAAATAAATACTCGCGTGCAAATCCGTGCAACCTGTTCATGCAAGAGTGTTCTTCTTTTTTTTTTGTGGATTTTGTATGTTCTGTATTCTGGGTAGATTTAAAATCAACAATTGAGCCTGTACACACTACTGAGCGTATGAGTCATTGCTGTTTGGTAATAAAGGCTAGCCGCAAATGAGAATCCTAGCGTTGAGAAAATGTTTGTATGCGCTTTGCAAAGGCAGCGGCTTGGCCCCTGTTTGTATTTCTTTATCTTTTTTTCTAATATTAAATCAAATGGAAGTACTTCTCCTATTACTTTTTCAGATAGTAGTCATCGAACAGATGTTGCAGCTTCGGCCGTTAGACTGTGCCAATAGCCTTTGGCAATGATATACAAATAGCCGAATCTACCGAAACTGCTAAGACGATATCTAACACACAGCAATATATTGTTCAATTTAAAGGTTTCACAATACCCCGTATTTTAACCTGTGTGCAAAAGCTAACTAACGGTGTAATACAAGCGGAACTTTCCCGGCCTAAACGGTCTTGTCATAGCGGCAGCCGCAATTGCAATGTTGCAACAACCTAATTGGGTTGTACGATACTTTTATGAGGGAATCGTCGTCAGCAGACTTCATTGAAATGGAAGACGACATCGACGGAAAAAATGAGGGTCGGAATGCCATTCGCCCACATCGTTTGTGCGAGTCTGAAGTCGGAATAATATTATTGTATATACAAGTACGCATATATCTTCGCATCTCATAAATCTAATATTTTACTGCATCAGAATCAAAGCATGGCTGTTTTGTATTAAACGGGCGCCGCTACCATTTCATGAGGAATTTATAGCCTTCCGTAGCTTTCTCGCGTGCAAATAGGATCGGCTTGCCATTCACCGGGGTGGGCGAAAGGTACCGATTTGTTGGATGCAATCCATGCGAACTATAAATAACCATGAACCTCAAACTCTGCGATGCCTGCTCACTGCGGGCCTTCTGCGGCCTTATGCAAAGTTGTTCTCGCAACTGCCGCCGCCGCCGCCGCTGCTGCCTACTCTGTTTCTTGCATACAACATAGATGCAGAACGTGAATAAGGATCTAGAAGTAATATTTGAGTCACTATTGATAAACAAAGCTTGCTATTTGCTTCTGCTATCTACCTATCTATTGATAGCTAACATCAGCTCGAATATGCTTTTCATAACGGTTTCTCATGACAATGTTATACTTCAAAGGTACAAAGTTTGCCAAGTGATGCCTTCAGACGGCTTTGTAACGCTCCCTATGGCCTGATGTTGAATCTTGATTCGATTTTAGTTAACGCACTCTTTTCTCATATAGAACTTTGAAAAGTCTGTGTATGTATGTAGTCAGTTAGTTCAGGCATTCATACCTGACCTGATGGGGAATGCAGTGGATGAAGTGGGATAGTATAGTATAAAGATTGCGTAGGTAAAGCGATGTTATTCGGGAATTAAGCATTGAATCTGCCGCGTTGGCAAATGTTTCTACAACGAAACTCTCTTGTGAGTTTGTGATAGGCCTACTGTTACTTGAGCAAACTCTAATGGAGTTTGAGACATTTGAAAGTGCAACGAAATGGCAGTTTGGGCCTTGAATAGATGAGGAAATCCGCAAGCCCTGTTATTGCCTTCTCATACAAGTCAGTTGGACCAAGTTCATCATGCGGAAAGATGCTACATTTGGCTCGATTTGAAAAATATGTGAATTGGTTATACATAAGAAAAAAAGGACGCACAAAAATTAGGACAAAAATAGCTAGCGACATAACCATTTCCTGGTGAAGGACGATCCCTGTATCGTCGGCGTTTTCCATTTGTACCAGTAACAAATGGCAATAACAAAATTAAGTTAAAATTGGCAAAGCGATTCATTTTTCTTTTTTAACTTTCTCTAGTTTTATATTAGTTTAATTTCATTCTGTAATTTTGGCAATCGATGACAGTCAGTATAGGTCATTTTCATAAGATCTTTTTATCTGGATAGGAAAGTGTTCTGGAATCTGCGACCTTCAAATGCTGACGTGTACGTTAAACAGGTATTAAACGTACGCATAGCGTGGCTTGCAAACTATGCGATGCCTGAGAATGAGCGTTTTCGTGGCCGCAGACGGGCAAACATTGTGATAAAATAAAGCAAATAATGAAGGTGTTTTGGCACATGAAAAAACGTTTAAAGGCAGAGCACTATACAGAAGCACTTCGATATTAATTGGGACAACCCAACCAAGTAGCACACACTGTGGAAACAACCATCACCTAGTGAATCTGCATTAGTTTTGTCGAACGTCCATGGGATCATCACCCCTTCACCAGGTGCTGTTAGAATACAGCCTCAAAATTTATGCACTCCATGAGGCTTGCATATTATATGTTCCTAGTAAAAAAAAAGTTTTTTCTTCTTTGTAAAACACTTATCTGGGCCAGAAGCCCAAGCCCCAACGCCAGAACCGCTGCCGGTACAAGAAAGTCGTGGACACCGATCCAAACCCTTTCATTTTTTCTTTCTTTATCCCCATCAACATATTCTTCCTTACCATACTCAATGGTAACAGATTGCAAACGCAGCCGCAGTGGTTCTCCACACGTTTTTCGATCCTACTGCTTCTGCTGGTGCTTTTGATGGCCTAGAAATCGACCAAAAACTGGTATCGTCCAAGGGCTCGGCCCGGACGACCGCCACAGCCTTCAGGACTACATACTGTAGATGGGCATCCGCGCTAGGGATATTGGTCTTGTTCCTCGCGCGCGAACGATGTTCGCTGCTACTATCGACCACGCTTTCCGTTTTGACCTCTTCGCTAGTAGTACCGAACACTGAATAATGTAGTTTAAAGCGGGAACTTTTTGATTGCTTCGTCGAAGCACGACGTTCAACAACGTTAGCATTAGGAGAAAAGGTTCACGAAGAATATCTAGTTTCACAAGAGATCGACAAAATGAAAGAAATAGAATTTGGCAGTGGCCTCCTAAAGACACGCGATCTTAGGTGCAAGAGACCAGATGTTCATTCATATAAACTACCGGACGCCTCCAAAAGCAGCAATGTTGCCAGGGCTCTATTTGTCCTCCCCGAAAAGTAGTGCTTTAGAGATGCATAGCGACCAACGAATAGAAGGACAGAGCTGTAAAAGCAAGCAGCTGCGTACCTCCTCTTTTTTCTCACTGACTTTGACATCTTAATCTTTTTCCGTTTTCGCTCCTGCGTCTTGTAAGCCTCTGAAAGATTGAGATTCACTATATCCTTCTTAGATTTGCTTTCCTGCATATCTCCCTTTATTCCATTTCCGTATCGCAGCTCTTGCCGAATTTTGTAGTTCTAATTATTCGGTTCAGAGTCATCAGCTTTCCGGCTTCTTAGACCGGGGCCGGGGTCGGGGACAAACTCAGGAGCATGCCTTGATGCTATTGCAGTATTCGAGCTGGACTGAGGCAAGCAGATAGGCGCAGAGAAAGGTCCTGCAATGCGCCTACATTGCCATCTACTAGCCATCGCTACCACCGTCAATGGAATATGGCGGTCGCCAGGACATGCTGACACTTAGTGCGAAACCGTTGGGTGATTGTATTGCTTTATGCTATTTAGAGCCAGATGGAAAAGGAAACTGATGGGACGAATAACCATGGACACTGAATAAGTCTATTGTGCTAGAAACAATACCTCTTTGATAACTGCGACATGTTTAGATTGATTGGAAATTCTTCGTTGAATCTTTAAAAAAGAACGGCTTAGAAGGGTCCTTGTTTTGTACTCGCTATTGTATCAGTTCAATTTATAGGAATTTTAAAAAAATTGACGAACCACAAAAAAATCCTTTTATATTTACAGGTGGGTATTAGCAGGACAAAAGAGTCGAACGTAGATGGTTCTGTGTTAGAAGGAAAACATGATAGGTACCAGAGGAATGGCTATGTCAGGTCATCGATTATTACAAGTTATTTTAGGTCTTATTTTGAAGATAAAGCTGGATTTTTACAAAGCTGATCTCAATGGACGTCATGTGCCCCGATTACATACGTAGCCATCTAATCGCGCCCTTGGGCAGTTAAACATTTTCTTTGTCGCGTTATGCATGTCGATGAAACCCTGTATAACGATGGCAATTCTTGTTTTTTTTGATATACGACAGTAAGGTACGTACCGTGCGTGCCTTCGTGTCTAACACGAATACGTATTACTTAACATTCGCGTTTTGACTTATCTTTCCTATTCAGAACACAAACTTTAAAAATTGTTCCTTGAAAGCTTGAGGCTCTTGTGCTCCACTAATGAAGTAGAACGAGGCGGATCATGACATCTAACTTGCTATGGTTAATCAGACACTCCTGTGCGTTTTTCGCCAGAGAATGACTTCCTATTGTCTCTTAGAGTAGCTCAGTTGATGCAGATCTATGGATGACTATAATAAGGCCAATTAGACGATATGGTGTGAGCAAGTAGCCAATAAATAAATAGGTTTCAATGCCCATTTCCCCTTTTCCTTGCACTGCATTTTAAATAGGACCCATAGTTACCCCTCTACTGGGCTCACTCGACCAATGTAAGTGCTGAATCGTTGGCAAAAGCGTTCAAATGAGACGCTGAGTTTTATTCTATTATTGTATTAATAACCTTAATATTAAAGTTATTGAATAGGTTGCGTATACGCAGCGAAATTCATTACGACTACATCAGAAAAGGCTATTATTAACATCAGCCTATTACGGAAGATTTCTTTAAGTAATTTTTCAATTATATATGTAGATATATATATATATATATATATAGCGCCCTAGAAAAGGAATACTTGACCCTATTTTTTTCCTTTCATAGCCGGTGAAACCATGTTGCAATGTCAATGAAATCTTCAACAAATTGGTCGCGGTGCTCTGCTAGCACGGATTTACGCTTGTCGAGTGTGCACCACCGTCGGGTCGCTAGCTCGGTCCATGATAAAGACGAAAGTTATCCTCAATATGCTCAATGCAGCTCTCTTTCCCTTATAAGGTGCCCATTAACAGTGTATCGGGACGTCAGCTTGTTCTTCCTTTAGCCGATTATGGCCAACATCACATTATCATAACTTCTGCTAAATCCTCTAAGCCGTGTCCTTCTTCTATTGAAGTAATAACACACGTAGCTTGGGACGTTTTTAGGGAAAACGAAAAGGTGTAGCAGCTTTTTCGAGGTAAGAGAACTCCTTCCTTCGATGTGAGCACGCTTCTGTTGCAAGCCCACACTCATCGCATATGTCTGGGATATGCGCGATTCGCGATCAATCGAGCTCCCGATGAGAAAAAGACTATGATGGAGAAGAGTGGGTCGCAGGAAAACCTCTAACGTGCGAACGCCTGCCAAAGTGCTGCTTGCTGTTATAGCGGGCAGCAGTGTTACTTCGGCCGTAACATATTTGTGCGCTCTGGTCTCCCGAGACGGGGCCACTTGCGCGGCGGCAGCACCGAAGACAACGATGGCGGCGGTTGTAGCAACCTGCGGCCGAAGAGATAGTACGATAGCGAACGAGTGAAAGGGCCGTATAAATTGTTGATATTACGCCCTTTATCCCAAGACGCTTCAAACGTACGTTTTTATTAAGACAAATCAACTCTGCGTGCCAGACACTTTTCTGCTGCTGAAGCTATTGCTTCTGCTGGAAAGGATGAGCCAGGACGGAGTAACGGCGACGGTAGTGTGGACGATGACACGGCATAAGGGTTCGGCCGGGAGCAGACAAACAAATGGCTGATAGCAGCCGCAATTATGCCAATTCGAATAAGAGATCTTCATAGTATCATTGAATCACCTAATTCGTAAGTAGGTTACGAAGGTGCTTTACTCAGCAAATGCTATAAGAACATCAGTTCAACGCACTAACGAATTTGATTTCAACGAACCGGAAAACGACGGAGGCAAGAAATAATTAAGCTAAGAAACCCTTTGTAAGGAAAGTAGTACAAATCACATAATGATGGAAGTTTGTGCAGAAGTGCTTGGGATATTTAACGATACGACAAAGTTTATATTAATCAAAAAGGAATAATTTCAGTAAACTATAGTTTAACATTAGTACTTACCAGTGCCCTAAAAGCTATCAGAATGAATCTTGCCTAAACTTGTCCTGGTATATTTTGAACTAACCTATAACGTGGCCGGGTGGTCTTATAACAAGTTTCTTTATATATATGACGCTGAAGTGACTCTAAAAAAAGCAACTTTGTCACTGGTCACTACAGCTTGAACAGTTATTTCTGTTCCGCGCTGTTCGTCCGGCAGTTTCCCCATCGGCTTCCCATTTTCTGCGAACCGCAACATGCCCCTTCGTGTGTAAGTTGATATGGACTACAGTCGTAAATAATCGATGTTGACGGTACTGCCCCATCAGGTGGCCAGACGCGGACGCGGTCTGTTTCAAACACTCATTCGGAGACAACACAGTGCGAGTAAATAGTGAGAGAGCAAGTAAGCGAGCACGTAATTACAAGGCGCTGCTGCATCTAGCCTCGGAGCGTTCTTGTAAAGTCTCGGCTAGCGCAGCCGCTTCGTTTAGCCTGCTGTTGGAGAAGCAGTCCAATAAGCTAGTCGGCGCTAGCTGAAACCCTGGCCAGAAATTCCCCGTACGTCCACCGATGCTCAAATCTGCTTCTGCCTTTTTGCTTACCCTCCTCCGTTCTTTACCTCATCCCATTTTTCGTCATTTTTCCTCATTCCCTTCTATTCCAGCAAATCGGGAGACGAACTGACCGATGGAAGGACACAGGTCCTTGCGAATGGAAACCTGTAAGAGAGTATCCCGCCCAATGCACCTTGCCTGCCGGTATCAAACAGGCTTGACGGACCGACGGCAGTTTACAACGAGTGTATGGGCTTCCTTTTTGAATACCAAAAAAACAACCAGCCAGTCCATCTACTGGCTACCGGTATCACTTGCGGATGAACTAAGCGGGAGAGGGAAAAATAAAAAAATTGATGATGGCGGGGAGTGACGCAGCCCGGCGGCAAGAGGATGACGCCGAACGATCGGGGTTGCGGCCCTGTATGGCCGGGGTAAACTTGGCGAGCCAGCTTGGCTACTTGCGTGTAAAAAAGTATTCAGGGTCGTTGCAAGGTCACAAAACTGGTATTTCTTTGTTAGCTCGCTCGTTTGTTCTAAGATTCGTTTGTTGTAAAAGCAAACATATTGTTCTAATGGTGACGATCGGCTAGTGGACGACGCGGCAAGCGGCACGCTTAAGCCAAAAAAATTTCTCTGTAAGAATATGAAATACATAGAAGGTGGTGCAAGTAGTAGCATTGAAGGGATAGGCGTACAGAAAATCCGTCGATTGAAAATTACTCCAGTATCGGTAGTAGCTTCCCAGCAGCTGTACTTCTATTGACAGCGTAGCTTGCCCGTTGCTTTCCGGTCGAACTCTGCCTCCTCTCCGCCTGTCTGCCCGCCATTATTCACCGGTCTGATCTTCTGGGAAGAAGACTTCACACTGGAAGTATAGCCGTCGACGCCGCCGCCTAAAGATCCTGATGGAAAGACTGTGGAGGACTGGGGTGCGGCGGTGGAAGCAGCAGCGAAGGCTGTGGCAGCGAAGAACTGCCTGCTCCCAGTTCACATCGGCTGTTCAGCCGAAGCATCCTGAAAAGCCTACAAAGAACTTATTTGACAAATGCAAGAGTCGGTATTGTCGCCTCGCCGGATGGCCCACGGGCGCATGCCCGCTCTCGCTTTTACCCTGAAGCTGCGTGCGAAAGAGAAAAAACGCCCACACCGAACACGCGGCCCTAGCAGCCTACTGGCCGGCCTAGCCCGTTGAAAGGTTTAGTGGAGTCAAGGACCTCACTGCCGCTACTCCGCTGTATGAGGCTCTGTGTCGTGAAAATGCAAAGTCATAGCTTTTTCTCTACAGAAGCCAAAGGATCATCCGAACTTCCGTCAGAGAATCTCACTATTATGTGTTGCGCACTTGGCGCACCGGTTCGTTTAGCTTCCTTTGGACAAACGCCGTTTGCCCGCTTCGGGACAAGACTCTTCGTTTCAATGCAATCGAACTTTCGCTATCGTTTTACAATGCCTTTCGAAGTACGTTCAAGTAATAACACGCATCTATTTACAGTGCGTTGGCCGAATCTTCAAGGTTCGTAAGACTCGGTCGGAATATAGACAGACTATCGAAAGCTGCTGTGTAAAAGCAATGTTCTACAAATGAGTATACTGCTGTAGTTACGATATATTGACAAGTAGCGATCAATGGCATGTTGGTCGACTGCATTCAAAACAGACGTATATCCTGGTATAATAACTGTGCTCACTCATAAAATTGAAGTTATTTTTATAATCTATGATTGGTTCTACTTCGTTTTCGCGAGTTCGTCCAACATTAGCCACTCGCCAACCTTTGTACGACGACTGAGGAAACCTTCTCACCAGGCGTGTATCCGTGAGCAAAAATTAGTAATTTTGCCTTCGCACTAGATAAATGTTCATTCACTTTGTCAGAACACTGACTCTTTACGGCGTTTACCTGTGCCGACTGGCCATGAAATACCTTCCGCACTGTTTCTTGTTAAGTCAAAAAAGCTATTGTTGTTCAAGCTTTGTTTGAACGAGTACCAGGTATAGTGAGCGTATGGTAAAGTTTCTCGGGTTTTCGGTATATCAGTGTATCTTAGCGATACCGGCATGCTTAGTGTGTTTTTGGCCAGCAGTAGTGCCGATCAAAGGGAAGACTGAAAATCTTTTTGAGGATGTCGAAACTCTATGTCGATTATTGTATACGAAAAGTGTCACTCCACAATTACTTTACGTGTATTTGTACCATAAACAGCTAGAGCATTCATTGCAATGGAGATAAACTAAGGTAACTTTAAAGGCATATATATATATATATATATATATATATATATATAGAAAACCTGGCAGCATAAATCACGACAAAAAGGGAGAGATTTGAAACATAGGCAACGATCAACAATATTGAGTTAGTAAGTCCAAATGAATGTCTCGCTGTCAGCTCAAAGCTTACGAAACGTAACATCCACGTAGAAGTTCAAAACAAAGTCCTCTTCCGAATAAATTTGCGTTAGGTACGCGAGGTTACATCAACCATATAACACTACACAAATCCAACCCCGAACATCCATTTCATAAACATCCATTATATCTATTGAAAAACGAACGCTAACTGTACAAGCATCCATAATAATGCGGTTAATTAGACTTATAACTTTTGTAACGTACGTCTGCATTTGTTGGCTGGCTCTAAATGTACAATGCTGGATGTAACAGGCGTCCACATGTAAAATAACACCTTGGCAACTATCTATTTTTTGCAATTATGGGTAGCTGGTTTCTTCATGATGCCCTGTCGCTATGTATAAGGTAGAATATGAGCGAGGGTTCGTGGAAAAGCAAAACGGATCTGTGACAGAAGTCGCAACCAAGTCAAAATGGCAGATTGCCTCTACTGGCGACCTTCTTCTCTCTCTCTCTCTCTCTCTTTTCCTTTTCTTCCCTGCCGAGTGACCGTTTTTGTTCTCTTGTGCCAACTCCAGAGCTAAAATCCTGAATCGCAAACAAAGCACGCTTAAAACTTGCTCTGCTCTAGATTCCCAGATAAAAAAGAATATCATGTCACTAGTGGCCACCGATTTGCTATAGGCCTTCTAGCCCAGTCCCCTGCTTTTGAAGTTACTCAGCTCTGCTCGAACGATCGTTTGGCTGGCTGCTAGCTAGGCAATACCTCTATGAGCGGCATCAGTGCTTCCACCGTTGACACTGCTTCTGTTCTTGTACCGCAAGCAACCATCAGCATCTCACCACGGCCATGACTGGATGGATCCATTATTAGATTCTCCTCACGTTGTCCATAAGATGAATTATCGCTAATGTTATATCATCAGCTTCGTGCGTGTATTTATATCAACTAAAAACACATAATGGTCACAGCGCGGTGGCGGCAGGCGCGTCTAACATTTAGCCTGTTCGCTCGAGATCGCTCGTCATACATTGAAGATGAAAATGATAGGGTAAACGAAAAACAGGGACCGAGAGAAGGAAAAAGGTCAACAGTCAGGGAAGAGCAGATAGTCGCACTTTGATGTACACAGAGACCATTCAAACTTACTCAATCACTACAATATCTAGCAACACATTCAACCGAGCGACACGTTGAGGTACTACAAACACGATGGATTAGGCTAGAACAGCAGCTGAAGAAGACAAAATGATTGTTTTACATTTTCGATTAACTTATTTCTATACCTTGTCATTGTGCTAACTCAGTGACGTCGGACTCACTCGTACAGTTCGGTCCTCTCTACGTCAAGTGTCTTTCTTCTCCTGCAGTTTCTTAGGCGGCTGAGATACAGCCATTGCGGTGGAGTCGCCCAGTCACTAATGGCTTACTATGCTTGATCAAGCCATTTCCAACTGTCACCTCCCAGCGGCTGGTGACGCCATCAAGCTGCCAACATATCTGTGTTATGTCCTGTATGACGCACTACGATCGAGTACCTGTCTGATGCACAGCTGCTGTACACAGCCTGGAGCTGTACCAATAGCTTTAGTATAGTGATATTAATCGTTACATGATGCGACTGCGACTTGCAGACCGAGAGAGGTCGTTTGCTGGCACGCACACTTGCTTCAGGTTAATGAAAACGTCAACACTAACATCACGCCGAGAGTGAAGCGTTAAGAAAGATAGCACTAAGCAGGGTTTGTGAGAGAACAAGAAATTCATAGAGATTATGGTGTACAGCCTAGCAAAATGTTGCAAAGAGACCTCCACACGCAGGACCTGTCGCAGTATCACATCCATTGCGTCCTTCACTTAGGCTTTTAATCGAAGTCCGCAACGCCACCCAACATGAAGGAAAGGCATCACTGCAGAAATGGGTAACGGCTAGGTTTTGCGCTAACCCGCGATGATATTAGAGCCCCCCATCTCATTTACCTTCTTTCCCTTTCTCAAGTCGTAGCCTCGCCCCCTCATATGAAGTAAACTACACCCGGTAATGCGGCCTGCGCTAGAAGTCTCCTCGGCCGTGGCATGCACCTAAAGGCATAGTCACCCGGGGGGTACGTTGCAACCGTTTGTATCGTTGAGTCCTCGGGAGAGAATGTATGAGCTCGTGCAGTTATGTCTGTAACAGGGCATCACTCCCTCTTGTACCTGATGATCAGAGATCATTGACAAACTCCCAGCCCGACGCATGATGGTAGAGATGTCATGGCTGGTATAAGAAACTGCGACGTATGGAGTGATAGATATTCCTAACGGTCGTTTTCTTGTTATCTTAGGCGAAGTTTGGAGAAAAGTTTTGACCAGTTATGAGCCAAATGGATCTAAGCCGCTGTATCAGTGCTATCGTACAAGTAACTGTACTATGCATCAGCTGTTGCCAGCCCGCTGTGTCGAGGGAACGGCATTAAAGAATGGAACCCTGTTTCGTTCTCTCTACTACAAGTAATTACAGTGCGGCGAATGGCGACAGCAAGAACGACAGGAACAGGAGGATTGGTCGACGGTAGTCCACTGCGCCTGCATGGCGCTTATATCGGAAAGGGCCCTTTTGTGGTCGTACAATGCAAAGCGGGTCATCTACTGGGCTGTCAAGAGGAAACACCCCAGAGTGCCATATTCGCAACACACATGCACACGCGCACAACCAGACAAACCCAGCTAGTCGTTTTTTCATGAACCTAAGCACTGCTCGCAAGCTTTCGTTTCTGTAGGTTACCGCCCCACCCAGCTATTCGCCATGTCTGCCTCCTTGGCATTCCACCAAACTGAGAGTAGCAACCGATATAAGGATGAGAGTACAAACGGCTGTGGTGCCAACGGGAGACATAGCTCACCCCCCAGGACTTCCGTTCTTGCGGCGAGAAGTTCCTTGATCCCGCACCGCTCGTGCTTCCTTTGGATCCACTCGGCGCCGGTTCACAAGTCGAGCCGCGTGCCTGCAGGCGCCGATCTACTGCCGCTATTCTCGGATGCTTTTGCGCTAAAGGCTTTTCTTCTTTTTTCTTTTTATGGATGCACTCATGGAACTGCCTACTTCGGGTGCCCTCAGGGACTAATCCCAGTGCTGCTTTGACTTCCGATCTCGACTCTGGTAGAGCTCCTCTCCCTCCCTTGCTGCCGCCCTGTTTCCAATGTATTGTTACCGTTCTGCTACAGCGCTGCTGCCCCTACCGACTGACGGCTGCCGAGGTGTCAAGAAAACTTCTTCTTTATCGTCCTCTTGGACAAATCTTCGTGATCTTTTTCTGCTGTCTCTTTCAACTTGCTAATTTTTATTCTGTTCACTTTTGTTCTCACTAGCAGGCTGCCTTTTCTCTTTGTTGTTTAGAAAGATAACGGGGTTGCAGACAAGAGACAAAGCTGGAGAACATTATGTGCCGCACCAGCGAACTCAGCCAACTGCTTCATAGCTAGCGACCTAGAAACCATCACGGGAATGACGCAGGCATGAAAAACTTGCGTCGTCTAAATTCTGCGGCTTGCTCTGCCGCAGCTCTCCCGTCTGCTTGAGCCATCACCCTGATGTCCATGCTTTTTCCCTGTAGCGTATAGTAGCATTTTTAGCCATTGCAGACGTAAGCCCAACTTGGTGCTGCCAGGAAAAGTGCCCTCAAAGAAAAAACAAATATTCTCAATTTTTCATTAGAACGCGTTCATGTCGTTGTGTAGGAAAAATCATGTATTAGCGGCGATGATACGTTGGGTCCGTATTTTTGAGACAGACACATTTGTACATGTCTCTCAAGTAGCTTTTGCACCTACTAGCTCAAAGGCTTATTCCAGCCGCGTGTTTGTTTAAGTCGACGTCGACATGGCTTCATTTTTACCGAGGCGTTTATTTCCTCACACCCGTCGTTATTAGCGACGCATGCAGCCACGAAATAAATTCAAATCACCCATCGTGTACTAACCCTAACCTTTTTAAATGGCATATCTGTTTAGCAGACAGGCATACACACTGAATGAGCCAGCGATATTAAAGAATCCCTCATTCCCGAATCTCATTGTTATCCTTCAAAAATCACCTATCCGCCTGCACGTGTCTTGAGCACCTGTGACCACGCGCTAATATCTCTAAACTACAAGTTCAATCCTCCTTTGTGCAAAAGTAAGCATGGAAACTGAACATCTTCACCCTAACTAGCCTATACGTTTGGAGTTTTATAGCGACCAGCGGGTCACATAGTAACTAAAACAACCTAGCCTCTAGAAAATACGGCCTATCAGACCCCAGAGGTTGAAAGAGTGGAAGCGAAAATGTCGTTGGATGATCCATCATTTGCCGTCAGCAGGGCGAACATCCCGAATGAAAGCAAACAGCTTCTTATCGATACGCTGACAACCGCCTAGCTACCTCCTGATGAAACAACAATGAAGGATGAAGAAGGGTGAAGATCATGTCTCCCTTAACATTTTTCCTCTCCTCCCGTCTAATGCTAAACCTACCTGGAACAAAAAAAAAGCTAATAAGAAGAAAATTACTGCGAGTGTCTTCTCAAAGCAAATTTGACCTAATATACAAATTGTGTTGTATTTACGGTTATGTAGAATTACATGCATAAAACGTACAAAAGGGTACACCTTATCTGTGGATATTAGTTGTTGTTCGTGCAAGACACCTTGGCAGTGGAAGAAAGATATTTTTCTCAGTTTAACGTGAAGCTGACATGAGCACCCTTAAAGGAAAGAGCTTACTGTGTTGAGTTATTGAATGGAAGCTCTGAAAAGGACAACAAACTGTGATTGTGTACATTGATAATTAATGATCCATAATAGGTTAGAGTTATACTCAAGAACAAGATTGTTGTTATAATTACGGTAATATATATAATAATTTTATTTTACTGCCATCTATTTATCATTCTTATTTAAATTTCATTCAACTGAGACGCACCCAAACTAGTGAAAGCGAATTGGAAGCATTTTTTCATTTTATTATCTCCTAATTGGCTTCCAATTCAATGATCGACCCACAGATTTCAGCTAGATATTAGCAACTGTTATTGTCGTTGGGTCGTATCAATAGAGTACTACAGAGCCTCTCAGGGCAGAGCCAAACGAGCAGATCATGTTATTTATGGAAAACATTAGAAAACAAGAGATACATAACGTAGTTATAAAGTAACGTTAAACCCACACCTGAGTCAAGTGTTAAATACATATGAAATGCTTCCCGGGCCAACCATTTTGGCTATAAAAGAAAAAATTGCGTTTTTACGTGAAAATTAAATGATGAAATTAGGTTGATTTTAGGGTAGAACTATTAGGCAACCTGAACGGCATTTAAAGCTGACTCTGCCAAACCACGTTTTTGCGGTTCTTGTGTTAGTAATATGCATTTGAATGGACTTAGAGCATTTCCCACGAAGCGCTTTACCAAAATTTGCTTTCTGCAGACACTTGATAGAGTGTTCATACTCCTCCGTTTCCTCCGAGATCGAAAAGTCATGATTACTTAGAATATTAGGTATGTCTGAATAGACAAAAAATCTATACGAAATTCAAGCATTTGAAACAGAAACATTATTCAATAAGAGCCCAGTTTACGACATCCGTTGTCGTGGTACTCCCGAGCCCTGCTTAACAAAAACATAGCCTTTACTAACGTACAAATCTGCAATAGGCTTAGTTCCGAGCAGAATAGCTGTACTAAATGGCTTCTTTCAGCGACGATATGTTATCGGCAGGACAGCACTGTGTTTTGTAGGAAGAATAATATCTTCAGCACCTAGCTACACAGCTGGACGAACGGTGATGATTGGTATGAAAAGACTTCTCAAAGAAGCTTTCACCACGCACCTAGTCTTAGAGTCTGAATCGTGGTTACTCCGTAAGAATGCTGCAGTGTTGAAACCCTAACGTCACAAGTGAATGAATGTCAAAGAGAAAACACCAAGGAAACGTCTGATTGAAACACCTTCATTTTAGTACACGTCAGCTTCTCTGGAGCAGTGTTTGGGAACTCGCCATTTGCTTGATAGTCCTTCGTCAATGGGCCGATTTGTACCGCACTAGACATTCGGACTTTCACGATCGACCCAGTTTGTCAATCTCCTACAGCGGAAAAAAGCGCAACTATCCAGCACATACGACTTCAAGGTGGTGACTCGAAAGTCACCGTTCGAGTGTAGTGTCAGAACTACTTCAGCCAAAGCGTTCGATCTCTCTTTCTCTCTCTTCGTCTTCAGTGATCCTGTTCCAGTTTCGTCCCATACAAAAAGTGCTGCGGCGTTGCAGAAGAAAAACACGTTCGTGATAGTAGCATGAAAAGCAATATTGCGATTGCCCACCCTTGGCTATTATGGGCTTACTTTAAATCTTCCTTAACCGCAAATAGCACTAAACCTCGTGACGACGGCCACTAGCCGAGGCGATACCATGCGTGATAGAGACCGCGTTCCGAATACTGATCGGAAGTAGGCGAATCCCAATAGACTAGCTGAGTGTTACATATGTATGATTGACGAAATATGCTTAAAGAAATCCGCAAAATTTTAATAAAATATATCTACATTATGATCTAGAACGTCTTCGGTGTTCTCGGGTCAACAAAATATGCACTCCTATTGAATCTTCGTACGACCGGAGCACCACTTACATCACGCACACTCTTTCACTAATGACTAAACACTCTAAAGTCTCAAAGTTTCTCTAAATTTGTTGAGAATATTGATGTCCCATTGCCGTGATGGCAATGGAAGTACGATATATATTAGAATTTTAAGTTTAGTTCACAGATTAATAAGTTTGTTACCCGTTAATCATTGTCCTATTGAATATCACATCCATTACCTTCAAAGTCTCTGCTGTATATTTAGGTTAACACTACCGAAATGTAAATCTAAGATATAATTATAGGTAATATTTTACATTACGGTATGTGCGCATTATCTTTGATCATCTTCTCAGTTCCTCATTATAGACAAGACCACTGCTTTGCGGCGACCGCGATGCCTGTGTATTCTCAGAGCAGAAACAGCTGGATGGCCGATAAGGCATTTAGGCAAACACTGTGAAATTATCTATAAAACACCAATAGAAAATGCTGACTGGTATTCCAGTACATGCGTAACCATTTTCTTCGTGCTCAGACACTAATTCCGCTGATATGTGATACGTGCACGTGCAGACGCTCGATACAATTCTATCAATTAGACAACCGCTATATGATATGCTGACATATATAAGAGCTATTCAAGTTGCATTGAAAACTGCCATTATCCCTATATTCGAATCATCCCTATATTTAAATCGGATCTCGACATAGATTTCTGTAGAATGTTTTGAAAAAGTTTTACATTTTTCGCTATATATATATATATATATATATATATATATATATATGAATACGTATGAAATAAGATTCAGACCATCGCCTTCGTACCAGAGTAGCGTTTGTCTTCTCTGTACTCCTGAAACCACGGTGAATGTGTTTATGTTAGAGTCAGAATGCGACAACATATATAGGGCGTTTGTATGGTCGATATGTGCTACGAGTTTTGTAGAGCAGAACAAAGCTGAATGGATCAGCAAGCATCCATCGGCTAGTAAATGGTTAATAGAGTAGCTCGTATACCATTGGGTCAAAGCGGAACGGTACTGCACAGATCTCTCCGATGTGCTCTTGGCCAGGCCTTTGCAGATCACCATTTGCCTCCTTGTGGGTGCATCTGTGTGCGCGTGTTGACTTTGGTTGGCCGAACTTGTTCGAAAGCTTCTCTTTCTTTCCATGTAAATGGATGTATTATCTCGTATCTCGTTTTTCGCCGGTTGCATATCTCACTGTTGCTGCGTGATAGCAACAAAGACACTGTGTATATACCAGGGTCGCTCTATTCCGCCGTGTGTCGAAAGTCCGATACATACCTGGCTCGTCGGGGTGTTCTTGGACGAAAAGCACTCGCAGTGCTTTTCTCGCCCTGATTTCCCATAGACTTCTTACACCGAACTGCCAACCGTAAATTACCATTATCATCGGACTATAACAAAGCTATTCAAAGAAAACTGGAAATTATGTTGCTGTTCCTGTGTTCCTATTCTCGTAACCGTTTCAATCAGTTTGCCTGAGTGCAATTGATCCTGCTGTCAGCTGAATCTTCAATAGTATGCGGACTCATACCATATGTTCAGGCCACGATTAAAGATGTCGAGCACTAACTACGCACAGCGTTTCACTACATTATCGTTCGAAAAAAAAAAAATATGAACTATAAAAGCAATCTGGAGATAATAACTGTCGCTCCGAAGTTCTGCTACGAAGCAATAACCTCGTAGTGCGGATTCCTTCGTTTTGGGTGCGTAGTGCCTATATAACGTTACGGTGTTATTGTTAACGTAGCTGTTATTGCTGATAGCCGTTAGAAACGTTACTTACAGATATTGTATCTCGCTACTTTTTATTTAAGATAAAATGCTTTTTACTAAAACGGATAAATACTTCGTTAATGAAAGCCTTGTGGCTTATCTTTTTGGGGTTAAACATTACCATTCGCAAATCCACAGGATCACCCTCGGCCAACCCGTTTCATCGCTTTTGTCCACGTCCTTCATACAAATAATAATGAGCAAGAGTCGGAATTCTATTGTATAGTACTAACAGGAACGACTAGTGAACGAATGAAAAAAAGAAAACCTTCTTTTCAAGAATGGCGCTCTTTTTCCGTTATTGCTGGCGTTTAGTTCGTTTTTTTCTGCCTTCCATACGTTCAACTTCTACTCGATAGAGCCGCCAAGACAAAGAGCTGACAGTCGGTGATCTACGCAAAGCAATCCAGATCAGCGAAACGGTCGCATCAGTTTACCATCGGTCCCATAACAAACAATTTCAACCTGTCTAAACAATACGCAGCCGATACGGCGGGAAAAGCAGCTGCCACTCTCCGCCTGCAGTGACTCGGCAGAGCGAGGATCTTGTCAGCTACTCGAAGAGAAGTGTTTGTGATATTGCTAAACAAATATGGCAGGTTTCTATACAAAGGACCTTTTCTTTGAAACTTGCTTAAATTAATAAAACCGACTTTCTTGAACAGAGAATAAATAAAGGTTAACTTGTCTCATTGATGCAATCAGTAGTACTAAGGGATTTGTGCCGCCTGTGCGCTTGGTAAACTTCCTTTCGATATTGGCAACGTGATTTTGGATGTACCTGGCTCATTCTGTCCCATAAACCTATCCCTTGACTCAGTTAGTGCTGCAGTTTACCATCATGTGCTTATCGGAGGCAAATTATTCGGGGATCAAACGTGGCTTCTTCATACAATGGTCGCGATGGATGAGTGCTTGTTTGCGAAATGGCACAAGGTTAAACTCGAGCCTCATATATTGTCAAGTCTGCTACGTGTAATAACTCCTTACGAATCTGCGAAACAATAGTAAACGCGTTTAGTTATCACGATAATAACTAAGATGATGCAGCAAACTACACCTCACGACAATTCTAATAAAATACTGATGTTTATAAAAATAATTAGCTAAATTCATGCACGTTTTATAGATAGCGCACTCGTGGTGAACGAAGCACATCCTTCGTGACCGTGTTCATTAAGTCCCGTGCAACGATCATTTACGGCAGATTCAAACAAAGCCTGATATGGACAAAGCATGGAGCGGTCCTACGAACACATAGTACAGCTTTATTCAGTTTCGGATTTACGTGTAGAATTTTGTGATGTTGCTATATATATCGCACAATGCAGTCATTATAAGAGCAGCAGCAGCTTGCTGAAATTTATCTCAACACAGCAGCCTGTAAATTTCTACAGAATGTAGTTACGGCGCTGGTGTGGTCGACCCTAGTGTTTAGAGCACCAGGAGTATCCTTACATGGGCGTATGTGTAAAGGAGCAAGCTATGTTATCTGCTGATACAAAAGTCGACACGGAATCGTCGTCGTAGTCGTTGTGTAGAGGAAACCGCTGAAAAGACCAGCTCCGTACCAATAGCACTAGCAAGTAACGGCCAAATCACCACTGTGAAACTGGGCCCCATCTGTCTTGACCGAGGAAGACACAATGGCCGAGCACAGTTCAGCCAAAAGATTGCCGTCCTAATGGCACAAAAGCATAGACGCCGTGTGAAGAAGACTCCAAATATTACTAGAATATTACCCGTACGTGGAGTTAACTTTTAACTCTACGTATTCTTATCTTTATTTACGTACCTTAAAAAAAATCTTAGAAAAAAGTAAACGGGGTCAGGACGAGGACTGGCGATCCTTATTCTAAATGCACCCACATACATATCGCACGGTAAGCGTCTAACTAGACTTGTTTCTATTGTTCGTACAAGAAGGATATGCACAGCAAGAAAAGACCACAGCTCAAACAAGAACTGCGCCTGTCGACGACTACTAAATCCAGCTGATTAACAATCAAACAGTCAGGTCGCACCAAAGTTAATCGACAATCTACGCTAGCATTATTTACCCTTTCGACCACTCGGGGGAACGAATATCCAACGCTCCGTTACATTTGCAGCATTATAGAGCAGATAACGATCCGCACAGACAATACGTCGTGTATGTTCGTATTGTGTACAAAGAATACTACGAAGATGACAATGGCGATCATGATCTAGTGAGGAATCACGAGAAGATAACTGATGCTGAACCACTGCGAGCAGTTCTGAAAAGATCAAATCTGTTGTATAAAAACTGAACACAAATACAGCTGTTATTTAGCATAACGGAAATAGCTATCTATGCCATTATAAGGCCGTTAAACGAAGCATGCTCAACTGCGAACTCGTCGCTTGGTCGGTATCGTGATGAGTAAATCGTGAAGAAAAGTTGAAGACTGTCCACCGATTATTGTGCTATCATGTTATCTGTAAATGTTTTCAATTTTACGACTGGTAAGCGTTAGCTCTGGCTTTTTTCGAAGTTCGAAATTTGCACCACGAGTGATTTGTTTGGTAAGCTAGTGTTATACTGCTGCGCCAGCACGGGAAATCGTCGATGACAAAGGAATTGTCGCTACCGATATTGTGGAAGCGGCAGTCTGTATGGAGTGTGCGTGGGTGAGACAGCATACATCATTGAGTCGAAGTCATTCTCACTACAAACGGTCAGTGTCGATTAAAATCAATATTGTAGGCCTGTTATTAATCAAACGTCTACACTTGTCAGCCGACTACAGAGTAAAGGACTCTGTTTGTCGGTGTTAGTCAAAAAATGTTTACACTCGGCCTTGGAAACAACAAGGCGCCTTCGCTTCGCAGGAGTCAGCCTCAAGCGTCTTCGAGCAACTCGTTCTATGCCATCCTATCAAATTTTTTTGGACGGACGTCCTGGTAGTTAAAGTAATGGTCTTACAATAATGGCTTTGGTCAAAATTTGAACTCGTTGCTGATATGCACATCATGGTGGCATTCATCTCTGCAATACAACCAACACTTTTCGTGTTTACATACGGTCAAGCTGAATCCATAGAAGTTTTCCGATGTAAACCACCTTCAAGCAACATATATATCGAGAAAGAGAGAGAAATTCCGCCATGTTGTTTCGAATATGTATACCCTTTAGCAAATAACTGTGGTTACGATGATATAACGTATCACGGCATCCGTATGAGCGACGCTGGAAATCGGTAAAATTCACTTTTGTGTATCAGATACTTCTCTGTGCGTCTAACTTGTCACAAGCTACCTCTCGGGCTATCCTTATTAAATCCAGGTCTCACTAAACCCAGGCGAGCTGATATCTCCAACAAGAATAGCAATTTTTATTATCGTAGTAGATGATTGTAGACGCAGCGGCTAGGGTTAAACCGCTTTCATATTCTATATGTCAGTTGGTCTCAGATTAGCTTCTGATTACGACTAGAATGAGTCTGTTTAGTCTAGCGATCTGCTATTCTGCTCATCGAACGACTTGGACAAACAACTGGGCTGCTCTGGGCAAAGCTGTTCCATCGAATTCGCGCCTTACATCTCTAGGCCTTCAATGGCCTTAGTTCGGCTAGCCGTTGCTTTCGCCGAGGAATATTTTCGGCCCAAGCTTAACTATAACGCAAACGTATAGCCTTGTTTCTTAAGGTAAATGATGGTGGTAGAGAATAGAGCATAATTAGAACTGCCGTTTACCGGAAGTCAGCATTAGTATTTATGTGTACAAACTTTTTAATGGCCCCTAGTGAGAAGTTCACTTCGAATCATTTATTCCGGAAAAGGGGATTTGAGGAAAGGCAAGCAAAGTCAACTCTAAGCCGGTCCAATGATCCCGTCTTTGCAAAGACGCAAAAGGGCTTTTCTACCCATTCCGTTCCTGAGTGCTACGTAAAAACTGCCCTGCAGGGTAAGTTGACTGCTTAAACGAGAAGCAGTGCAGTAAAGTGGGACTAATAACACTACCACTAAACACAATACTGAAAGCAACTGCATATAATAGACACTATCACGTCATAATTTCAAAGTAAATTTGAACGTAGGGCGAATTTTCCCTTGCGTAAAGGCAACGCAGTTACAAAGAAGGTGGATAGTTTGTTCAGGGTTTTAATGATTTCTTGGTTCCCACGTGGCGCACGCTGAATTCTGCCTGTATTTTTCCCGACATCAGTGCGCTGCAGCCTTTTTGTCAATAACTTTGACATTCCATTAGGCACAAGATAGATCTGTTACTAGACATTTATTAAATGCAGTGCAGTAAGTGTTTACCTAACTCTAAGCCTTTCAGGAATCATGCAATTATACCGATGCTCGTATGTCGAACAATCGTTGTGACACACGAGTTGTAGGACATTCGTCAGCTTTAGTTCCAGATAAGTTGCTTTTGAGCCATGCGTATGGCCATCCTCCGTAACCATAAGAACTCGAACGAATTCATTAGCGTAAAGGCCCTGCACTGCCTGCCCATTCGACCTTAGCCAGCGGCCCCGAGTTAGTGGTCAATGACTGGACCCAAAGTGAACAAGGTTTCGTGACACATATATATACGTATAGTATAATGGCAAGTAGATATTGGAGAAACAAATAGAGATAGTAAATATTTCCTATCTAGGGCGGAAATTCAGCCCCCGCATTTGTCACTTTTGGCATGCATCGTTAACTACACGTGCTTGATGCCACAGCCGCCGTCTCCTAATGGGCGCACACAGAGCGAGCAAAATGTATATCGTTACGGGTTGAGTGATGATCGGCCAAAGGGTCTTGCCGGTCTCGTAGGGCTATTGAACACGACAACGCGTGTGAAGCCTACGCTCCCTAGCGGTTACTCCCATGCCCTTACCAGCAGGCCGTAGAGAATAAGAATCATTCTTCATTATAATAGACATCATCATCGTCCTGCCGCGACTCCTATGCATAGCGGTTCTAGGTAAAGTCAATCGGATAGACCACCCACGTGCTGCCGGCCTACGCGCGCACTCATCGTGTTATACAAACATGCTCCTGTGTATTTATTTGTTTATGCCTGTATGAATATATTGAAAAACGGTGTATGCAAGACAAAATATAATATAAATTTGTATTACGAACACCTCTCTCTCGTCTATGGCTCTTCAAAGATACCTATATTCATTTATTGAAGCAGTTGACAAACTTCTGATGAGGGAATATAGGCAAGTGCGGTAAACATTAGTGGCTTATGGCTAAATTCGGTTGGCTTGCTTGGAATGGGTTAAGATTGTCGGTCCCTGAATGCTGCGAAGACCTCGAATGTGTTTGTAGATTCTTATTAGTTTGTATTTACGCTCATTTACAGATTTACTTCATATAGCACTCAAAAGGTGCATCGTTGTATTGTTATTACAACTGTTAGACAAAGCCTTAACATATGTGCACTCGTAGCATCGTGTAGCGGCGACTGCAAAATCATAGAGATTACGCCAAGAGTCGGTGTCCAGATCCTTCGTCATTATTGTGAGCTGCGGTAGGTTGGCTGAGAACATCCCTTTCCCTGCTCCTCCCCTGTTGATCCCATCGCTACTATGAATCTTTGCTGTTGCTACTGCTGCCATTGTTGTTGCTGTTTCGCAGATAGTCCTGATGACGCTTTTGTTCAATGAACGACTGTCGCTATCCACATCGCTCACTATTACAGTAACCCATTATCGTTGCCGTGATGACTTACCTGTAGATGGAGGCGCAGCAACTTAGCCGATGGCTTTAAACCCAGAAAGACGGTGTCAGTTCAGCTTTTATCGTTTACGGCGACTTTGAACCATTTACGGCGCGCTCACCATCATGGGCAATGCAAGCGAGAACGGAAAGAAGACACACCTGGTGGCAAAGATGAGCCCATCATGTGTTATCATTATTTTGCGAAGCATGCGCTCTAACCAGTGGCCTATGAGTAGCGCTCGCCCCGCAGAATGAATCTGCTAAGCGGCTATAGAGAATGGTCTAACGTCAGAGTGCATCTCAAGATGGTTACGTTAGAGAAATGACAACATAAGCAATGACGCCGTCGTCAGCGGTGGCGGCAGCAGTCAATGTGGTTTCTCTGTTTAGGTCATCTCGCTGTCCTCATTGGGTTCGTTGTCGTCCCGTTGCTAAAGACAACAACCATCGTGAACCGAACAGCATCCCGGAGTGCACTGGCACAATATCGAATCTGCCCGAGTCTTCGAAGCAGCCATGATGTAAGCGATGCTACGAAAATGGTGGTAGTTGAAGCAAAAATAGAAGCTCGTGTAACAATAGTTACACAAAGCATGGCTCAATAATTCACTCACTGTAAACGTTATTGATTATGGGCGAAAACCGATATCAGAATAATGACTGGTAGGATATGAGAGAGAGAGCACTGTATCTATATAGCGTGGGTTTTCTATTCCGTCGCCGCATACGGAAGTACCATCGATATTCTTGGCTACGTGCATATATGTAGGCGCAAGCCTAGTAAGAGCTTTTAGGACAAGAGGATGGCCTGTTGAAGCTTTCAAGCATGCCGGCTGTTCCGGTTGAAACCATCTGAATTTTATCATGTAAAAAAATATCAGTCAAAACCTCGAAGACAGTGTAGAAAAGAGAGAGTAGTAACTATTAACTGTGGGCGACGTATACACTATGTGTCCGCTACAAAAAAAAACTAAAAATGAACACATTTGATTTTTTTGTATATGTGATCTGGCTAAGTAAGTTAAATTTAACATGATGTATAGACTTTCCGTACATTAACACTAACGGCTTTTTTACATATGCTTTCGGGCCATAGGCTCCTTTGCTAAAATCTAGTACGGCTTAATTCGATTTGCTCACCGGAACGGGCTTAACCACCGGTGTTTTTAGTATATGTATATAAATAACGAAATAAACATAGATGTGCCTCGTACTAGCCAGCACACTGGCTAGCTAAAGACTTTTTGTAGTGCTCCAACAAAAATCTGTGAAAAAATCTAAACAACCAAAAAAAGACGGCTTGCGTCTAAATTCCTCGTTTGGAAGCAATACTTTTATGTGTACTTTAGTGAGATACGGAATACGCATTGATACTAATAGTAGAAAGTGAACTTTTTGGTTCGATATTTATAAATGCGAGTCCTACTTATAAAGCTCTTGTCAATATTGTGTTTATAAAAAAACAAGCTACTTCATGGCGGGCAAAAAGGTGCGATATCCTCACAAAAATAGGAAGGCTCAACGCGGTGTCTTAAATGATTAGCTTGATATAGACTCAAATCCGAGGATATATTTGGTTCTACTATGATTACTGTTGATGCGGCATAATGTTAAGCTTTTATATAAACATATTATTACTTATAGGCTTGTTGCTCCAATCTGATGCGCCAAAAGAAAGATTTTAGCTAATACCAAGCGCTGTTCAACACCCGAAAAATCAAAGTGGCAGTAAAAAAATGTTAATTGATATAATTCAGGTAGAAGAGCCTTCAAATTAAGGTCAAGCCGTGGAGCATTAAAGTGTATCTAAGTAATAGTCAAGCTTATCCATGGGGCAAATCTCAATGTGAAGTGGGCGTTGGTGCAATATATGCGAAGCCTTAAGCTAGATTTTGTGCTGTTCCACAAGCTTAATTTGCTTGACATGACAGAGTAAAAACATATATATTATGATATCGTAGTAAGTTGGCCAACTGGTAAACGAACCGAAAATCATATTGAATATTATATACGATAGATAATTTTTCCACCGTATTGAGGACGATACATCACTTTTCGTTCGGTCACAGCTAACATGTTCGACAAAGCGAACTGGACCTTCGTCGGATTAGGGATCGGAAGTGATGACTGTACTTAAAAGAACCTTCCTGATCCCCGATCAGTTCAGGAAACATATTACAGATTTGCTAATTGGACTGTTTAGTCTTTGATCTTGCGCCTGATTATTTTACTTTATTCAACAGAGAAGACTACAATTTTACTGCTTTGTCTACATTTCTGCTATGTTTCGTAATTCTAGAAATCGGAGCCAATAATGCCGATTATAACTTGCAGAGTATTTCGGCAGTTACATACAAATCATTCTATATCTATTTGTACCGCGAATGAGATAAATACGGAGCTACAGTTTTTAGATGAATAATTAGCAAGGCCTTTTGCCACCAAAATCTTCCACATGAATATTCCTAGTGACGGTGAATATTTCATTATTTTTATTTAATTTAATAATAGTCTGTGTCATACATTTCTGTAAGGCTTGGCAAATTTCCTTTTTTCGTTGATAGTGCTATCTATTGAACGACTCCCTTAGTGCTTATTGGCAGCGGCACCCCCATACTTTCTCGTTCGTTATTTATTTCCTTTTTTTTTTTAATGGTAGAATTGCCCGAAATTTTTATCGATTTGCTGTTGCTTCTGGGTTCTTTGTCTCGTGAAGGCGCGTCATCGCCAACATTCCACCGAACATCACGCAACGTCCTCGAAAGAGTTTTTAAAAGTCAACAGAAGAGTGTTTTTTTTCTATAGGAAACATTGTTACAACCTCTTTCAGCCACTTCTCGAAAGCTCCTACGACCTAGGCTAAAACTCCCGCCAAGATCTCTAGTCTACGTACGCGAATTCCTACACACACGCGTACAGAATTGAATTAGTTCTAGCTGTAGGGCGACTACGATTTTCCCTTCGTCCCCTTGTCCACTCCATCTACGCGTGTAGTAAATACAGATCTAGCCGTCGGGGTATCCCAGACATGTTCGACAACAGTTACTCGCCTAGCCCATAAAAACTTTAAGCTAATGTTTGCATATTTATCTCTTCAGCCACCGATAAAATCGGCCCTTATACATTTATTGCGCATACCGGGGCATGCAAACTCCTTATCTTTGTAGCAACTTATAATGATTTAGTGGGCTGCTGAACCCGTGGTAGTATATCGTGTCATGTATAGCGAGCCTCTTTACTGTTCTATTTATACTCGTCCATCTGGGCATCGTGGAATCGTTATTTCACTTGACACCGATTCTATCTGTCGAAAAGTTGATAAGTTTTATTAAGAGTCGACAGCATGTGCTCCACACAAACGCTCGTGTATCGCTAACGATTTTCACTGGGGAGCAAATACGAGGAAGCCCAACTTTTTCCAGCAAATAAATCCCTCTTGCTCGCTTAAATGAGACTCGTTGCATTTCTGTTATCGGTCCTCTTGAAACGATTATAAGGAATGGGCAATCTAGCGATCGTCAACGATCGAAAAATGATTTTTCCTGTTAAATTTTCAAAAGCCAACTACCCGGAAACGTTGAACGTCTAACTTTTTTTTTTTTTCGAAATACATCCGAGTACTCGGGTTTGTGCGTGAAGATCATTCTACAAGGATGGATTGTTCTCAATGCATCTTGCACCTCTTAAATACAATAAGGCGTTTCGTAATGATACTCTTCCAGAAAAAAAAAGTAGCAAAGAACAACAAACTGTTAGTCTTAGCACAATTACCAAGATCGTTTGTTCATAGAATTTACTCGGACGAAAAAGAAAGGAAAGTAAGAGAAACATAAGAAATGATTTGTCCGCTAGTTTCCATGGATGACTTATCACAGATTTCAAAATCCATTAACTGAATAAACTTACGTAATTGATCTATCTCAAACTATCTTGAATACATTTAAGATTTGGAATAGCTCCTGTGCTTCGAATAGTTTTTGACATACTTCTAAACTCTGATGCCTTGAGAATTGACGTTATATATGTTTATATAAGCGAATTGCTAGTTGCAATAAGCAAAAGGCATTTCTTATACTGTATTATTCAGCTGGCGTTTGTGTAATCTAATGTTGTTAAGGAAAACTTGATTTTAGAAAAAGCTGACGCCACAGGCGAACTTCCTAGAGTCATTGATAGAGGTCTTATTAACGGCGGTTAAGTGGCGTATTTATGCATTCACTTGTACCGCGTATGAGCTTCCACGTCAAAGGCGACCGCGGGCGTAGCTTACTATGTAGAGAAACTGACGCATGTGCTTAACTAGTACATAAGTTCGGTAATATCAGACAGTACTGCAATGACGCATCTCCTTTGTACGCGTTTGAGCCGTTGACTAGTAGCAGACGGCGTAAACCAACTACTATTAGATGTTCATACAAATTCCTCGTCACGTTTCAGTCACTTCGACCCATTGTGTCGATTATCGATGCCCCTCTGCTGTTAGAATTCACGCCCTTCACAATGCGTTCATATACTTCTTTCCGACGGCTTAACTCCGTCGAAAACATTCAGCTGATGTCACAATGCTACGCCTACAACAACTATCGTCACAGCGTCATGCCAACAAATCGCATACCAAGCAAAGCATAAGGAAATTGCTTTACATTATTAGCACTTTTCTCCATTAGGGCGTACGTTCATATTAGCGGGCCGGGTCTAGGTCTACAGATAACCAGCCTAAAACAAGTGGCAGCGGTAGTTTCCGAACATATATCTACGTCGGATTCGATAATTCTATGTACTTCGCTTCCCAGTCCGAGACGATCACCAACATAGCAATGCTGTAATTGTAAGACATTTTGGATTAATCACAGCGATCAACTAATAAATGTCAATCTTCGGCCCTTTCAATTATCCAACTAACCTAGTTGACGGACATTCCAGACTCCCCCAAAGGCCAAGTATCTGCAAGAATAAAACGTCCCGTTACTCGCTAGCTGCGACACAGTAATGATATTCGACTGACCGACTGCCGGCTAAAACAGTCGTCTGAACTGCAACGTTCTTGCATGCAGACATCTTACGTGATCGTCGGATTCCAGGCGATTGAACGGGGCTCAGTGTAATTAAATGCGGTTCCGTGATAGCTTAGCCAGCTAATCTTAGGGACACGTTCTGATCTAGGTTTAAAGCCGGCTATATACAGACTTTGTTTTGTGCTAAAAGCCAACCGTCTGTCTGATGGAGTGACGTGAAACTCGAAACACAGAGGTAAATAGACGTTATGAGAACCAAGCGCCTGGAGGTAGGACCTAATTGCCTCGTCCCTCTGTATTACTAGAACTTAGATGCCATTATTCAATCGGCGATTAATGCACTGTGCAATAAAACAGCAGTAATTAGCATCTCAAGAGATGCCAATAGGATAAGCCAACAAGGGTCTTAAGGCCTATATTAACATTAACCTAGTGAGTCGCAGATCGGGGAATGCGCCTAGTTTCTTCCTAGTTGTTCCTGCCTGGAATCCGTAGGTTAGGTACGATATACTATTATCACCCGTAAATTAAGCACTAGAGTCTACGATTTCAGTTCGGTTTACCTCGCCGTAAATCAATTGCTACAGATCGTGAAAAATGGGGTTGTGAAGCCCACGCAATAATCGTCGACATATAGAGATTAATTAGAGCTGTCTACCTTACCCACTACCGTGCAAAATATAAAGAAAAGTGAACTTTATGGTTTAACGACATGATGTTTTTGTCCATATCTTATTACCATCATCGTACTACAGAAAACGATAGAACCGCACCCTTGTCATCACACTCGATCTCTCTACTGAAGACCAAACCATTGCCATATGAACCCCTCTTTTTGAGCACGTCCTTAAAAACCTAAACGTTATTTACTTCCTAGAAGCGGTTGATACAGATAGCCATCCGTTCACCAGGTCACTCCATTTAGTATAGTGAGGTCTAACGAAAAAGCTGCACGGCTGCGAGAAATAATGGCAGAGCCAAATTGTGCCTTTCATAAAAACCATCAGATTTCTAATTTTATTCGTAAAATATTACGTTACCCTTTTTTTAATACAGCCGAAGCGTTTGCTTTTGTAAGTCGTACTTTAGACGTGTGCCACGTTCTTAAAGTATGATTTCTCTAATGGCGTGTATAACATAGTTATGATGAAACTGATTGTTTCGCTGACAGTTGCAACCACTAAGTAAGGACTGGATGAAAACGCAGCGGGCCTGAGAATCGATCAAAATAACTGAATTATGAGGTTGAAGATCGCGATGTACCAATGTATATAAAGCACTCAGAAGTTCCATGTGGATTTTTTTTTATTAGGTGCTTGTAACAATTATGTAAATACGGTTTGTACATGCTGAATATATATATATATATATATATACAAATCCTGCTTTTAACATTTTCGAAGTGTAGGACACTTATTTCGTAATTATCCATGTAACATTTTTGAATTATCATGAAATTCATGTCTTCATATAAAAGCAGCTCCTGGTTAAAGGCCAGTCGTATCATCTTGGCGGCTGACGAAATCGTGATAGTTATCTTCTGCTGGGCAAAAAATTCTGTCCTTGGAACGTGTGCTTTCGGCCACCGGCATCTAATCATGTTAAAGGAAGCGACCCGCTATCCACGGGTTGTCCTCTAGCTACCTTAGGTTGGGCTTACATTTGTTTCCGGTTAGAGTTATTCTTAATTAATATCATATAAATAAAGCTAGCTCTTAAAATAGCTCTCTTACTGGATATCGTTGATTGGACGCTGATCAGTTGCCGTCTGTTTCGTTGCCATAAGACGAGAAACTGACGCTTCGCCGCCAGAATAGCGCCATATGTTGCAGCCAGTATAACAACACGTAGAAGAGCTATTCAAGCGTACAAGTGTACATAGAATTAATTTTCATACTACAATAATAACGTAAATTAATAGTAATTATCATAAAAGCGTACCTGTCTACGATTAGGGTTTATCTTCTACGCAGAACAAAGTTATGCTTATCACACGTTAATGCGTCTCTACATTTTAAATAAGATTTAAACGATGCGTTGAAGACAACGCTATGGACGTGGAACTTGTTACCCACGAGTGAATATAAAAAGTCTGTATTCCGCATAGAAGTTTGGTCCGCTCATACATGAACGTGCGTAAAGATGGAACCCATGGGCCACGGCGAGTCCACTCTGTTTGGAACACTGTATGAGAATATAAGACGAGTTATTGTGAGGCCTTTACCGTAAGTATTAGGTATGGTATTTGCGCAGGGCAATCTCTTTTCCGCTGAGTTCATTTGTTTGGTGCTTTGAGGGCGCAGTGCGGCATTCGAGAGTTCCTACTAGAAGGAAGCTCATGTGAAGGCAAGTCGCAGGGTCTAAATGGGTCTGGGGTGATTCAGATGCATTTTCCGTCACCGCGGCTGCACGGTGGCGTCCACTGCAGCAGACTCCACGATAGCACTTCGTAGGTCGGAGCGCATAGGCAGCTTTCATCATCAGCATCGTGATGCCGAACACATTACTTTCAAGAGTGAACGGCAATCGTTATATAACTCAAATATGCCGTACGCGTTTCCATTTCCTCTAGTTAGCCTGACCACCACAACCTATTCGTTTGTTAAACAATTTTATGTTGGGCGCGTCAGAGGCCAGGCCTATCGACAGCGAAGCAGAAAGAAAGGCCATACTGAAGGAAGGCGTAGGGTGTTTTTTCATATCGAGTCGGTACTATATACACTCTTAACTACTCGAAAGAAATATTTAGCCGTACTGATCAGCCAGCCACCCTGCCTTGATCTAATTGTCTATTGAACTAACAGCTTTTAAAAGAAGAATTGCCCAGAATCGTATTCTGATATGTTCGGAACGGCCTATTAGTGGGGTTAAGCGTTCTATTAATGTGCGCTCCGCTAACGTGGAGCAACGTTCTTGAGGCAAATTAGAGTCCCATTGATCAGTGTCATCGTTTCACCATATTATTCATTAAAGTAGAATTCAAGGAATGCCTAGCTATGGTGGACTTATCAATTATGAACGAATGCATACTTCCTTCGGAATTACCCATCCAGCTTTGGCACCACCGTATTCTAGACGTATCCCACAAAGAGACGTTTGTTAGTTAAACAGCAGTCGGGTCGCAGCATAAGCGTCACTTTAAACATATCGAAGTCATCTGAGAGATGATCAGCACAGTGGCATTTTTTTGAAAAGTGTCATAATACTTCATTTTTTTTTTCTACCTTTACCGGTACGCCACCGCTGACATCATCATCGATGGTGGCTATGGCGTTGTCAGTTTTTTCTTCCTTCATACTCTTCGCATCATCCGGCTCCATTCGAAAACAGCTTCCAGTAGCGCAGCAGTGAAAGCTGCCATTTCGAGGTAACGGTAGTTATTGTTCCCTGAGTAAGTAAGCTCGTGCGGAACCGTCAGCTCGTGCAACAAATAGGACGTCTGATGATAATGACACGGGCGGCTAGCTCTACCGCTCGACGCCGACCCAACAGTTAACTTATTATGCTATTGTAGTTGAAGTAAATCAGTTTCGTACAGTTGGAGTTGCCACACCTGCCTGAACTGAACAACTAGCTTACACGTTATTGCGAGCCAGCCGCAAATACAAGCGCGCACACAAATCAATATGTATATATACGCCGTTGGCCTGCTGTAAGCGTCGTCTTCTACACTACGAATTGCTTGTACCTTTATGTCCGCTATACAATTTCCATATTAGGCGCAACGTAATTTTCTTCAATAGTTTTCGAAACGTTTTTATTTTTTTGCTTCTCCTCTCTGGACATAGGCCATACCGAAAGGCCCATAACAATGTGAGCTTAGGGGGTTAGTATGGGAAGCCAACAAGCATAGTTAGTCAAGGCGAATTGGTGTATGATATAGAACTATTCGTGTGGCAACATATGGTAACTCTCTCAGTCCATGGGGTCAGGGCATGTCTTTGACGACGGTATGAAAAGAAGATTTGCTTGCACGCCTTTGTATGCATGCAACGACGCGTTGTAGTCGGCTCAGACGCTCTTGACTGCCTTAAATAATGCCGAAATATGCCAGCCCCTTTGCATAGCAATGTCTGGAGATATCTGATGATCGTTGATTGCTTCTGTTGGTGCTGATAGTAGGTATCAAATACAATAGTAAGGGAACTGACCTCGAAGCATTTCCACGAACGAGGTTGCCTTCTCTCTGACTTGATCCGTGTTTGTAAGACAGGAACAGAAACTTCCAGATAAAGACGTGCTGTTTTGGCAATCCGGCACAGCAAACTACAAAGTATACAGAGCGTATCCTATACGATTCTACTAGAAAAGGACGAATGTACAACAGTTTTTACATTACTAAAAAAAATTCGTTTATCTTGTACAGCACATCAACTTGTATGTATAGACGGAATCCCCTGTAAACTCTTACTTACTCTCTTAGAAACACTTTCGCTTCTTCTTACCGGACGCTCCTCCAGATTTTGATAATATTTCAGAGCGCACGAAACGATGCTGATGAGTCCTGCTCAAATAGCGCAAAGCACATCTACAAGCACGCATAACAAACACGCATTAGATACAATCACACATTAACAAGTTCTAGTTTGCTATCTTATTTTTACAAAAGCGACATATTGTTGCCTCAGGGTCACCGCGTTAATTATTTTCTATATGTTTTGTGTTGTTTAATCCTGTATGTTTACCCCTATGCTGTCAGTCGATATTTTGCACATCTCCGTACTCCTATCCTTAATTGCTTTTTCTCTGATATTTCTCCTGTCCTTCTATGTGCTAGCGATAGGTGGTTCCTTTGTCGGATGGTAAACAGAACCGTTACTTTCGTCGATTAGCATCATTCATGCTTTCTGTCTTTTCGTCGGCTAAAGGTACACAATCATTAGCGTCGACCAGCTGCGCTGTTGTTTGAAAGCCAAGAAGACCGAGCAAAAGCCGTTTAGTATTTGCACCGGCACAGTGTCTCGACGCAGGCGGCAAGTGGCTCATAACAGGCCCCAGTGCAAGTCCCAATTTTCCAGTAACCTTCCTCAAAAACGAAACATCATGAACTCTGACAAGCGACGACCAGCAAAAGACTGGAAGCGGCATCTGCAGCAAGCTGTTATGCATAGCGGAGGACTCAAACCTTTGAAGAGCCCAGGGTAATCACTAGGATAAAGTAGACAGTATTGTACAAACTAGTCGTTTTGTTGACGCGACGTCTCCTGCGATATAAAATGCCTTGCCTTATATACACCAAGTAGAGCAGCAACGTCCTGAAACATTTTTTTTTTCGTTGTAAATGGACAAATGATAAGAGCTCAAAGCGGAACAGATTCGAATGGTCTACCAAGACGGCTGTGTCTACCGTTAATAGCACGACTGCTATGTCTATACACTTTGGCACGGTTTGTTGAGGAAGGGAACGGTATGAAATCTCGGTGTAGTATCTCAAACCCACTCCCGTAGACATGCGAGAAATGTGTCTTTGACAGAAGGGCACGATAGACTTCAACAAGCTGGCTTGTCTCAATGAAAGTGATGTAGGACGACGATACGACTCGCTATATAGCGTTTTGCCACTGGGGTTCCTGTCATCGGTGGCGTAGCGTGATTACTTTCGATACAGAAACTGACGTGTCTGTATAAAATACGAGACAAAATGGGACAGGGATGCGATTGTGAAAAATCGATGCGTTTATTTGGGTGCAGAATGTTTTTAACTCACCCAGCTTTGTCTATGACTATCTGAGATCTGTTGTATGCCCACTCTCTTAGCATGCACATAAATATACAATTTTTGGGGCCAATAAAGCATACCATTTATTTAAAAGAAAATAAAGGTTGTATACATATCGCGCCTAAGATAAATTAATTGGAGTTAATAAAGCTGGTGGGCGTTGCATGTGTGAATTTGCAGGTTGTTTATGTCTAAATTATACTTAAGCGTAACATTTGAGAAACAGTTGTCGGCCAGAAGTCCCGACCATGTCGATGTGTACTATAATTTTTCTTTGCTGTCCCGCTATGCAAGCTTTCGACATCATAAGCCCAGTCTTTTGACTGGGCTTTGACAAAGCCCACAGTGTATATTACTAGCCTCATTTGCATGTATCGAACTAAGAATCCTACTAATAGAATGTAAGTGAATTGAGGTTCGTCGTACAGGATAGCACGGTAATGAAGTAAAACCAAATTAATTAGCTCGCTTTAGCTTTCAGATTAAGAGTCGCCGCGCTCATAGAAGCAGAACATATGATTTGAAGGATCGGTTGAAACTCTTAGCTTTCATTGGACACTAGACTTTAAATGTAAGAAAAACACGTGATTCCTTTCTGAAGCAAAAGAACGAATCTTCTCAGTACCTGGAAATCTTGAACGACTTTTCTGTGTCAGGCACACCGAACAGCTGAAGCCTGAAGGTTGCATTGGAAAATTAATTATGGCTTCCATCTAATTTCACCAACGTACTAACTACAGAAGGCGGAACTCGAGTAGGATTGTTTCAATGCATTTTTCCACTAAACTTTATTTATAAACTCAGCATGTTTTAGGAAAAAGCGAACGCCTACGTTAATATCTGCTGGATAAGGCCTGAGGGCACTCATAATCTACAGTTCTATTAGCATCTCTATCTGTCCATGGATTCACACTTCAGATTTCGGATGATACATTGTAGGGTATGATTATGTAGAGGCTTTCGCCACAGGAAAATAGAGAGAGGCAAAAAGGGAGCTACCAAGGTTCCGTATCATACTTCATATACGACTGCGCACCTTTCGGTGCAACAGTTTCTTTAGCTTTTTTAGCTAGTCAATATATGGTTTTGTAGATGTTGGGATGCGTAAGACGTCTGCCATCAAAGTGTACATATTGTAGTGCTTATATTGTTGCCAGAGTCATAAGAAGTAGCAGCCGCGCCGTTAACGCTTGTCATGTAGATTTATAATGACCCTCTGTTACTTTGTTAGCTGGCTGCAAGGCGACTCTAGATGGTGCGATTTGCCACCGTCATTGCCGCGGCTATCTCAACGGCCGACTACTAATCGGAAGCGCTTTTTAGTATTCATCAGAGCCACCGAAAATCTGTCTCTCTCTCTCTCTCTCTCTCTCTCTCTTTTTCTCTCGAACTAGAGTGTACCAGTCTCTCAATGGATCTAAATGGCTAGCGCCATTCCCAGACGCAGATTGATTCTGAGACAGGTAGCACTGTCATAGGCCGCTATTTGATCACACACATGACTGGCAGTGCGTCGTCACTCGCCGACATACTTCTGCGAGATCGAACAGAAATTATTACGTACCCAATGATTTCTCTTCGTTTTAGGTAGAAATTCTCATTCTATTAGCGCACTAGAGGCGACTTAAAAAAGGACGTTCAACTCTGATCGAATGGACAGATAGATCGGTCTATGGCCACAAACGGTCACGCGCAATCAGACAATGACCTTCTTGCTACCAAAGAAAAGGTATGGCGCGTACTTCCACACTCGAGTCAGTCTGTTGTTGGAAGAGATTCCATCGAAACCTGGTTCGGTGAGGGCAAAGTCTCACTTGGCCTGAACAAGAAGGTTGCTTTCTATTGCAACAGACGCTGCCTAATGGCTATCGAGGACTTAACGTGAACCGTATTTTGTTCAAGTACACTTCTGTGCGGACGGAAAGTTTTCCACGCCAACGAAATTATTCCAGGGGCAACGGTAGGTGTTCGCTCGTGACCACAGCATCGAATGCCTAGCATTGATCACAGTGAACTGAATGCCAGCTATGGTAAACGAATTCCAAAGTTTAACTCATCCTTGCAAAATCATGATAAAAGCCGGCTGTGAAAAATGGATTGTAGCAATCTTAAAGATACAAAGCGCAATCAATGACAACGAAATAATTAACACACAATGTGTTTCCATTCGTTACCAACTAGAATCCTCCGCACTGTTATTGCTTGCCTTGAGTTACCAAACACGCTAATGGGAGCTATACAACCTACGTATAATTGCGAACTAAGCTATTACTAGGCTAGAATAAGTTAAACAGTGACTAGCTTCAAATATATTAGACCATAAATACTGTCGAAGGAAAGATGCACTTCAAGCCAAATTCGAACTTTTTACTCGAGCTTTCGACAGCTACATGCTAGAAGCAGCTATAAGTTACTTCACATTACGAGGACCTCATATGTATACATACGATGCAGTGAGCTGCCTTAGTTAAATTTTAATTGTAGCCTGAGTAGCTTTGAAATTCCAGCGTAATTAAAAATCAATCATTCGAGTTTGATTATATCTTTTTTAATTAATTATATAGTTTTATCTTTCGATTGCCTATATCACACAATATCAGGACATACATATACATGTGTATACTCTGAAAGCAAGACACGTGTATTCGCTACCTTTGACGTTATACAGACATTACCCCTTTTCGCCTCACCTACTGCTTACAACCTTACGTTGCTCTATGCAAGCTCACAATGGAAGCACTGGACTTCGTGCGACTCCATGGAACGTCACCGCTCTCGAGGTAGCAGAATCGCTTCAATGATGGCTTTAGACAAAGAGATTTTTTTTGCAATAACAGGAACAGCGGAGAAAACAGGTCAGATGAGTCGCTGGGAAGGCGTGTTCAGGTGAAATATGTCCGCATCTTGCTCACCAGGCCAAGAAACGGCAGTAAATGTCTAACCTAAACGAGAATGTCCAGTGCGTACGTTTCGGAGGTAAAATAATATTGAAAGTTTCGCGAAAAGCTGGAGCTAGCAGATATATCACAGGGGTTATTGTACACTATATGTTATCAGATAGACCGTCTCGCTTTTACTGGACAGCTGATGTAGAAGCAGGCAGAAAATAGAGCAAGAAAACGCCTGCGGGAGAGCCATTAGCAGGTCGAACAAGCGGAGAGACGACCCGCTGTCGCGATCCCTGTTGCGCCTGCCGTTGCCTCAACATTACGCACGGCTGAGTCTCCGCTGGATATGCTCGAACACGCCTATTATTCGGGAAAGAAAAGCTCAATTCTCAGATGTTCTGCTTTGACAAACCAAGTAACCCGTTTTTTGTCCCTTTACAATTCTAGCGACGTTTCGCCGCTGCCACCATCTTCGTACAAAGCGTTGCGTAGTAGTAGCTTATCGCGTAACTGAACGATGTCGGCGCGCCGGTCAGCAGGTCGGCAGACGGACAAAGAGGCAACCGTGCATCTTTAGCGGTTCAGGCAACGCGGAGAGCCTATATTTCGGCATTATGTTGCTTGTATGTGTTCCCCAGTCAGGTCGAGCATTTCAAGCCAGTTACCCTATGGACTGACTGAGAATAGGGTTGTGAAACAGCTCTATCCCATTTAAGCCAGTAAGCCAGTGAATTTCTCGCTTCTACTATATGTACCCCCTTTTGCATTTACCCTTTCCCCGATTCCACTCAACAGCGAGAAGTCTGCTTGTTGCGAAAAGCGGAGACCATTTCGCGGTGGCAGCAATAAGCACTTCTTCAGAAAAGGGAGAAAGACGTCGGGCCAGGTCATTTCTTACCCACTTTACAACACGCAACAGCAGTTTGCCCTTACTTGATCAGCGGAAGACAGCCATATTTGACATGTAGAGTGGCATCACAGTTTCGCTGCCGATCTGCAGACGACTGCCTGATAACGGCTTCTTCCTCAACCCTCATTTTATACAAAAAAATTTCGAATCTTCAGGGAGACACAATCCTGTAGAGAGACACCACTTGCTAATCGAGGGTAATTCGATATGTTGTAAGGCAATAATAGGTGATACTACCCGTACATTCACATGTAAAAAAACAAGATAGTATACTGTGTCCTCACCCGATAATAATCAGCAAATAGTACATCGCAATGTCGTAAGAAAACTGTTCTTGTTCTAACCCGACACTGTCGTCACAACGGGCAGACGCAGCAAACGAGATTCGCTTATCTTTATAAGCTCCCGGGGCCGGTGGTCCCAGGCCTTTATCGTCGACGCTGAAAGTTTGACGCAAACGAGCGTAGCAGACTGATCCAAAAACATAAGCCGCCTCATGCCTATCCCAAGGAGAGTGTGTCACTTTGTCACTTCCTTGTCGACGTAGTCTCGTGCTGCAGTGTAGGTTTTACGGGTTTACATCCCCTTTCCCGTCCTTTTGCTCGCCAGATGAGATTGTTGTCGGCCGTTTTCAGTTATGATAGCAACACTGAGCTAAAAGTATGAGAACGAGTGGGCGCAAATTTGGCACGCCTACTTTCTATTCGGTTTTACAATCGTCAAATGCGCCGTCAGCTAGCGAAAACTGGCCAGTACGCTCCGTTCGTTCTACTTGCCTGGGTACGAAACAAGCTAAAAATATGCTCGTCAAAATCAATTAACGCCATTCAAGGTGCAGCTTGCGTGGATAAAAGGTGACAGGCAGACTTTCTGCTGGAAAAAATGACCCCTATTCCAAAATAGCCTGCTGGCCGTACGGATGAGCGCGCCCAACGTAGACCAGATGAGGGAACTTCACTACTTCATGTTGTTTCTTACGAAATAATGATACTAGAGTGAATTATAGAAAATAAACTGGCAACGCACCTAGGTGCGGCCACCTTATATTAAGTTATGCTAATAATGCGTTGCGATAATAGTGACATTTGCTCTAGCGTGATAAATTACTGAATGAAGCTGGCTATGAGGATAGTTTGCTCTTCTACTCTCTGTCCATTTCTCGCAGCAGAAAAACACGTGGAGGTGTAATGCAGCATGCAACTCGTACAAGCAACAGAAAGATTAGTTGGATGTTTAACCTAAAAATATGTCCGATGCAGCCTCGGCCTTCGTTTACCCCACAAAACCAATTGTTCAAGCGGACCCGAAGATAGGCTCACTCTACCACTCGTGCCATGTTCATTGCGAATAGCTTAACTAGGATAGACCGGTTGAGGTCTAGCTATACTTGCTTGACTCTTGCCAAAAAAACAGCAAGTAAGCTGCAAATCGAGCGGTTCTTTCTCCAGCTGCCACTTGTTATTTTGCTGCCTTTCTCCTGACCCGAGTCAATTGTTCCGGAAGGCAACAAGCACTTTCAGGAACCGAGCCCAGTCCGCCCCATACGGAGTCCGTGCTATGGGCTAGAAACAAAGTGGAGTCCTGCTACTTCAGTAATTTCCAACTAGAACGTTTCCACCTTTCAACATTCTTCCTTTCTCTTTGTTTCTTATGTTTTTGATAGGACGAGACGCGGTCAGTATTGCGCATCTTTGGTCCGTAAATCTGGCAGATACATATATAATATACTCTGGGCTATTACTTTAGCATCGGGACCAGCAAGCTATGGTTAGGCATCGAAGAGTCGAACACAAAGCTACCTTGTATAATATGATGCTATACGATGATTGCATAGCTTGCCCTGATTCACTGGCGTGTTACGTCTGTTACAGCTTATTATACGCAACTTACAAACAGATAAAAATACATATAACATATATTGTTGGTCCAACGTTGTGCTTTTTCACAGCGGCTTTTAGTTATATAAAAAGGGCGGTAGCCAACAAGACCGATCGTAAAGAGGGGCCATGTCGATTCTCAGATATTATTACCATCAATATCAGACGTGCGTATAGCTCCACAGTAAGGCAGTCTGGTGCTATTTTCACAAACAGGTGAGAAGTAGTCGCGGCGCGATGCCTTCGCTTGCCAGCGCCGGCAAGGACTGTCTGCCACCGTTGTGTGTCTGTCTGTATATGGCCTAGTGTGTTAAGGTGCAATAAGCCCTTCATAAAATGTGCGATGCATTCAAATGCGAACCTTCCAGTGGAACAACGGGAGAGGCTGACCGCGGCGGTGTCTTTTTAATTCCGTTCTTCCCCTTTTGCAAACACAACTACTGTTTATTAAGAGGCCGACGTGCGAAAGGACTCACAGCACAATATGGACGTGTGTAATAACCTGACAATGGAAACTTACGTCGAAAAAGAGCGAAGGTCGTCGGTCAATATTGTATAACATATCGCTGCTTCAGAGGTGTAGCAGTGTCCTAAATCAATTGGTTGGCTGGAGACTATCCGACACGCCTCACCAATTTTACGAATTCAAGCGGTGATGCTAGACACCTTTTCTCTGTCGTCTGAGGACGGAGCCGACGACCCTTGTTCCTTTGTGTTCGCCGGCTTCATCGCTTTTCTATTCATCAGTTATTTAAGTATGTTTAGTAATGGAACATTATTGCGAGCGTAGTTCGATGTTTGGACGCGTTTGGTTTGATTTGTTCATGCAGTGCGCTCATACTGGGGAAGAGCACCGTCTTGGCGTACTTTCAGGCAAAAAATAAGGATCTGTGTCCATATTTTTTACAATGGCAGGTCTCCGATCGCGCATTGCTTCCGTTACCGGTCACTTATGCGTCACTGAGAGCTTAGGTCAAGATCATAATACGTGTAACTGGAGAAACAGATCAACGAGTAGGTACGCGTAACAACTTCGCTAGTGTTCTCTCTGACTCGATTTCAGATCGAGACATTGATAATTTGCTATCTTTGTACTTGTTGTAAAACTAACAATAGCTACAATCACTGCTGCATGAACACATTTCTCTCCTGTCTAGAGACGAATCGGCGTGTTGAAGAAAACTGTTCCTCGACTGTTTGTAATGGCGTCCGCATGCTTTGAAGTTCGCGCTCTTGCACGACCGTCTGTCTCTAATATGATACATTAGACCGAGGTGTGGCTCTACAAGCAATATCGAAAGGGCAACTATGAAACAACATCATTAACAATAACAGCATTAATTATTAAAAGAGGTAACAAATGCTGTCTGTAGATAGATGAGCCATATAAACACAGCGAAGAGAAGGGTGGACAAAAACTTGACGCGGAACCAACCGTAAGAGCATTGGCTGAGCTGAGTGGTCCGGCTGCAAAAAAATACGATAAACTAAATAGTGTAATACTAGTAGTAGCAATGGTGCTGTTAATAAGAGCGATGTGGCAGCAAGCAATACCATCGCTCGTTGTGGCCTAGGGACGAAACAAGGATGCAAGAACGCGGCGAAAAAAGAGAATACAAGGAAAAACTAGAGCGTTTAACAGTACACACGTAGGTCAACATAATATTATATACATTGAAGCCCCTCAAATTGAAAGCACCATACCCGCTTCCGCAGGCTAATTCGGCGGCATGTCTCAGCAATATCCGATAAACAATACTTGCTCCGGTTTGGACTCGTGCCCATCGGCAGAGCGATCCCAGTTTTTCGGATTATCTTACGGGGTGTGTGTCCACCTGTCAATCTCAACCAGAAAGTGGCTGTCAGCCCACAAAGGACAGAAACGAATCCACAAACGTTCTTATAGGGTTCCCGCTTACTTTGCATACTTCGTGCTCTGTTTTCGATAGCTAGAGGAAGGAACAACAGGGGCCGTTTATCGGGCGAGCGTACCGGGTTAGAGCTGTTGAGGAGTGGCAGACAAAGCTGTCGACCGAATGATCACATTCTGTATGCAGTACGATGCGGTACGGTGTACAGTCATCGCAACATAGTAAACGAGCGCGCAGTACAACGGCCTACGGTCGTAATAAAGGAAGTAACGGGACTGCCGTGTTGCTGTTTCAGCTGCTTTCCTAGTGTCCCGTCCCTCAACACTGAGTAGATCAGAGAAGTAGCACATATTATGAAAAGGACTGACGGTAGCAATGGTCGTAGTTGGTTGGCTTGTTGTAACGCTAACTGTAACAACAGTTTTGCGATCATGGCGGCTCAACTACCCATCCACATTCAGCTGCGGAAAAGGCCGTTAGGGAGAAAAATAATGGGGAATCCCTAAACGCAGGATGGAACGGGTGACGACGGCGCTGCTAGCAACCGTGTAAGTGGCAACTTGCAGGCAAGCTTGCCCGTTTCGTAGCAAACCCTGCTTTCTGTCAAGTCTGGCCATAAGACCATAGCCGGGACGGAGACCGCCGTACATAGAGCAACACATAATACCCGTCCGACGGCAACTTTTAACATATGGCAACAGCGGCGGCAGTAGAAGGAGCGGTGCACGCAATATTCATTTCGTTTGTTTCTAATAACAGTCAGGATAAGGGACGTATTTCACTACAGAAAAGCAGCCTTGCCGAATACCAGGCAAGCGGCGATGTACACACACTCTGACAGATATAAAACAAAAAAGGGAAACAACGAACGAGAGGGACGGGCGGCGAAAGAAGAAATTAGAAACAAACGAAAAGCTGTTTGAAGCTCGAGATCGGAGCTGAAATGGCAAGCAGACGCGTACAAACAGAGCTTGGCCGTTTTCACTTCGCGAGTCGCATCTACGATAATTCGACCAACCATACACGAGCGGGCTTGCATCAGCTTTTTGAGGGAGTTTGCGTACCCAATTTTTGCTGAAGCATAATATACATGCCCGACATATTAGCGGTCCCTGTATGTGTACATAAATACGCCATTACTTTTCCTGAGAAATCGCATATACGAAGTGAGCGCATATTTTTAAAGAAGTACTACTAAAATGGCTGTAGCCATACAAAGACAGTAGTTCAAAATACCATCAAAGCTATGAAAAATCTCTGCGCCGCAGTTAATTCTTGTGAGCCAACACTAGAAGGAGATACTACATTTAATCGATGCTTAATGGATTTCGAGCATTTTAGCAGCAGAGCCCTTTTAAAAATACGGGTGGCCTAGTGTACAGCAGTTTTGCCTATAGTCCTTTTGCAATCGGATAACACCGCCCGCCCCGACTGCGCCAACAGTCCTGGGTGGTTGTTGTATATGCTACGAACCTGCAGCGTAATATAATGACATACTTGGAAACATAACGACCTTTTTGGCGCTTTTCTGAAGCATTACGTAAGTATGCTGTTTTAAGTATAAGGAAAAAAGGGTAAATTGAAATACACATTTTCTAATGGCAGCTGCGACAAAATAATAGTTCCACTAAAAATAATAGTAATCAAAGGATATACTCAAGCATAATATTTAAATACACAAAAGTGTATAAGAGCGTATTTCATTAGGATTCGATTTCATCTCGTTTGTCGTGGAAGACCATAGAAAAATTCCTATGCTTGCGTGATTTCAGCTCTTCTTGGGCGGTCCCTAGGCCCATTACTTTTTCTGAGGAATCGCATGTACGAGCTTCGCGCATATCTTTAAAGAAGTACCGTCGGTATACTTGTTCCACACGTACTAATGTAACTTGCCATCAATAACTCATTGACACACTGAATAATAAATAGTAAATAAAATAATAAAAAATAAAAAAACAAACTGATTGTGGGTGTGTCCTTATGGCTATGATCAAACTCTTCATAGACATTTATAAACGCACTTAGAAGCGAGTGTAGTATCTTTCTTTGAGTGGCATCCCTTTGAGGCATAAACATCAACACCTTAAGAAGTCTCCAATCAGCGATCTGAACAGGCGTTCAGATGAACAGCAATAGAAACCACGAAAGCCACTACAGCCTTCACCAATGGAAATAACAACGTCAGCTACATGATAAGTAGCAAACGGCCACATATGTCAAGTCAGTCTTGCAGAGGAGTTTGGCTACACCTTTAAAGAGATCCGCATAGCGTGTATAGTAATAGGCTTGGTAAATCGTTACAGACGCTCAATGTACGCGGTGCTTTCGTCCAAATTGTTCGATTGAAGTGGTTTTGGTTTATAAGGCCTCGACCTCGCGATGACTCACACCCATTTGATTTTTGGGACGATTACAGCCGCAGCATTGTCAGCAACTCGACGGTCAGTATCAGTGATTGTAGAATGAAAGCTTTCGTCTCTGTTTCGTCTTCCCGAGCGCACAACATTAGGCGAGAAGCGCACGCAATTGCCACTCAAACGACTCATCAACATCTATGTGTTCGGAACCTTTTTTGTAACAGATGTATGTTGACTCAATATACGGCCGAAGCGGCACCCCTGACTCGCGATTTGTACTGCCAGTGGCGTTAACCACAACCGGTGAGCCTTTTTTGCTACATTGCAATCAAAAAATCAGAATAAGTCTCATTGCGACGCGGACGAAGTGACATACGTTGTTGGATAACGAAGAATGAAGGCAGCCGGAATAAGACCGTACCCAGGATGTTCTGGGCGATAAATTTCTGGGTATCGCAGTTAACTTCCGTCCTTCATACTGCTCCGCAGTGGCGTACGCCGAAACACGGGAGTCGAGTGACAGAACATAACGACAACAATAGCATTGAGGCCGACATCGGCAACAGACAATGATAGGGTCCAACAATGCGGCTCTGCTCGCTTTCCACTTTTTTTCATCTTTTCTCCTTTCAGCCCCGCGCTTTTGCCGGATCGATCACTTTCCCGGTCTCACTTTTGTAGCTTTATCCAAAGGACAATCGGCCGTAGACTGTCAATTGCTTTGCGCAACGTTATTGGCTGTAGTAACATTTCAATCGCCGGCTTAGCCGACCCTAAAAAAACGTCGTCTTCGAGAAAAGCATCAGAGAACACCCGCTCAGTCATGAAACAGAGTCCGCAAAGAAACGCAGTGCTAAAAATTAAATAGGAAAAATAAGAAATGGGAAGGTCACGGAGGTGGCACAGAATTATGTTGACCAATCTAAATAAATCGGGCTAAACGTAAAGATTTTGAATCGAAAACAGAACAAAGCGGAATAGAAGCGCAATACACACCCCAGCAGCGGAGACGCGACATCCGACTGACACGAGCATGATCAGCGACTGACAAATAGCTTTTTGCGACGCTAAGATAGTGAGTTAGACGGCTTAGAAATCTTTTGAACATGACAACCCTAAATGCTGGGGACGATTACTCTCAAATGAGGAATTAGGCTAACGTTTGGTGAAGACCGTCAGTTTAGGTTTCTACTACCTGCAATACCGATTCAACAGCAATATTTGTGAAACGGAGGCGGATGTTTCTCCTTTGATGACCCTTGGAAGGGGGTATCATTTGGTAGCTACCTCATATTGCATTGTCGTCTGTTTAAAAGCAAGTCGACTGTGCAGACATGGACGGGCTGCTGCTTCCCTTAGCTGTCTGTTTCTGTTTTTCTCGCGCGCTATCCCTCTCTGTTAATTTCACCTGCTCTATAATGGCAGGAAGCGTCTACACGGGTTTTATCAACTCGGGTCGATTGAGGAAGCAATACCGATAAACTAAGACCAATAATCTTCGACCAGTTGGTTACAATAGATCAAGTTCGTAGAAAACCTATTATGTTAAAGGTGGGGCGGGGATTGTCAGCGAGTCGAAAATACCTCTCAGGCATTTCTTGTCTCTAGAGATTATTCCGCTGGAGTTAGGCTGTTGGAATAGATTCCATTGGAACTCGACAGGACTTTTGTCTGCTCCAGTTCAACTATCTTTTTAATAAAAATTCTATACGCAATTGCCCCGTCCAATCGAACTTTAGAATTCCAATTATATGTGTATTGCGGTACTCAGTATCTAGTGTCACTGCTAAATAAAATCACGCAACACATCCAGCAGTTGGTCGCTGCCATTTTCATTATGACACTTGCTTGGCCACGCCTTGTGCTGTCCATTGCCAGCGATAGGCTTAATTTAGTACGACTCGACCCCACACTACGTCAATAGCGTGTTTACTAAGTAGCTATTTAAGTTTACACAAACGGATGACTGCTGGCCGAATCAGCTTCACTTCGTAGGCCATTACGTTCTGTTACTACCACTGTGCAGGCTTCGTTTGGCCCCAAAGGTAAAAGAGAACCGTAGGAGACTGTGAAGGAGACTCCTTGCCGAAGCCAATTTTGGACCCCACTTACTGTTTAAGCTAAACGAACTCTACCTATGTGAGGCGCCGTTGACACCGTTCGAGGTATCAGTGCAATACGAATAGCACAGCGCATGTAGTCCAGATGAAACTAAACATTTTCAGTTGAACTTTGGTTCGCTTCTTTGCTGCAAACCTTCATAGGTTCCTGCGCTTAGTGCACGTATCAGAAGAAGGGCAGCGATCATCAAGTACACTAGGAAAAAGACGGAATTACGAACGAAGGACAACTGAGATTCAGCAGGGGGCAAACTTGAAAATTTGGCTACTGCTGGGCCGACTAGGATAAAGTGGGATGATTAGCTGCTTCTATTACTGGCAGTGGCCCATAGAGGGACCCATCTGGTTCCCACCTGACTCTGCTGGGGAGCTTACACTGGTTTAGCATTTGAGAAATTTGATTCAAAAACAGCACGAAAAATGTACAAATATGAAGAGCAAAACTGTATTGGGTTAATCAAAGCAGCTCGAAGGGTTAGTTGAAGCAATAGCAGCAGTGAAAGGATAGAAGCGTTGTCACACAGCTCTACCATCAAGTGATTTACTGTACAGTACAAAGGGAAAATTGAGCTCGCGCCATCAAAAACTAATGAAGTGTGACTATAAAGCTCTGGTCTGGTATCACGCGCTTCAATAACGTTGACCTCAGTTGGTCATCATTGTTTTATTGCTAAAATGTCGGGTGGATGACTGGTCCACAGGACTAGCAGCCCTTAACAACAGCACACTATATCCAATATTCAACTGAGAAAGACGACAAAAGGCGATGCGAGCTTGAACGGAGTATCCATGAGTGTTCGCTTGAGCACATCATTAGCTCCCTGGCCTGTGCGATAACCGCCCTTAAGTTGACTGATCGCTATGGTTGTTTGCATTAGGCTGTTACGCGTTTACGTCAGGTCGCGGTTTTGTTCGGTCGTGCCCTAGAACTTTTCCTCAGCCATAGCAACAAAAAACCTGTTCGGTATCTATGAAAGTGTGCGGAATTGAGATGCACTACTATTCTATGGAGTGAATTTCATTCACAGCGTCCGCTCTGGGGGCCACGTCGATGGCTAGAGCCAGCAGTGATCGCTTAGAGCAGCTTGGTTTACAGATTAGATAGGCTGACGAGGTGGAGTTTAACAGTTAAAGTGGCTAAAACGACGGCAGGCTATGTTTGAATAAGTTACGCTGCTTTCAAGGTCACTAGTGCATCTGTTAATGGAACACTCCAAGCGAGTTAATAATGTCATTATCACACTATTACTCAGACAGCTGTCAAAGGCCGACGACGGCGCACAGCCGACAGAAGGTGCAGCGGTAAGCTGAGCAGAGAACACGGGTAGCGATCGGCCCGGTGACAAGACGGAACCCACCTATTCTCGTAAAGACGTACAGTCCACCGTTTTCTTAGCATCAAGCTATATTCGTATGGCGCGCACTAGGTCATGCACCCGTTTCAGCTTTCCGAGCAGAAAATCCTTGGCCAGAGCAGTCCCTCGAGGGTTTCTGCTTATTTAGTTAGACGTTGAAAAGTAAAAACTGTTATGCCGATCAAAATATCACAGCAAGAACTAGCTGACTAGGCTTTATCTATTTCAGCAGTTGTTAGTCAAGGGTTACATCCGGCCAAGGCTCTTCAGCAGAAAATTACAACTGAGGCTTACCAGTAGGGGATTTGAGTGACGACAAGTCGAGAGAAGTGCGACGTTTCGGAGGGAGCATAAGCAGAGATCACCTTTATCAACTGGCACTCATTGCAAATGCTATATAAAACATTGTAATTTACAGTGGTAAAAAAATAAGCTGCCATTTGGTGTACCCATGAACAAATGCCGTGGCTCTGGACATCACTCAGTTCTAAATTCAGTAGTGTGACTTCTATAATTTATAATCGTATAAAAACAAGCGTTTGCCTTTATTACATAACGATATTTGGCGAGGCGAGACCTGGTTGCCGTACATGGTCCTATTCCTATCTCATGCTGTACCTTGTTGTGCCGTAACTGAATTTGACTAATCCAGGGAACGCACTACACTTTCTACGGTTCGACCCAGTATGAGTGTTTTTGTGTAGCTATTATCGCGCAGCATGTGCCTATCTTATTATCCCACGCCGTACCGGCATCGTTTTGTGTACTCGATAAATTTACGTTATGCAAATCGACGTCCCCGGTATTGCTACGATCAAAAATAGTGGTTTGTTCTATGTGCAGCGCCAATGATACGGGTAGATATGCACACGCAATTGTACATGTGTACAGAAAGCAACTGACACTTGGAGAGTTAGCGTTATGACAGGGATTTGTTAACGACTAGCCTCACAACGAACAGCGGCCACAACGCCGTGAAGAATCGTGTCATGAAGCTCCGATAGATACGATCCGCTAATTCCCGCGCCTCCATCGAACTCAAACCAGCGCTATTCAATACGTTCGCTTTGTCGACCCTTCTGCTCTTCCTTTTAACCAACTACGATAGGGAGTATGTATGTGAAGTATTTCTGTTACCCTCTTCCCCATGTCCTCTTTGTCAAGTAAGACGCTACACCGTATACGTCTAGCACAATACTCGAACACGAAACAGGGAATGCTCTGCCTCTGTTGATTGTTTTACTTAGATATATATATATATATATATATTGCCGCTTGTTTCAACATTTATCCCAAACGGCAACATTTTCTCCTCGTTACTGGAAATGTACTTTAGAAAAATAAAATTCCAAATGACGGTAGCGTCGCTTGACAATTTTATTTGTATATCTATCAAAATTATACGTACACGTCCATATTTAAATTGCGATTTTTATAGACGCACTTGTTCGTGTGAGATCACAAACATGCGGAAAAATAAAGAGGGGACTAGGTCAGTTCGTTCGTAGGAGGTCTATGTTTTGACGTGGACTATTCGAACAATGAACAATTACCATTATATATATTATTATTATATGCTTATTGATAAATTTATTAGAAAAAGACGCACGGACATATAACGCTTATATTTAAATTGGGTTTCCGCTATAAGTTGAGTCGATTATTCAGGTCACCAGGACAGGTGCGCCTGCGGATTGCCCGCCGCCCTTCTCGACAGGATTGTGCTCCGTATGCTGGCAGTTCTGCGGTACTAATTTTCAAATATTCCAAACCCGATCGGGCCATCGTTCGATCTGAGCCAATCTGAACTGAAGTTGTTACACAGAACAGAATGGCTAAAGGCTCATGCTTTGTTTTGGCTGAATGATTTCAGCAGTTCAGCAGTCGTCTTTTAATTCAGCTTCTTCTGTTTTTTCGCCTTGCCTGGATGGCAGCGTTGGTATCATCCTCTCGGGCACAGCGAATAGGGTCTTTTTGGCTTCTTAAAACGTTGTTCTCGGTCGTCCTAAACTTGACGATATTTTCAGACTTCGAGAAGAATATTGCTGAAGAGAAACAGTTAACGATATAAAGTCTACATTGTGTGTATGTATTCCCAATATGTTCGTGCATTGAGAAGAATACAAAATCAGTGTAAGTACCTTAATAGATACACAGTATTTCTTCTTTTGCTCTTTTAACAACAGTTCTCTCCTTGTAGCTATTGTGGAGGATTTTTTGCTATTGTCATCTAAACGTTCTGGAGAAAAAGGATAGTGGAAATCCATCACGTAGAGTATGACAAGATTTGGATAACAATACGTAGCTGATGACACTCCTTAGTTTGTTGCACTACTGGCTTAGTCTGAGACAGGGCAGATTATCTAGCCCCTAGACTAACGTCAAATGATCAAAAGAGCACAGGAGCTGGACAAACTAACGCTCAATACGTAGATCAAGGCCGTCAGTAGAGGCTGGATAATATAACCTGGTCTTTGGTCTTGCAAAAGAAAAAAGGGTGTCTGAAGCTGGTTTGCGTCGACCTTCCCTTCGGCCTAAGCATAACTCTTCGCTTTCCGTTCATGGCGCGGTAGTCAGAAGCTCCCTCTCTTTTGTGCGTTCTCTGCTTTCACTTTCTTTTTTTCGCTTTATAGCCTTAGCGTTCACTTCAACGACTCTCCAGGGTCGTACTCCAATGCGCACGATTTTGCTGATATGTTCGTGCTGTCGCTGGCCCGATTCTCCTGAGTCGCCGTCGGCTGGCAGTTGCCGTTGACCCTAGGTTCAAAATCGCCGCGTGGTTATCATATCCGAAAAAGCTAATAACAGATGAGTGTGGTTCTATTGTGCATTGGCCTCGCCTATTTCATTCAATTACTGCTGCCTGTGCCATCGTGACCTCTGCCAATACAACGACACCATTTGATACCTATACCTAAAGCCGGACGTAGGCCAGCAGATCTAGGCAGGTATAAGTTCTCTTTTAGCTGGAGTAGGGTAAACAACGGTATTGGCTAAGCGGCTTTGAAAAAACGCTTGATTTTTCGCCTGCTAAACGGCGGAAAACAGGCGCTTGGTGGTAGCCGAGCCATATCGCAACAGTCTTGATCATCGTCTAGAAAAAAAATGCCTTTTCACTTAGTCTTGGTCGATAGAGAAAGCGGCTGAGTTGAAGGCCGGTGGTAGGAACTCACATCCGGGAGATTGTAATGTAAAAGGAATAGACCGGATTAGAACATCATAGCCGTCGAAAGTGTCGTCCATATCCTATTTTTGCTTGCGCTGTTTGCTCACCCGCGTTCCGTCGTTCAATGTGTTCACCTGTTCATCGTTTTTTGTCCGAAATTTGTCTACGCACGATAAATCGGCTTTAAATTTCACAGTAGGTTTGTCTATTCTAGTGTTAAAAGCCAGTGTCCATCTTCGTGTATGTAGCACGTGAAACGACACGTTTGTGTTAGACAAGTTGCAGTTCTTGGGTCCATCAATACAAGACACTGGAGAGGGCCGCAAAGAAAGAGGCTGGTCGGATCAGCTGCTCCCCTCAAAGACCATGGAATTGTTTAACGACATTTTTTTACAAGTGCTAAAAGCGTCATTGCTGACGATCGTGCCTATTTAATATAGCAATCACCCACCGCGGCTACAGTTTCTATTCAATACCCAAACCACCCACCAGTCAGTTCGAAAATGTTTTTTCTTTTACCTCTAAATAGCTTTTAAGTAGTAATTGTCCATTAAATGATATTGGTAGATGTAAACCCGTTAATTTACTTTCTCAAATCTTAGGTGTACCAAGAGAAGCTACTTCAGCTACTTTAGTGAATTTTCGAGGCTTTTAAATTTAGGCTCTATGAAGGATATTTAGGTTTGTCCAATGAAAGCCTGCCTCGAATCTCCAAAAGTTACATCAGAATTGGCAATAATGCAATTATCCATCAATTTCGGGCTATAAAGATTATTTTACTATCTCGATGAAGGTTTGTTTAGCGTAGCAGGGTCGGATAATGTCTGATCTTTGTTCAAGTTACGAAAACGACGCACTAGCAAGTTTATTCTAAAAAAAACTGGCTTTCTTCCTGTATCAGGAGTACTCGATCAACGCATGCATAAAGCTCAGCGATAGATCAACAGCGATATAGATAGAATAAACAATTATAACTTGATGAGTAATACGCAACGCTAAGGTGAAACCGGTCGGGTACCTAAATTGTTTGACGTATATTGCTCCAATCATGCAACGGTAAGCGCCTGGACGAAGCCCGCAGGCAAAAATGTTGCATAATTTTAGTAGAATTCATTTTGATAAAATTAATTCAGAAGTTTCTGGAAAACACTGTTAGACGGATTAGAAGCTCTAACAGCCACCGACAATAATGAACGTGTGCGTCACACTCAGTGTGATCTTAACTTCCTAATCTGGGAGGTTTCCACTTCTACGACCACAGGCAACCTTATGCAACATTACTACCACACAAAACAAAGTATCCCACCTAATTCCACACTCTTGACTAGTCTACTTGGCGGGAAAAATTTAACATGGTTTTGTAGCGCGAGGGTGGGATGAAGTTCGTCGGTAGAATCTAGATCCCTATGAAGTTGTATTGTATGCTGTTTGTAACCTCTTTGATGAAATAGTTTCAGCAGCTGCCTAGGAAATGATGATAAAACATAGGTTATTGTGTCTAACACATTATCAGGAACAAACTACTATCGAATAGGCACAATTAAAGGGTCAACAATACTGTATCCGGAAGAAAACTCCAACTATTTATCGGCAAGAGTACGACAAAGTACACGGATAGCAACTTCGTTGTTCATGTGTTACCAGCGCTACCGACCTCGAACAGTCAAATAAATACATAATATTATATATATAACGTCTAGAATACTATTAATAATATTGTGCTACGAAAACGATAAAAGCCACTCGTTTCCAAAAGGGTGTGGTCTTTCCCAGCGACTCAATTCCGTCCGTACCCCGTTGCTTTCCTACTCTGAGTTTCGTTGCTCCTTTCTTCGCACTTCATCTCTAGAATGACATTAGCTCTGATTAGGTCGATTCGTCGATCGAAATGAACCACCAAATCCAAGTGGAACTAGTTATCCCTTCTCCGGACGAGAAAAAAACGGCATGGAAAAGGCAGAGTAGCAGTTTTCATCGAAACCCCTACGCATAGATGTGCTTAATATTAATAGACGAACAAGGCTACAGAGAAGGCGGACGAATAGATTGTGGCTACTAGCCTTGCAATTAATACGTCTTATGAGGCCAATGTTTGGACAGCATCGTAAGAACGTTCTTCTTTCTTTGCAGCTGTCTGTGACGCCGCCGTCACTCGAAATAGTCTTTGTAAAAAATGTCTGTCGTTCTGAACGGACGAAGCCCGGCCATGACACTGTCACCATGTGTGGTACGCTCAAATGTGTTTCCATGTATCGTGTTCAATAGAGTCGAAAACAATACAAATAAATCTGGTTAATTTTTTACAAAAGAATATTCAATTAATCTTTTAGCTGATACCAAACACTAAATGACACGACACGAGTTCGCTGGCAGGAAGAGCAAACGATCTAGCGGCATAGTGACCTATTTGTTGTATACAGCGACTGAAAGCCGCAGAGACACTGGCAGCGCTCTCCTCTGCAATGAGTCCGCATAAGAAGCAGCGCTGCTGTAAATGCGACCATTCTTTAGGCCGCTAGCTAGAAGCCAAACGATTCAAGGATCTCCAGTTCTTCGCAGCTATATCTATGTTAGATTACGCATTAGAACCACCTATTTACGCTATCGTTTAGGAGTAGTAACTCGCCTATCGAACATAACTCACTAAATCATAATCTGTTTGAGCTGAAAATCGTTACGCGACACAACTGCAACTAATCGACCTGATCGATCCGATACATTGATTGACCGATATCTTTTTCAATTACTCCAATGAGGCAGAAAGGGACAGTTTGAAGAACGAGTGCTCAAAAACACCAGTTCTTTATCGTAAGGGAGGGCGGTAACGGTCTATGCAAGAAAACGCGACAAAGCGCTTGGCACTCGCTTAATGATAACGAACGGAAATCGCATATAACACTCTGTAAAGCTAGATTCACTAGTAGCATCAATGGCGACTGCAAACTATTTCGATTTCCTAGAATGACCGATTCAGACCGCCTGTGAACATGAGAAGATAGAGAGAACCGAAAGCTTCAGCCGATTTGCTCGCCTTTTGGTTAGGACAGAAGACAAGGAATGCCTGCTGTGCGTCTTCATAATAAGAATCGTAGTTCTTCAGCAAATATATCGTACTGGTGTATCGAAGTATGTATTTATACAAAGAACTTACATGGAATTCGTCTCTACTATATCCACAAACGTACACACACACGCCCATAAGGATTGCACATACATATTACATTACATAGTGGACGCCATCCCATATTTTGGACCAAGTCATCTTCTTTTTTGTACTCAAAGGCTATATATGCGAGATCTCATTGGCCCTCTTCTCTTCGTTTCACTCATGACCGTCTCGCTCAGAATTTTTGCTTTCAAGCAAGTTCGTCCTTGAAAGGTCAATTCCGTTGAGCTTTGAGGATACGATGCTCGCAGGATGACAGCGCTCGGGGTACTCTGTCATGATATAGGGGATATCTGGCCTAAAGGGTCAGCAAGGGGATCTTTGACAGCTAGCGGTTCGGATACGGAACCGATAGTCGGCAGACGAGTCATTCGATCCTACCAAATACGCACTCTTGAAAGACGACCAGCCGACCAAACCCCCCACCCCCACCCCTGAGCAGTGTCATCTTCCCGAGACGTTACTCGGCACTCACTGGCGATGTAGCACGTTTCAAGCCTTATCTACGAAAACTAGCTGCAACGCCGCGTTCCACTTTTACTTGCTTGAGGTCAACATATCTCGGTGGAGTAGCAGACATTAGCTCTAAGTCAGGCACAGTCTAGAAAGCTGCCTTTAGAACTTTTGATACTAGCCTTTTGCTGAGAGTTGACTTAAATTTACTGTGTGGACTCGAGAGTGATATGGACAAGTGCCCGCTATTCGAAGATGCTCCGACCTGCATTTATCGTCTCAGTCTACGAGAGCAAGAAGCGTGCTCTAAATTATCATCTGAAGCAGATTGTTAGCTTACGATTAGTTAGTACATTAGCTGTAAGACGTACGATTTGATTAGTCCTAGAAGAGAAGCGAGACATCCAGACTGCCAATAGAAGTATATAAGCCATTGGAAACAACGTTTGACCGCAGCCAACGACACAGACAGTTTGCAATGTGACCCAGTTATGCTGGACAACTATTTGGCTGGGCGTCGAATCAGTCAGTCTGTTAATCAGCTGGTTCTCTTCGCTGTGGAACGGCAAACGAAAAAAAGCAGAATAGGGCTCCACAAGCGCAGGACGACACAATCTAACATACCAGACCTACCTAGAGAAACTAAGGGATCAAGACACGGCAACTGCTTCTACTGGGTATTGTGGCTATCACTTCGTTCTATGCTATCGAGTAAATAAACGTCACCTTAGAATGTTCTAGCTTGAAACTCTGTGAAGTTCTATAATTCCTCCGCCTGGCAAGAAATGGCCATATGCCAGGCGAAACTTTGTACAGGTTAAAAGATATAAACTAAAAGACACAATAAAGGTCAAGAGCTAATTCGGAAAACAACTTTAAACAATCAGAGATAGCATCTTTTGACCTTCTGAGGCTAAGAAAAGGGATGGTATAGTTTATTCTGGGGGCTGCCGTTTTCGTTTTCCCAGTCCTCTACTTTGATAGTTGGGTATAATTACGGCTAAAAATGTGAAGAATACTAAAAAAGTACAAAACGTATTTCGACAAACAGCTGGACACGTAAGCTGTTTATAGATACTCACGTTTAGTTTGCGTACATGCATGAACCACACATGTGGAAAAATTTGAAAATCTGTGTACAGATGGATGCAGACGTATTGGACCCGGGAAGGCTAATTTCTATATGCACAACTTACATCATACACACCTGAAATAGCAAAATTAGCTATGGTTTAATAACTGTGCATAATGATACGATGATGGTGTTTCGTTCTAATAGACTAATAATAAAGAAGTCTAATATACAAACCTTATGTAGTCTTCGGTGTCAGCACCAATTATAGCCATTGTGGTGCATCCTATTCAATAAAAAAACTAATCAAAAGTCATAACTTGAACCGTATCTTCCCGCACCTTATAACAGCGCTGATGGTGTTTTATGTTTACTGTGTGTCCTGTCCTTAGGATCAGTTAGTTATGAGCAAAAAAATCCTACGGCTCTCTCGCCGTAGGACTACTTTGAGTCAGTTCGGAACTCGAATCCATAACCGGCCTAAATACTAAGCCATTTCGGAAGTATTTTATTAAAAAGAACTTTCATCGGTATGTTTGCTGTTTAATCTTGTTTTTTAGTTCCTTAATGGTAAGAACTATTTTTCCTTTCCCGCCCTCGGTTCTCATATCGTGTTCCTATTATCAATTCGTACTGTACACAATAACAAAGACGCGCAGATTTTTTCAATGGAAACTTTCGTCTGTACTCCTAGCAGAACTATTGGTCAGGGGTAGTCAGGGGGTCAGGGAGAGGGTATCGGTCAGAAAAACTTCAAGGAATTATTCTAAAGCTATTTCTCATTCAACGTAGAAGTATTTCACATATATGAATGAAGTACGACCGTTCGCCGATGCCGATTCCACTCATCATGATTTAAAACCACAAATGCTCTCAAAAGTGGCACAAGCGATGAGTGCTTCAAAAGTCGTTTTTCACTGCTTAACTTAAGAGATGCATGCAAATGATCTTGATGTGGAACTCAATATGATATATTTCGTAGGTAAAGTTATTTATACAGGACTAACTGTTATAATGATTTTCCAATTTAGCGCAAATCTGATCTATTTCGATAAAACAAAACTTACGACCATATCTTAAACATGGAGCTGGTTATTGTTCCGATTACAATAGGTCTATAAGTTACTGAACAGAACTTTTATTATCATTAGTACGGAGTGGCGTTGTTTTCATCTGTTGATCTATATGATCCACGTACCTCGAATATCGGTCTGAATGTGAGCCTGGGAGATGACCGGTTAGAGTCGGCGCATCTAATGCATCTGAAAAAGGTCCCTTACTGCTTTTACAATGTATATCCAGAAACCTAAGCTCATAACAAACTTCTATGCAGCACATGTCACTTAATACCGTTTTCGTGTAACGTACGGTCATTCTGTGGCACGGGACATGCTCAATATCAAAAGCGTGACAGTCTTCAATGATCTAAATTTATTGCTAAATATTTGTTAAGTTAAATCTAAAGCATCTAATGTCCAGCGTCGTGTAATGACTCAGGCGATTTTTACACTTGCAGCAAATACGGCCTAAATATACGCGACAGGTAACGGACATGTTCAATTACATTTAACAGCATTGTCACACTAAATGATTCATGCATGGTATTCTCACATGATATATCCTAACATGCTTTTTTAACATGCTGAATTTAGGGCCGTATTTGTTAAAAAAATGTGAGACTAAAAGGGCAAAACTGTCGCTCGCACACAGTGCTCTGAGCTGAGCGTCTAGGGCAGCTCCACGACATGGGCTCGGTTCTGCTGAACCCGAGGCACAGGCGGATAAATGCCGTTCATCGAAGCGAAAGTATACGTAGCTTCTAGCATCAGCTGCTGTTACCGCTTCTGCACCTAAGAGGAACGAATTACGAGCACGGACATCTATCCACGACGATGCTACATAACGCATATAGAAACTAACGTCTAATTGACACGGCATTGTATCGTCTCTGAACACGATAGTTTAATGAAACACAGAAGAAATAGAGAGGAAAGAAAGAAGGTTTAGTCTCCCCATCGTGTTTCGTGTAATATATAGTTATCCAGATGGGTAGAAGGTAATTAGATACGACATTACCTTATCAAAATCCTTCACATTATAACGGAAATCTACCAAAGTTTTGCTGTTGCAAAAGCGTTTGAAGGATATATATTGAGATAACATCTCTGGGCATTTTTTTTGCGCTTTAGTCTAATTGGAATGGAGAGCTCTTCAGACTCTCTACGAACTGATATCCTATAAGACATATTGGGCTTGCCATTCAAAATAAGGTAAACGCTTTTAGCTAGCGATTTATGATTGGCTTGCTCCGTGGACGACATTTTATTACGCTACAAAAACAGTTGTTAAAATCGAAATATAAAATTGATATGCGCTACCAAATCGAGAGTATTGCTGTTTGAGCGTTGGCAATTTTAAGTAACTTTTTGTATCGGTGAGCCTCACACAAGTAATAATATTTTATTAGTTATTTTTGCCCTACAATGTTATTAGACGTTCATTCCTCAAGATACATTTTTCTTACTTATATAAAACATTTTTTCACATTATTCTACCAATTGAAATCACTATCGGCTTTAAATTATATTAGGGCAGAGACATTATAGGGAGGGATGAATATTATATTAAAACAGCTGTACACGCAGCGTGCCGCACCTGCACAAGTGGAAAGTACATGGAGGAACAGCCGTTAAGACAGTCGCAAAGGAGCGCAATTGCACAACGTCCTCTTTACGTGAGGGTCTCCCATAATTCAGAGCTGGCAAGGGCCCTTCACAAACACCCAGGGACACTTGTCCGCCGGGGCAAAAGAGGCACCTTTGAGAGAGGAGGTTCGGAAATAAGACGAAGAAAACTTAGAACATATTCAATGGGACAGAACCTGCACGCACACATATGGATCTTGTGATGATATATATGCATAGACGGATGGTCGCCCGTCTCAACATCCGCGCAGACGGAGCACTGTAAATGGAGAATTTAGAAGGCAGGTATGTACGCCTCAATATCCTTAGAATGATCATATGACGTAAAGGAAAAACGAAAGTAGAAGTGAAAGAACGCATAGACCTGAGGTGAGACTTGCACGAAAAAAAATCGTATAATATTACTTCTCTCGTAGGTAAATGACTACATTACAAACGATAGTAGCAACTATGGGTCACGAGTTAGCGCTTTTAGTTTTTCTTTTCTTAATATTGTTAGGGTTCGAACTTGGCTGTACGGGTTGCAAAAAAAACAGGTTTCTTTGTATTTAGTCGTAACGCCAGATATCATTGTCTGATTTTGCTCCAGCCTCCTCCCGAGCACTACATAACCAAGAAACATCGAGGATATATACGAAGATATATTGGCGTAGAGAGATATTCTAGCTTGACTAAAAATAGAACAACCTAGATATCAGAATCGTGAACGGATTAAACGCTGTCTTTATTTGCTATGACTGCAATGTATGGTTCTGTTAATTAAGTATTTTATCCACCACAAAGCAGAGGTATAATAACGTAGCCAACAGCCAGACAGGCTAATGGACAATCGCAAATTAGGTATCATCCTTTTAGAGTTGGAAATGCTCACGTCCAGATTGACCCGCCAAGAACATTTTGCTGGTAATCCTTCCACTAGATGAGCGCGGTACGAAGTCGATTTACGGTCACGAAAGAAAAGACGAGCTTCAACAATTCTAATCATTGGCAATGATTAGAATGAAGGCAAAACCGTGTGTCATCCTGCGGTCGCACGAAGCACATCGCTTCAGGGCTCCGTGTTTAGCCAATTAAAAGCGCAGTGCTAGTGGCGTAATAAATGAAAAAAGGCATTCTGTAAAAAAATTAGACATCGTGAAGACAAGATCAACAAAAGTGCTGATTTAAGACGCAAAGTAATGCGAAGTAGGATTTCTTTAAAACAGCGCAATCAAAACATGTATAATATCGCAGTAACTGAAAGCATATAACGCAGGCTCGTTATTAAACTGTGGGGGGTTGGGGTCGCTTACCTTCGATATGTGGTCACAGAGAAATGTTCATTTCCATTTTATTATTCGAGATTGTTTCTATTGAACGTTGCAAATGAAAAATGTCGACGATCTTTAACATTTTTCGTGGAGAAGAACTCTTGTTTATGATATGGCCAGCCTTTGACAACTAGACATATTATATGAATGTAATATATGACTGGTTAGAGTAATTTGATTTTGAGATGTGTTCGATTATATATTATAACCCAGCCTAATGGTCTATTGAAAGGAAACTTTTAATAGGTACATCTAGACTTCGCCTCACAAGATCAGCAGTACGGATAGGAGTGCGTACCTCCTAGATAAAAAAAACCATAGTCTATTACCGTCTAATTCGACACGACGTTTACTGTGACCTTTCTCGCTATGGGTTTAGTCTGACTGATTGAATTACGACAGTTTCGCCATACGTGCGTCTGGTTTGCGCAAGAGTATGCTTAAATTTTCTGCATCTGTACAAGAACATCTTCTTCAGACTTTAGCCTTCTGAAGCCTAATGGGAAGCTCATACGTTTTTAATTGGCACATATTTGCTGCACTGAGCCATTGACAATTCCAAAGTTAAGGGAGGGAGGCAGGCCCATTACTTACTTCTTTTTTTGCCCCCACTGCCGCACTTTCTACCGGGTCACTGTAGACGAAAACTCAACCATCCATAACCACTGTCTATGCATGCCCATTATCTACCTAGTGGCCATTGAGGCGCTAGAATTAGCCAATCTACCGCATACTGTTATAGATGGTATATAACATTCTATACATGTCGGGTAGGTTCTAGAAAGTCCAAAGCAGTAGAAACATCGATATGGTGGGGTATCCGTTGCGGTTAAGAGGGCATATGTGATGTTGTATAAGAAGGAGGTGAGTTTCACTTCACAGCTCTCTCCTCCCGAGTCTAACACCAAGGCATTTCAATAACCTCCATTCTACGACGTCTGCATGTGAGTTGTGTCTACCCCCGGTCCGTTGGTCTCCCTGAATGGCAGTGTCTGGTTCTGTCAGGGCCTGCTTTCTTTATGCCATAAGTCTGGGATGCAGACTTCCTCGCCAACAAAATTTTGCTTTGGTGAGAAACAGTTGTCGGTTTGCCCTGGGGGGTATCAAAACCCACTTGCCATCGCAATGTACATACAGATGTATATAGACCTTGTGTGTCTACATTTACATATATATGTATAGAAATTGTGTTTATGCTTCCATTTTCCCCCTTTTGTTCTCCCCCTTTTTTCTATCGGCTTGTCCACCTAACAATCAGGTCCACTACTTGGCTCTATCGCACGGGCGTCTATATAACTCCAGAAACACAGGCCAAGCGACGGCTATTGCAGAAAGACAAACGACAACCAGCAGTGCCCTGACCTGCGCGGATCAGACCGATCAGTCGAATCAATAGGAATCACAGGCTCGTAATAATAGTAACTATACCAACACATTATCAGATAGACGTATAGGTGCGGTTTTCATTACAACCACCCTGAAGCACCACTGAACGACCACAGTTCTGACCACAATGGACAGAAGGACGATGACCTCGCGAGGCCAAAGTACTTAAGGATTGGTGGCGGCTGGACGGATGGGGGCAACGGACTAACCCAGTACTGACAGGATCACAGTCAAGCAAGAAGAAGAGATTGCGGTAAGAAGATGTAGCCTCTACCCCTGATTTTTCTCTTAGATACGACTATCCGACGGCTATGAACGCATGTACCGTCCCTATATTCCACTCGTCCTCCTTCCAAATGCACTACCTCCATTGCGACTCCTCATCGCCTCGCCTGATTCTCTGCCGCCTCCATCAACTTGGCCTGGCCACTACTTTGTAACGATACAATTCACAAGATTCGTAACAGGGACGGTCCAGACAATTGTGGTCGCCATTGCTTTTAGGTTTCGGCTTTCCTTCGTAGTCTTATTTGCAATAACAGTGTTTCTGGATTGCGCTACATAAATTGCTGTCTGTCAATACCAGCTTTTGCTTATATCTAATGGATGGTGATGAGAATTTTGCTACAACGACTAGCAGCTACCAGGCAGCAGGAATCAAGGAGTGATGCGGCAGTGATCCTGTTACTGTCCTATTCCATACTTGCTTTCTTAGTCTTCTTGTTCTGCTTCAATTTCCCTCCCGCTAGCTCCCATCTACCCAGTTTTCTGTGTCCTACCTCGTCCCTAACGTTGCCCACTTCGCCACCTCTCTACTTTTCTTTACGAGTAGGCGTGCGCAGTGGCCGTGCTACCCGTCCCCCGGCGCCTCAATCGCACTGGCTACTCTATGCACTATTTGACAGCGTTTCCTTCTGTAATACTTGCAGCCTGTCCTTTACTCCCCGTCTGCAACGGTCTTGAATAATTACAGTATCCTACGAGAAAAGAAGGGAATGCCGGGGTGATCGCCTTCTTATCGACATAGTCGTTGTCGTCGCCGCTGCCGAACGGTTATGTCAATCTTACCAACGGTCAGGCCAAAGCCCTTTTCTTCCCATCCCTTCATCCTGCCCGAGGGGCGAGCAGCCTCATCATCCTTCGCTCTCCAGTGAGTTGGCAATGGCCAAAACGCAGAAGGAGGACTAGACGGGTTCTTTTTCTCTATTTCGTTGATGCTGTTCCTCCTAAGTTGTGTCGACTACAACAGCCAGTTGGTACTCTTTCCGTTTCTCCGTATCTATGCGATGGACCCAACGCAACGAGGCGCGGTAGTCACTTCGGTTGAGGAACGGACACGAGACCAGCACAAGGCACGACGCGGCCATAGCAACGTGGATTAAAGAGAACATCTACCAGCTAAATTTATCCCACTGAAGAGCTGGTATGTACATCGCATATGCGAGTATAGCCATGTACATCCACGAGTATGTAAGTGGAACTCTTGACGCCTGAGAAGCTGAATAACTGGGTAGCTGTCTCGTCAACTGATCAAACTAAATCCCTAGACCACATCAAAGAGAGACCATCCGCCTAATCAATCAGACTGGTGTCACTAGTGCTAGCATCGGTCTAAACAAATCTCCGTTACATTAGTGCAAACGCCATTTATAGACTTGGTTACGGTCAAGTACGTTCTATTTGCCTCTATTTCTACTGAACACCCGCCTGCTTTACCGGATTTAATCAGGCGATCAGATTCGTTTCAGCCATGAAACACCACAAGCGCCACCGAGAAGGCGCAGCTTAGTCTAGACAAAACCGTTATGCAGAATACGGCCAAACAACTACGACGCCATAAAGACGCAATTCGCGCCGCAGTTAAATCGAATACGTCAATACTTGAGATAGCGCTGGGTATGTTAAGTCGCTATAGATAGTGCTGCCTCCACGTGTTTTTTTTTATCGTCAGTATTGATGCTGTGTCGACAGCAGACTCATTCCCTTGCTACGAATAAAGGTATTATGGCTATGTTACTAGTAACAATATTCGCTTGTATAGAGCAACACGATTCTAATTGGACGGTTACCACCGAATCAAGTAGAAGATCTCATACATCCGCTGTCTAGCTCGCATCCTCGTATCTTTTATCACGAAAAGCTTTAACTTGTCTCGTGTTTTGGCTGTTACGAAAACGCACATCCTTTTGCGATACTTGAAAGATGCGCCATGATATCAATAGGCACAAGAGCAAGAACAATGCCAGCGCTAGCCAATATTTGCCATATCTCTAGTTTGTTGGAACGACAAACTTCTTCGATAATAATACAATAAATGATTAACTGTGTAACTTTTATCTCACAATACTGCCTCAAAATACATCCCTGAGCATAGAATCAGAAAATAAACTGTTTTTTTTCTAAGTTTATCGAAAAAGCAGGTACCATAATGTTCGGTAGGTAAACGACTATTTTATAGGCGCACGCTATTAAGCCGATATATATATATAGTTGACTTGACGATAAATAGTATAAATTGTGGTCAACGTAAACATTCGAAAGAACGTTATAGGGACGGGGTCGTCATTTGTATTCTGGCTGATTTTCTTTGCCATAATAGTTGTTATAGATGAGACAGAGAGATATACAGAGCAGAATGTTCCCATGGGCCATTTGGTATAACAAGTCCGCGACTCGGATCTGTCTGTTTTTGTGTGTGTATGGTGGTGTTCTAATACGTGCTTGTCGTCGCCACCGATTGGACGCCTTACAGCGGTTCCAGTGGTAGCACATAGCTATGCCCGCGTCGCGTGACGATTTATTAGAGCTGAACAACAAATCATATACCAAGAGATGAAGAGACACAACGACATATAGCTCTTAGAAAAAAACGCAGATCTCTTCTATTATGATGCTGGCGTCACATGGTGATTTATAGAAGATTAATATAGAGCTCCGTTTAAAACAAAGAGAAAGAGAGATATGAGGAATGAAGGCAGTGGGAAAGAAGTGGAATAAAAAGAATCGAGCGAGAAAAAAGTGATAGAGACCAACTGTTAGGTACTATCGATATAATCGGTAGGATCGAAACGGACAGCCTATAGAATCAAACTACTATGCCGCCTGTTCTCCCGCCCCTGCCCAATGCTGGCCGAAATTTTCGTACGAACGTTGCCGCCGAGAGTGGGACCTGCTCCTTACAGTGTGACAGACTGCGGTTGTAGATAGTCTTATCAATGTTTGTAGAGAGCTCCGTACTAACACTCGCTGGCTATATGCGGTTACGACCAATGGATATAATGGAAAGGGACTAAAGGCTCTGCGACTTACGACAAATGCCAAGCCTGCTTCGTTCACGCGTGGAAGCCCACCGCCGACAGAGGCAAAGGTTGTTGAGTCCTCAGCGTGTTAGGAGAAAGTCTTTCTCGACATGAGGCAAGCTTGACGCTCTTTGCTTTCGCCGTTTCTAATTTACCTTCTTCTGTACAATGTCTACCGGACACACTCCGATAGTGGTCATCTTTCGGCGCGGATATGCTACCATACTGGCAGCCGGTTAAGGAGGAACTGGCGGAAATGATTGCAGTAAACGGCGCAAAGGATGGAAAGGGGTCGGCGCGCTAGCCGTCAGCTACAACCATTGCCGGAGTGAGCAAGTACTACGTGCGTTGCTAAGCTTTTATTCCGTGCCTTCGACAGCGGTAACCAGTAAGCAGTAGCATCATACGTTCATATGAGGAAGTGAAAAAAACGTGGAGAGGTAAAACGGAGCAAGAAAAAGGATGAGAAAGTATAGTGGGTAGGCGGTCGGGGCGATTGAAGGACTTTTCTATTTCTCCTTGAGACAGCAAAAAAAACACATATGTATACCACACGTTACTATAGAAAACCTTCACGTTTCTCACCCTCCCCTGCGTTTCTACACAAGCGCATACAAATACGTATGAAGGAAATGGAGACGCCTAAGGGCGGAAGGAGTATACCGAGGCAGCAGACTCCACAAGCGACAGCAGCAGTACAAGAAGCAGCAATAGTAACTGAGAAGCAAGCGGGCAGGGCAGCAGTCAGGCTAGTAAGAGGCAAAAGAGAGAACGCGGCTGAAAGGATGGTGGCATCTCCGCCCTGTGCCTCTCCACAGAAGCGCTGGTCGCTTTGGTAAATTCAAATTTACTTCGAGTGAACACGCAACGCTGCCCACTCAGGAACAACAGCAGTAAAAAGGATAGAGACAAAACGATGTGGAAAACGGCAGTGCTCGGTCTATGCTCGATGGCCTCGTATGGCCTACAAGGTCGTCTACCAAGCAGCAGACTTCCCGGCAGCTCAGAGACTGACCTGGAAGGCTTTTGCCGAGGCCACGGCGGCAGCCCTTGGTTCGCCAGCGGCCAGCCCATACAAAAAACTTGGACATGAGAAGGTGACAAAGACCTGAAACCGCGACGGATGCCCCTGCGACGCCTGCTGCTGGCATGCGTTCCCGTGCTGGCCATCCACAGTCCGTACTGGCCGTTCACGGTCCGTACTCTGTTACCAAGGACGTTAACGCCAATATTACCAAGCACCTATCCCTGGCGTCGTTTCCCCTGCCTCAAGGGCGGTTTTAACCCCCCTCATTTGCCACATTCCCAGCCATCCGAGGCCAGAGCTCCACCATTTCCGTTTTCGTATCCATTCTCAGTCGGTTTTCATACGGAGTCCTTCTTTCCTTTCTCCACGTTCTCCTTTATTTCACTATAGAAATCCGTCTATGTCATCCGCCTCGCGCAGTTTCTTCCGTTGCGGTTATACCCCCGTCTTTGCATACGTTCATGTTGCCCCACGCTACACAGCACGCTGCCCTATTTCCTACTCTCGTGGCTATTCGTTTTCTCCAGTTGCTGCCGCCGTTGCAGTAGTTGCTGTTACTGCTAAGATCACTCCTATTATCATTGATGCAGACAACCCCATACTACATTTTGCCTCATCTTAACCAATACGTCCTCTTTCGCCCATTTGCGGGTACAGCCGAACTGTGCTTGTTCATCGTCGCTGTTGCTTTAAAATGTCGTCGTCTTTGCCGTTTCCTGGTTGACGAACCCTTTTTCAGGCCATTCCTACTCCGGACGGCTGTTTTTAGGCTCTCGAGGATTCACCGGCGGTTTTAAATTGCTTGTTCGTTCCTGCCGCAAAACACCCTTCTCATTCCTTTTTTTGCATTTGTTCCTTTTCGATTCTCTTGAAGCTCTCTTTTGCAATGGTTCTTCCTTAGAGGTGCGTGTATATTGGCACCATTCTATCTGGGGATGTAAACGCAACCGCTAGGAGAACGACTTATGCACATCTGTCCGATGAGCGTGGGAGTTTCGTACACTGCTTTCGTACGCTGTCTGTGTTCGTCTGTTCTGCTTTCATTGAACCAACATCCAGGTAGACAAAATAGACAGCGAGCAAAACCGGTGCGTGGAAGGATGTAGAAGGTAAAGTCTGCCATGGTACAGGCAATACGACAGGCTCTGTCGTCATAATAGTAAATTGACATAGGGCAAAGTTGCACGGATAGATTAACAGACAGATAGAACAAAGACAGAAACAAACTGGAAATAAGGAATCATCATAAGAAAATAGGAACGGGAGAGTTCCTACTTTGTTTACCCTTATTGCCTTAACGACAGCCCCCACTTCTACAAAGACACTTCTACACTCTCAGGACGTTCGAGTCTTTCGAGGAAACAAAACAAAAAAACAGTCGTCGCTTCTTTTGTGGCCAAAAGCATCAACAAGAATCACTAACAACACTTACCCTGGCGATAGCAGCACATAGGTTTATGTTTAGTGTCTATTGCCCTCTCATGTAGAACAAGGAAACAACTAGGCCAACCATCGATATCGTCTGCTTGCTACTCAAGTCAACAGACGGGGGCTTCAAGCGCGCTCACAAAGCTGCACAACACTGCTAATAGCGAAGTAGCATTTTGGACCTCTGGTGGAGTCTTGGTCGAAAAAAAAAGACGAGACGGCAAACGTAGGGGCGACATTGCGCATCTTCTAGACATAAAGCGGAGGCATTAGTGTTTGGGTCAAATCACGGATATTGCTTGAGCTGGTACCAGTCGGCAAAAGTGAACAAAAGAACAGCGTGAAACTGCAATAGGGGCGTGTGTGGGAATTGTTCCAAGGTCGAAGACAGCATAAAACAAACAAAACTGGGAAGAAAGCGAAGGCCAAGGAAGTGAAGTGTTCTTGCTGGCGTTTTGTGGTTGATTTATTCGGAAAGGAACAAAGACAGGCTCATTACAGTTAGCAGCGTATCGACTTAGCTGACAAGTAAGACAATACTATTAGCTAGTCGTGTAGATATTGTAAACACGATCGATACGCTGATTAAATATCGGGAATAAATGCTCTGCCAGATGAAATCAATGAAAGCGTCTAGTTTAGAAGAAAAATTAGATAATAATTTTGCTTTCTGGACACAGACATTGCGCGTTGGCGGACTTCAAGCAGGGCCCTGTTTCATTGCAAAACATTTTTTAAGCCTGTCTCAATTTAAGTAGTTCTTAAATACGCACTGAAGTTACGTTCGACTGACATCAGTGTCCTGACACTTCCTACTCCTAATTGAATACACGTGATCAGAGTTGGTCTCCTGCTTGCCGCAAGCGACGCCATTTAGGATGTGTTCACGATGATGGTTTAAGCCCTAACAAAAAGAAACAAATCCTAATAACCAAGGCGTATTGTACATCTTCTACTTCAAACCGGAGACCTGCCTGGTAATACAACCCAGTAGCTTATCTTTGGGTCGTCAATGTTATGGCCTCACACTTCGCTCAACAGGTCGAATTTTGGTTTTTTTGAGTGCATACATAACTAGATGATTTGGCCTTGGACCTAAATCTGAAATTAACTTACAGTGGCACAGAATTAATGGTGAATAAATATATTTCCATCTGATAGTTTTCATTTCCTTATGAAAGATTTCACTGGCCGGGTTGTCTCCTCTTCGCACGTGTGCTTTCGGCGTACAAGACGCAATGATCCGTTGCGAAATAAGATGCTTATATTCTGATGGTATATTGAAAAGTCACCTAGCCGCACACACTTTTGCTAAAGGACATTTATCTAGAGGAGGGCTATGCACACGTTTAGCGTAAACTATCAGAGTGATTTTTTTCACGTATACGTTTATTTTAGCGAGATATCTCAAGCGTATATTCGCTTTCGCAACATAAATGGCCCTAGCTGAATTTCTGTACATTTTTGGGTTACGATAGTCCGAACGACAAATTGTTGACATTCGCAGATGAGCTGACTACTTATATTGATCAAATATATGCGTTTACTGGGGAAACTCCCGCCCCTATACCTGACCCAACAGACAAGCATGCCACACAGCAAGCATATTGTAATAACTATTCGCCGAAAGTAGCCAACACTTGTTATACTGTGAACGGCCAGTGTGTATATATATATATGAGTATATAAATATGGGCAATTGTTTTACTTATCACATAGCATATGGATAACATTAACGGGGTTAAGGCAACGAGCCATTGGCACGTGTGACGGTGGTTGTCTGTGTAAAACAGATCGTACATATATGAACAGCCAAGCAGAAGCGGCCTTTACGTTACCTATACGCTTTGGCCGTGCCTCATCGTCATGTCTGCCAATGAAGCTGTTTCGCAATGCAACGTGCCGTTCACTGAGCTGTACCTTTGAAGCCACTGCCTGCGCAACCTAGGTTTCATTTCGACCCGAGTAAACTCAACTGGGGCCACAAAGTCGGTTCGGAACCATTTTACGAGGATATTATCTATAGCAGCATTTTCAGCAATAGCTGCCTGCAACGATAGTACGTCGACGACAACGATCCAATCACTGTGATGAACTCTGTATTTTGATGCCTACTATCGGCCACATTCGTGCGTGCAAGATAAATGACCTTAGCCGATTTGGGCTCCTGCGAACGGCAAAACCCGAAATCCATTAGAGACGAGAAGAAGGATGGTCATGTTAAAACTATCTAGTAAGTGGCAATACTTGACTGGGATAATGACCGGGTTTGAATTCGATGGTTTCCAGCTACCGGCGACGTATTGCTTGTCGCCCGGTAAATATTCAGGTCTACGGTCTAGGAATATTCGGGAACCGTTCTACTTGTTTTCACGCTCGTGCCTTTATGTAGCCGTTGATGTTTACGTGGAGTACGGTATAGACGAACGAAATGCAAGTACAATTGTGTGTAAGAAATTAGATTTCTGCATTATGATATATTCTGCAGTAAGGCTGTATTCGATTAAAACAAGCGCGTGCGTATTATTGGACAGAAGAGCGTCCTTCATGACGAAGGAACCAATCGTAGTCAAGCAGTATTTCAATAAACATGTATAAATAGGGTGTAACATTGACCGAACTCACCCTAATCAATCACACGTGTTGTAATACAAACAGACAATTAATGGAAGAAATATTAAGTTATGTACACGATATGCAACATGATATATTGCACTGAGAATTCTTTTGCGTTCTGTCTTTGAGAGTAAATCTAAATTAAAGCTGATATTTCAACAAAATTTTTTGCGTGCTGTCAGGCGATATTGGTAGCCATCGTCCTATTCAAATGTCGTCCGAATACACTACATATAAAAGAATTACGGAACCAAATTTTAGCCTGTTAGCAGACCAGAAAGTACTAAAAATGCAAGCGCTCAAAATGGCGAAAAAGTTCAAAAAATAAACAAAGTACGAAAAGTCACAACAAAACTAATCATTGAACGACCTAATTGGCAATCAATATTATCTTTTTAATGGTCCTTGGTGTCTTTTTGAGGCCTACTTTGGATCTTTCGGTTTGTCTCATAAAAGCGGCACGTAAATTGGAACTAGCAAAAAAACGCAGCTTTTTTTTTTTATATTGGTGGGGTTCACCGAAAAATTGAATAATAACCGATCTTCTCTCAAACTGCAAGAACCACACACCCTTTTTGCTTTGGAAAGTTCCTTGCTTTACTCTTTTTTTTTTATCTGGTACTTACAATAGAGAATGAACGTATGCTTATTACAACCAACAGCCCATTAGAGCTTTCCCTAATTTGTGCGCGCCACTCTTTATATTAGGCCTTCACATCGATATGGACGTCTAGAAATCAAGATGTCTATGTTCAGATATGGGTTTTTTACATAGCCACCGACTGATATGATGCTAATTGACAATGTTAAATAAAAGCAAAACGACAAAACGGCAGCTTAGATTGAGTGCTTTATTAGTAAGTGCCAAGCTTGTTTGATCATTTGATTGATTTTATTGATGGGCAAAGCGACCGACAATAATGGCCACAATTGGGTTTATGGTGAAATTAAATTTATATACTGCTTCTTCCATGTCTATTGACTACGCTAACTAGATCAGTCAGACATACATACAACAATATGGAAGCGTACCCTTTTGGTCGCCGAATAATTATGTCGTTACTGCGGGTCGAGCAGGTGCAGCAGTGTTAACTGCATTTGCACCTGCAGACTAACTGCACCTGCTAAGCAGCTATAGCATTGATGCAACTGTATTTGATCTCGTCCAATAGTGAATCATTAAGTGAGGTGCTCGCAGCGAGACGCGGGTTCGCAAATTTTTGCTAAGACGAAAGCATTTTTACTAAGGAGATAGTGTCGTTCGCGCTTCTGTATGAAGGAGGCATAATAGTTATTTGATTTTTCGGTAGAGTTTTCGAGTTGTAGCAAAACAAGGCCTTCATGTACTCTATTGTTGGCTCCTTCTTTGTTTTGTACTTGTTGAGCGATAGAAACGAGTTAGAGAGGAACGAAATGTCAGTAGTAGGTTAGAGATACGCTAATAGAAGGTTTCCCTTTGAAGAAAGCAATTTAATAGAATTTTGTCTATTCATAGGTATACAGGGTGAACGCTGTGACAGCTGATGAAACAGTTAGGCTAGGAGACGATGCACAAACACAAAAGGAACATGTGTTATTTTATTCTATTCTGTACATTTATACGTGTGTCTCTAGCAGTTAATGAAAGTCTGCCCGTATACGGCAATCGCTGTAAGTATCTCGCTCGGCAAAAATGAAGCATTGATTCCTCGTTTCGTTCTCGCCTGCATGGATGGGCACGTATCAAGCCCCGCCTCCTCGGAGTGCTCGTATGCCGCCGCTTGCTTTACACGCTGCACCGAATCCAAAGGCGGCGGACAAAACGTTCATTCAGAATCTAAACGTTCAGTGAAAAGTGTGAGATGAACGCATCTCTAAACGCTGAGTAGAATGCAATCATGTTGATGTTCAAATAGTGACGATGTTGACGCCGCAGGATAATGGCCCTGTCGCAACAGAAAGGAAAAACCTTGCTGTTTTCAGAGACCACTAACGTCTGATTGATGCTTCATCGCTTGTTTTTTTTTCTAATCTTTTGGTTGTTGTTGTTACAGCTGCGTATGTCGCCATTCTACAATGACGCAGCATGGCTGCTGGGCGAAAGACACGCATCATCATCATCATTCATGAATCTGACGGTTTTGCCGATACTATTGCTCATTCCGCTGCAGATGGTAATAATACCGATTATTCGTACTTGCGCAGCAGCGATGGTTGGGGAAACCACTCCATTATGACGGTTGTCTGAAATCGAGGACCGTTGAGACTGGTAGAAACAAAGCAACGAGCACAGCTTCGAGTTCGGCTGCCTATGCTGTGCAATAACGAGTACGAGTGACTAGTTGAAAATGTTCGTTTGCTTGCAACCAAATGAAAAAGTAACGCAAGATCACAGTCAGAAAAACAGGGATCTATCTCGCTATTGCCATGATCCGCGGACAATAACCAGTGCCACTTGGCAGTAACTCGCAAGTACATACGGGAGTAGCTTTCGTAATCTTTGGTTACCATGGCATGTAACAGATAAATTTATGGGTTGTATGGTCGATTTTCAATGAGATCCAACTTAGATGATCTCTTTAGGAAGATCTACTGTTAATCTCTAAAGACAGTAGCTACCCTATGATACTGAGGTCGACAGGAATTGCGACCTATAGCAGCTGATTCCTTTCAAAGCAGATTTAAACGTTAGGTTGTGATCCTGGCAAGGTGGATTTCCAGACAAGTGCAATCGTGCACGAACCGCGAAGTAGATGTATTGCCTCTTCAATGAAATGAATTTTCGTAACCGGTAGCAACAGCGTTAGATTTGATACATTAGATACACATACTGATACCTTCCATTAAGTAATTGTCCACCCATATTTACCACACTTTGACATAAAGCTTGATTGTTGATAGCCTGTGAATCGCATCGGGCCTGAATAGAATGCCTAACACTGATTTAAATACATTCATTTGGTTAATTTTGAGTCATACAAGTTACTACCGGTCATATAGTCAGTGCCTATAGAATCAGTAGCACTATGGATCCATTAAAGCGATTTGGCTAAATTTCGCTCTCAACATTAATAGGAGCATAGCCATCGGTCGAAAAATGAACATCTACAATTACCATGTACCGGCACTTACAGATAAAGTTGAACAGATAAAAACATCAACATGAACGTAGGATGCTAACATTGAAGCGTCTTCATAACGGAGATTGTTGTATTGCAATTAGCCATACCCAGTATACGTGTTTGAGTGTACAGAGTTTGACTTAATCTACTAGGACGACATGATTCTGATTCGGAAATCTGAATCTTTCAGTATCCAGAACTTCTCGGTAAGTGGGTGCGTAGAAGGTCTCATAAATGCTTAACACAGCAATAAGTACGGACGTCCAAGTTCCCTTTGTCAAAAGAGCAAGTTACACCATCCACATTGACGGTGCACATTCATACGTTGAGTTTGACACCTCGCCCTGGCTGTGTTATGAACAGCGCGAACTTAAGTTACTCTATGAAACAGCGCGCCAGACAATATTTACGATCAAACAACTATAAATGACACAGAAAGGAAGAACATCGCCTGGCAAGCTAAAGACAGCGACACTTGATTCGGTAATAGCCTCTCTTCTCCGTCGTCCACAATTAGCGGTGTCAAAGACGCCTCGTGTCCAGCCGATCGGCGGTAATAACAACGACAGTAGCCATAATAAGCACACCGATGATTGGGTGAGTCTCTCGTTCCGTGTAAGTCGGCAACAACCGCACATTATAATACCTTACAATCAACAATCGTTGTGCTAAAGGAGCGATCGATCTAGGGCCGTTAAAATTACCTAAAAAAGGTACTGTTTTGTTTTGACCTGCGAAATCGCCGCAGCAGCTATGAGACATGAAAATGTTAAGATCCGTTGATGGGAACGAGTCGAGCGGATAACGCGTAAAGCTGATATCGGACTCGAGCTGCCAGACCGTTCGCCGTTCAAGGAGTGAATCATCAGCCCCCCGACAGCTGTCAGAAAGAGAAGCTGTCGTTCAAGCCACAGCTTCATCTGATAGGAATTGCGCCGTTGGTCGATCGCTACGCAACACTCTCTGGCAAACGACAACCCTGCCGTAGACAGCGTAATTGAGATGTAGATACTCGTTTTTTCTATCTGGACCGTTTCTCGGATATGCGATAATTTTTATTATTCATGTTAGCGCTGTTCGTTATAATAGACATGACGTTTATACCAAAATGTACACCATCTGTAAAAATTCGACTAACAAAATAACGAATTTATCTAAACTAGAACGCTCAGCTGATGATCGCGACGCCTGCAGTTACATCAGAATATAGCTATTGAGAACTCGAGGTGATACGGGTTCGTGGCGATATGTATTAAAAATGCTGAGATTTTGGAAACATTTCAACTCCAATGGACCACAGGACTTTTGCCTAACACATTATCCGATCGAATGAATATAATAACAATGTGCACGCAAATCCCCTAAATTCAAACGTATGTGGAAGTGTGCGAAGAAGCATCCTCCTAAATCAATTCTGAGTTCATGTTTATCGTAGCATCTTCTTTTTATTTTTAATGACGCTAACTCTCGTAACAGAAAACGCCTCAATGACAGCCCAGTACCTCAGGCTGGGTCGGCCATCAACCCAAAAAATAATCATAACGGGTCTATTTGCCTCATGCGCAACAGAGGAGTCGGGCGAACAGATAATTGAAAGCTATGCATAATGCGAGGCAGGAGAAGGAGTCGAACTATTCAAGTTTGGCTAGCTTTCAGTTGTTATAGAAATAGGTAGGTGATGTTAGGTAAAGTGTGAGCTTGCTAGCCAACTAGTGTTCAGGGGCCCTCGTATCGTTCCGACTCCGCCGTTGTCCGCTCGTTCTTTTGAATGCTTTAGCTACAGCCGTCTTCCTTTGTTGCTTGCTTCCTCCGAATCTGATCGTGCGCGTCCTGTAAAAAACAGCACAGGTCGACGCAACGCAAAAGAGATTGAGCGGCACCAAACGGCAGCGACAGTACTGATGCTCGATGAACAGCGACACGGAATGACAGCGTTGTGCTTATTGCCAACAACTAGATCGGATGCTTTGGCTCACGAAAGGAGACGAAACGCCAGAGGACTAATACAGAGAAGTGGCTCGCGCCCGCAACGGCCAACAAGTATGGGTGTTCAACGCTGTCATGTTTCCTGGAGCTTGTCCTACCTCGTAGTCGGTAGATATGTGTCTATGTCTGAGTCAGACAGCACAATAAAAATGGAAAAATGTCGTAGCCCGTAGAGAAGGAAGCCTGTAATTGTCGAACAGACGAAAATTATGTGGGTTATCGTTGCAACTCAATCGGGATGGGCCCTGCACAGCACTTTATCCCGCTATAATACTGCCGCTGTTGTTGTTGCGGGAACTGGAAGCCAATGTTGCTCTCGGATCAGAACGACTGTCAGATGCATAACGATGGTTTCCAGGATAATGCTAATGGTGGCGATGTCACAATGTGATCTTTAATTTTATCTCTTTTTCTATTACCCTATACTATATCCATATTTATCTACGCGTTCTTTACCTCATTGAGTATTTCGATTGTTGTTAATGAACGTAGAAAAAGAAGCAGCGTATTGCCATTGGGCGGTAATGATAACAATTGTCACAGTTGGCGCCGCCGTCGCCACGTATCCTCGTCATGGTCAGCGAGTGCACGCCGCGTACACAGTGTAATAAAAACTGATGATTTTCAGATTCACAGCTGATAATCAGCGTTTACTGGTGATCACGTAGTGTAGACTTGCCTTATCCAACCAAGACCAGTTAGAGCAGGACCTGTCACAATGGATGCGGTAGCGTCAAATGAATCTCATTGTTCTTTATGAGTACAAGTGAATCCCTGTCTCAGATGTCGTCATGATTTCGTGCGTTCATGATCTCATCTGGGCAACACGGTGCTATTTGTCGATAGACGACCCGTTGTGATATTGTTTCTTTGTCTCTTGTAACAACAGTTGATGTCACTGCTGACGCGGTCAATGTTGTTGTCGTTCGTTGCTGTTGTCGATCGTAGTGGTGATGCCATTTCTATTTAGTGATTTTATCTTAGATATCTAATAAACAGTTGCTTATGCCAATTGAGCTTCCGTCTCTTTTTCGTCACCATGAGTGTTCTGATACCTTCTTGGTTCTTAGCAGTCGTTCAAGTAAACAGCCAGGTCAGACAGTCGTGACTCTTCTTTTTGTGTAGAGCATAACCACAGCCTCAATCCAAGTTGTTTAGTTGTCCGTCGTTTTGAGCTCGAAGATTTTTAGTTGAGACGACGAACCAAATCTCGAAAGAGTGGTAAACCCACGGGTTTGTCAAGAACAACGATATTGGGTTTTATGTCTCACGTTTTACACAATAATATAAACTAAGCCACAAAGAACACTGGTACATAATGAATTGAGCAATTTAGGCCGTAATCTATTTTTTTTTTTCACACTACACATGAATAGCTGTAAAACGTAAGAGTGGATTTTTTTTTTCAGGAAACCTATATATCGTAGAAAACGACTAAAAAGAGTTTCGTCGTACGATTCATTTATAACCTTTGTTTTTAACGTCAGTGACCATACCGGGCTAACGTAATGATAAATACATGCAATATTGCGTTCATCTCTCTTTCACCAGAAATGCGTAGTCATAGTTTGAGAGCTAGCATCCATTCAAAGCCATTGCCAAGTATCATTTTGGTATTTGTAGCTCGGAAATGTCAAGAAGCAGAAGTCTTTGTATGAATGATATTACACATGATTGTAAAAACTATACCAGATAAATGCATTTTTAGGTTATAAGTATTGTTCGCATCATATATTACTGCTACTCTTAGTTTCGCTGAACGCTGATACACTCTATTAATGGATATGAGGCTAATGAAAAAATCGCCGTTTCATTGACTTTGCCCTCCTCTTCATTCTGTGACTTTGTTTTTAGTTAATAAAATCTTGCTAAACTATGCTGCTGATAATGACAATAAATCGTTTGCCTATATCAGTCAAGCCACATCGTAAAACTGGTCGTCTATTTGTAGAGTTTTTATGTACGATCACTTCTCTAAGACCCATCGGGGCTCACATGCCCCACGGCGTTCGTTTGTGCCATAATCTTTCGATATTAAGAACGTCTACTCATTATTGGCCGACCTGTACATATTCATCTTAAGCCCGGAAGTTTTAGATCACTCGTCTGTGTTTAAACTTAGCCATGAATTATCGTAAAAGTTTTGTAATGAGTCTTTGGCCTCAAGAAGTGTATACTTAATGTCACATGCTAGGGACGGCCTGTCACTGCTGACATACATAGTCCACCAAATCCGTATTGTGCTACAAACATTGCTGGGCTTTATTATTTTATAATAAATTATTCAACACACAATAACCTCCGGTGTCGGCGCCGGCCCATAGAGAAGGCGGCTCCGTCTAAAGTTGAATCAACATTATTAACTCATCCGGATTATCTGAACGGATTTTGGCTCCCTGCACATTTACGCCCTCTGCCATTTCTTCATTCTGGACTATATTCACGTCACGACCAAACATTTCACTTACATCGGCATTTTCTCGAGTGGCGAGATCATCTGCTGCATACGCGTGTCTGTTTTTATGCGACTGATTTGTACGCCCTACACAGGTATGTGTATGAGTCCGACGTAATCGACACGTACTCATACGATTTAGATTAATACATCTAAATCACCTGACACAACTGTCCTCCATCGCTTCCAGCGAATCCTCTTCCTTCTAAATATAGCTCACCGGTGTCTGAGGACGGTTCAGGTCTATCGTAGGCTGCACAAAACGGAAGAACTCGCACAGGAGCAGTAGCAAAAGAAAGTGAGTGCAGCTTTGTAGACTTAGTCAAGCAGGTATCACTTGGATACTTTGGCGTTGGATTGCTGGCGCTAGACGCAATCGTTTCTCATCACTGCACTGACCTTGGCATCGCTAATCTGACCGGTTAACACAACGCGTGCCGGTCCTATCGTCCTGACTTCTTCCATCGCAGTATTGTCACGTTGAGACACGTCGCCCCCGCGAGCACGAACGCGTAGACGTTTCTAGTCACGTTGGTTCAACCAAAGACGTCACAAAACAAGTAATTTGTAGTATCTTTGGTCTGTGTTGAAGTTTCTTCTAGCTTCTCGAGCTGTATTAGGCGCTGGCAGCATCAGTGGTGTCGTGTCTTGGGTTGTGAGAGAAACCATATGCTGGTGTTATTGCTGATTTGCAGCTTCGTCTTTTTCCTTTCTAGTTAAAAGGGTACAGACAACACTGCCGTCAGAATAGACGCGCATGTTTCGTCGAACTTTATAGCGTGGCAATGCCTGAAATTGTTCCTACTTCTCGTCCTTGTATCTGTCCTATCAGGTGCTCCTTAAAGCCTGAAATAGAGAACTATATAACGTTTCCTTACTACATGCTGTAAATAACACTTCACTTTAGTCGCTCCATTGGTATTTCGTTGCTTACGATTTGCGAATTCTCACTAACAAGAAATACCTGCCGTTCCATACGCAAATAGCTTATCTCCCTCAGCTATTTCCATTCCAAGAAACGTTCATTTGTTCTCATAAGATTTCTCGTAAGGTTTTCTCGTAAGTATTCCTTTCGTATCAGACTGAAATTTCAACATCACATTTCATCGAATTTCATAAAGTTTAATTCCATGAAATTTATATAATGTTTAAACAAAAGTATAGAACAGATAACTACGAGGTTAATCTAATCTAGCAGATGTATGACAAACAAAACTACAGACTTTCTGCGAACGTAATAGAAACACAACGATATCAGTACAGTCGCTGCTGAAAATTTGCCAACTTCCTGCTTCTAGCAGACATAGTATTACAGATGTCAGAACTTACTGGCACATACGATCCCCGTGGCTCGCTTCGGGGGTCAAGCTAGCGGCTCTACTTGCACGCGTGCATGCGCGAAACATCGTAGCAGTACTACTAGTTACAAATAGGAGAATCTCAAGTACTGACAGGGAAGAAAGCTATGGCAGTGGGTGGGAATGACCGGTTCCCCTTATTCCTTGTCTGTTCGACCGCCGTCCGTCCAACATACTGTGTTAGACTTACGGAGCACCAGCTACGCTGGATGCCATTCTCCGGATGGCTTTCCTCGGCGCTTCGAATGACGCGGTGTTTTCATGTGCTACTGCCCTTGGTAAAGCTGTTACAGCTTCCCCGGTTCTGCGATTTCATTCTCATAGTAAGAGTGGACCCTTAGCAAGAAAAAAGAATATGCGTCTGCCTGAATCGGAAGATTCATGCTTGTTTCGTAACTAACTGTCGGTCTGTTTCGTTGCTGTTCCGTGTGCTGGATAGACGTTCCCGTTGCAGTTCCCAGGAGGAGTGCCTGGTGGTCCTTTGGCTTGGTGCGTAGTGACCCTTTTCACCAGTAGTCGTTTCACGGATCGACCCAACTCCCGACTAGAACAAGCAAGTCGCGCCCCACTCTTCTTCGGGTAGTTGAGATGAACCTGCTGCTGTAGCTGTCTGTTTTCGAGTCTTTCTAATTCTGCCGCACGCATTCAACGCTATACAACATGTCAGTTGTAACTCAGCTGAGGGCCCTCGCACGCAACAATGATGAGTACTAGAAGAAATGGGCCTGACTTCTGTTTTGAGCAATGGACGCCCTCGATGGTTGGCCCTTTACCGTACAGCTGACTGGCATTTTGCCGTTGTTGACGCGACTGGAGTGTCCACGCGTGCTCAATGTTTCAGTGCTTTTGTTCTCAATTGCCTAAACCGGCTAGTAGCATGCTAAACCCAAGGAGCTGTAATTATTCGTGAGCATGAACAAAGAAGATAGTAAATCTCTTAAAAGTAAAGGCAGCTGTTGGCTCCTCAGAAGCGACTAAAGCTTGAGGAGGCCGCTAGCAGAGGCCGAAGGTGAAAGAAGTACAATCATAATGTGACCTCATTTTCATACGACTAACTGTACGGTCATTAATCAGACTTCAGCAACCATCAGTCGAGTATGCACCGTCTCCCCTCCACCCACACAGGTTTCAATAGAATGCCTGAGAGAACTCTCAACTTGGTATATACAAGTACAAGTAATTCTACAAAAGTACAAGAAATGGATCGGTGATGGTAAAAAAGCAGGACAGAAAATCAGCAAGAAAAAAACGTATAGAAAAATTACCCGTGTTTTAAAAAACGCGCCTCCTTAGTTCGTCTGTTCGTTCACACGGTTAACTTCTTGTGTATGAACAATAACTTAAGATTAATGAGCATAAATGATGAAACATCCTCTGTACGCTTTTATATGGTCTCAAAGAAACAATTTTGGACCGATTTGCTCTACGAACTGCATATGCCATTGCTATTGATACTACTCGACTATGGTCTAGAGACAAAAGCCATAGGCAGTGCCATTTTGTTGACAGTAACGAAAAGTTCTATGGAGAATTTTGGTCATAGGAAGGCCAACGCATCATACCATAGGCCGAAACCACAGTTCGCCATATATTCAATTTGGGTATTAGGAAAAATTTAATTAAAAATTGTTCAGGGCGTAGAAAAGACTCCTATATTCCAACAGCAAAAATCCACTTGAAGAACTCCGGAACTCATATGGGAAAGCATAGAAATGCATAGCTTATAGCTACGTTATATATAGTTATGTTTTAAATAAATAATACAAACTAATTGCCAGGCCGGCATAGCATCGTCGCTTTTCCTGCTGCCAGCTACCAAGATGCTAACAGCTAAGTTTATTAAGGTGGTCTGTATAAACAATGAATCAACGGAATGAGTCAAATGAACGGAAATATATCTTGTAATATCAAGTAACGTATGCGGTTGAAAGATTTGAGTGTTGGTAATTCCACATTTATAACAGTTAACAGGTATTGTGCATACCTCTTATCTAACTTTATACTATTTATCATGTTTTACAGTAAAAAAAATTGCTACATGTACTTGCGGCTTGCCTGTATATATATATCTATATATATAATACAGAGAACGTTCACACTGTATACAACAAATACTATGTGCCAATCCAAATATTGCACGAAGGAAAATGTCCACTCCCAGGGCAATATGGAGCAATACACGTATATAGTTCATCAATTGAACTTGCTCGGTAGCTGAGGCAGCGTTTCTTTAGTGAGTGAACAGTGTATTTTTGCTATTCTCGAAATGACTTTTAAAAAAAAAAACAGAAAAGAGTGAGAAAAAAACTATCGTTGGTTTGTTTACTTCAGCATTAGGAGACTTTCTTATTGTTGTTCCCAAACGGGGTAGCAGTCAATCAGTGACTGTTGCTGTATTAGTTACCGATATGCGCCATTACTTTTCACAACTAGCTCTAAGTATTCTACCTGAGATTTGCTTTCCTCCAATATCCAACGATTCTCATGTATGCATTTTCTTACGGGGTCAATTCAAACAAACAGTATCGACGAGAGAAAATTCGCACTAAGGGACTAGCTCTAACGGCGCTCCATCCCTCAAGCTTCGCTTTGCACTACCTTAACTGCTCGAGTTGAAGCAGTACCCCAGATGGCCCTAAGCGCCACGTTCCTTTCTTTCTCACTGGCCTGCTTTTCCCGTACAATTCTATTTTTCTACTTCGCATCCAATCATTCTTCCAGCCAAAGCTATGGATTTCGTATCCGACAGGAGCGTAGTTTGACAGTAAGCTCACGCGTCCCGTGCAGCAGTCCTCTGTACCGCTTCCTATCAACACGCTGCGCTACCTGTCGCATCCAGGTCCGGCCCATCCGATCTCACGCATCCACAACCCTTCAACCTCCGCCCGTGGCTTATCAATTTCATGTTCCAGAACGCATTACCATCTCCTTTACCTATTCATGAGCGCTACGCATTTTCACAGGACTACGTGCACGTATTCGTCGCATCCGTAGCACAGCAATGGTAGCTGTAACAGGGGAACTCAACAGTCCCCTTCACATCGATACGCGCGGACCCACAAGATCGTTTTTGGCGACCTGACTCCCTCGACTTCGACGTTCTGTCCCATTTATCCGACCTGCCGCGCTGTACTACATTTTTTTTTGGCTTGAACAAGTTCAACGGCGATGACAGTGAAAGTACAAAAAAAAACGCGTTGAATGCGTTAGCGACGTAATAGCTCTTCGTTGCTTTCAGAATGCTCGGATCTCAAGTCCATTCTGCTCTGAAATATATTTTCTTTTGGCCCGAAACGACTGATTCAATTGATTCGGTAAGATTGAACTTGTATGAGTAAAGGGATCATGCAAGCGACCCACGAAGATTTCCACTGGCTCTCAGAGGCGTTTGTTCAGAATTTTCATTTTGTTTAGAAGTAACTTTGCAACGTATTCAATAACACACTTGCATATAATCAACATAAAAACAGAATACGAACGACTAATACAAATGTTTTGTTGCAGTTTCGACCCCTTAGCTTGCCGTACGTGTTATATAACGGCAGTCTTCAACCCAACGATATGGTGAACGCTGTTTAGCCATCGTACATAAGGTGTCAGGCTCATCAGCGGACACGCTGGCTAAGCTATATTGGCCGGTGCAATAAAAACGCGATTTATTCTTCCAGGCCAACTTCCATCTTGCGTCTATATTAGGACCAAGATATAAGCAAGCTGTTTGTTAGTCCTTAAAGAATGCATTATTAGATGTTTCCCAGATTTCCACATCTGTGGCTGTAGTGCATCACAGCGTGTCACGTTCATCCAGACTTATGCCGCTGGCTTTCATCCAAGCTGAGTCGAACCGCTAACCGCCATAGCATGAACATAAAGGCGTCACCGACAGCCTCAGGCTGGTCATACATCATTAGTGTGAACGCCTGCACGAGCTACTCCTTCTCATTCTTTCCCTCTGTGCTTCCCTCTTAGCCTCCCCCCACACTCCTTTCTCCTTCTTTAGTTTTCAAGCGTTAACAAAAGCTATCGAACTACGAGAACGGGCAAAACCAAAAAGCTGCTGAAGCCCACCACTGCGCGCTGCGATGCAAAGACTACGTAGCTCGGAAAGGCTTGATAAACCGCTATTATCCCGCATGATTTTCGGTAGGCGTCTTATTCACTAGATGGTCATCAGCTTCTGCTGCTGAAGAGGGGCGAAGACTGCGATCATGACGATTACGATGACGACGAGGGCATCAAGGACCACGGGCAGTAAACGACTCTGTCATCATTTGGTGTAGGAGAGAGACACTTGCACGTACGCGTTATTGCCCTAGGAATATGACGATCGAGAGAGAACGAGCGAATTGATGAACGGAAGATGTGCAAAGAATTGATGGAGAAAAGGATGGGAAAAACTTTATCGTGACAGCGCGATGCCTTTGGCCAAATACGTTAAGCGCATAAGTATGTGAAACTGATGGAGTCCTTAGTGCTATATAAAATTAGAATCTATGGGACATTCGTAGATAGTTTCCCATACAGAGGTTTATGAAAATCAATGTTAGTCTAGCAGATCACAGCTTGCCTTTAGGGAAGGTGGTGTTTTAAAGATCAATAGGTATTGCTGCCTAATTTTTCATGACGCTGGTTATACAAAGCTTGGTCGTTCTGTCAGTGAACTAATTTCAAGCAATCTGTATGCCTATGCAATGTGAGACCGAGTGAACCCTGTATTGAGGCATACACTTCAACACAAAGATGCTCGATGCGTTTTTAGTTTACTCTTCCACAAAAAAGTAGAGATACGCGTGAAAGAAACGCTTTAAACACGGTTGAACCAGCATATATGCTATATTCGGTTGTAACACATTGTTTTTAATACTTTTGTACTGATCCGTTTCTCCCGAGGAAACTAGGCATTCATTTGAGTAGATGAGTGTGAGCCAATAAAAAACATCTCACTTCGATATATAAATATAAATTTCGATTTCAGCCCTAAATACAGCCTAGTAGCCCCACTCAGCTCTAGGGTAAATACCGACCGAATGCTGGAATAGGAAAGAGGGAAGGACCCAGCAAATAGACATCTAGCGAATTGAGGGCTTCCGGTAATAAAGATGATAGAAGTGAGCGCAAAGGGCTTCACGACGCAATAGGAGGACGAAAGTGGGGTCAAGCGTTTCGCCACTCTTGGTCTCGTGTGGTCTCCAATCATGGGCACGGCATATACGACTATACACACACACACATCCATACGCAACCGCTGCTCTGCTCGCCCCGTTGCAATCTCTTATCTCAATTACTGCGACAGTAAGGGCGGCTTCGTGTAGATAGGCCACTGTAGAGGAGTGCATTCGGAGATGTAGGTGCGTCTCTGTCTACCTGAAAGGGCGCTGAATCGATGGCTGATGTCAGCGAATAACTATATTTTATTATGTAGGTATTTCATTGACCAATATGTGAACGTATTATTCAATCGCCATAGCCTTATGCTAACATGGAGCGTAGTATCTACGCGTTTTTAGCTTGGCTTTCATAGCATGATTCTCTAGATAGAAAAACATAGATGATGTTTTAAGTAAGCCACATCGATGTCTGATACATCGTGTCGGCGTGTAAACGTTCTGACTACGGTTGCTGTGCCGATGTCCCATGGGCACTCATCGGGTCTTGCAAAGGCCACTGATGCTGCGCTTTCTGTGCCACCTGCACGTCGCCGTCTGTCTCTTTCGTGAAACGGTACTAACTATTTGAAGATTTTCATTTTTCGCTGAAAGCAGAGCAATTGTCTCTACGTACTTGTAGACTTCCCGATCTAAACTGATATAACGACGCTGTATATCAGTTTTGATACCCAGAATAACACGACCCCGTCGACAATGGCTATCAGTATCAGCGCAGAGCATCAACCATGATACGTAGTCGGCACCGTTGGCGCGCATTACGACAACGTCATTTGATGAGGATTTTTCTCACTACTACTGCTGCTGCGAGGGGCAAAGACTAGCGTTAATTCGGCTGTTTTCACTCTACCGGAGCAAGGGCGGCATTGGACAGAAATCACAGACGACCAGGCTGTGAAGGGTCATTAGAATTATGCGTCATTTAACGTTTTTGTTATTCCGGTGTATTTCTGGATGACATTTTTTGTCGCACATGGGCTCGTTAAGAATACACTTCCTCTGCCTTTATCTATGAATAGCTAATGGCTACACAGGGCGTAAAACAACCGTTGTGTACATGTTCTGAACAGCCTCCATAGTGGATGAACGTATAACAATTTACTCTTCCTATACTGTCGAATATGCCATCAAATATTACTAGTGCATATACACAATATAAAATTCTTTACACAACCGAAACGTGCGGCATCTTACTGAGCTCGTCATATGGGCGTCAGTGTGTGAATAGTGCTGCACGTATCTTAGCAAGTACGATAATTATTTCTGATCGTGGAACGAGGTTTCCCAGTATCGCTATGGTTGAAGCAAGGTTATACCTACGGTCTTGCGCTTTTCACTGAGGCGAACCTTCCTTGGCTTTGCTCTCTAGTTGCTTCAGCTATGACGGTCCTGTTTCCCACTTTCCTATGTTTCCTATTCGTTCCTTTCGTGCATCCTTATGAACACGTCGATCTGGTCGGGTGGAAGTGGAAGACTGGTGCCAAAGCTACGGACTGCGCTATACAATCCTACTGCTGATGCTGATCGCTGCATCAGCTTACGCACCAGCACCGTCCCCTTTGCCTCGTACGTATTATTCGCTATCGTTATAGTCCTCGTCTCTTGTATATGTATCTATATACGAGAGGCATATACATGCGGGCCTTTTGTCGACCGGTCGTTCATCCGCAAAATACTATTAGCTTAGTGCTGCTGCTGTCAGGTCCACTCGACCTATCCGGCCTTTCTGCGCACGCTCCGAACATGACTGTTTGCCATGTTCAAAAGTCACTGAAGCCGTAATGGCTATAGAGCCAACAGCATTGGCAAGCATGGGCCCAATGCATGTGTGTACCGCACGACAACACTTAGTGCACACACTACATAATTGATGGAATGGGAGAACGAAGCCACGCATGAGGATGAACTCGTACCGTGCGGCGATTTTTCTAGTACTTATCACTTTTGACTTCAAAAAACTTACCTTTTTTTCGTTGCAGCTGTTGTTACGGTGGTTACAGTAACTTGTGTTAATGGCGCGGTCATCAAGAATACAACAACGACAACAAAGATAAACACATAGTATCATAACGCACAGATACACACACCCAGCACCCGAGTCGATGATTCCTCTTTGAACACCAACAAATAACAGCAACTACGCTTTTGTTAGCTCTATTTTTCCTTTTGGCTCTGGTTCTCTACTATGTGTTTCTATATAGATGTTGAATGAACCAAACAGGTAACGGAGATTAGCAGTTCACATATTCCAATGGCAAATAGGTAGATTGGGATAAGGAAGGCTTTTCCGGGGGAAACATGTACAAAAACAAACCGCAGAAGGAAGATGCGATGGTCAAGTCGAATATCGCTTACGGACTGCTGGATACGTCGGTTGGTTCGTATTGGCGCTCGTACGGTCGATAAGTCACCCACCTTAACGGTAGAGTATAGGCAGCTGGCGTTTAGACAATTTCGCAATGGTACGCTCCACAGCACATAGACAATAGATCGATGTAAGAAGCGGATATGAAGTGCCTTATTTTTTCGGCGAACTGCGACCCCTGGCTAGCACCATTTACACTATCATCGGAATGATTATAAGACAGCCGTTAATGCCATTCTTATGTACGAGTGTGTCTTCATTTTCCTGCTGAATCATAAGAATGCCCCCTCCCGCTCGTATTGCAGACTATATATTTTAGTTGGAGGTCAGCCCAGTCGTTAGCATTAATGATACAGATGTTAATGCTTATTGCGGTTGCTGGTCAATTTAGTGACGATTTACTAGTCACGCGAGATCATCGGTAAATCATTGTATTCCACTTTTACTTTTTGCTTATCTTTCTTTCTTTATTATTGCCATACGAATTCATACACGTTGAGCTCAAAATGTTCTACGCAAATATTTCAACCACAGCGGCAAGAAATAGAATTCGATGTTATCTAGCTTATAAAATCCACAAAAACGCCACGATCCGGCAGTGCGAAGGAGGACATAAATCCAAAGGATTCGAGGTTGATACTTCCACGTTTTATTAATTTTGCTTTCACGCACACACTCTTCACGTATGCACGTATATCCTAAAGCGTCATACACGTGCCGTTTAAGAAATTTTTACCTTTCTACCTTTGTATATATATATATATATATATATATATATATATATATATATATATAGATAGATGGATATTGCTTACGTCTATGTGCTCAGACGAGCGTTTTCGTTATGTTCTTCTTTTGTTCCGTATACGCCCCTGTAGGCCTCTGTAGTTGGCTACCTAATTATGCACATTGGTCGTGCTTTTGTATGATTGCAGCACGATGAAGTACACGTTGCACATTACACTCAATTCGTAATCCTTGTTGACGCCGGTAGTTGTCAAAGGTAGCCGTTCTGCTTTCCTTTTTACAATGAACATTCTGGTTATGTTGTTATTTTTCCGTTTCGGCCGCCGGTCATCATCTTATTCAGTTGTCCTAATCGACGTCATCATAGCTAGTGACCGGCCAATAACGTGCGCTGCGGTATCTTCAGCAGTGTTTTTTTGTTGCTGGCGTAAAATTGTGCCCGGACAGTGCACGACGCGATGTTGACAAGGCGCTGCAATGAATGGCAAAACAATCGCGCACAGACGGGGCGGGCTCGTGACAGGCCCCTGCCGACCCATACGTTGGCACTAGCAACGATATCAGTAGGAAAGACAGCATTTGACTGTGGCAAAACTGGAGAAAAGGCAACACAATCGCCAACTGACCTAACACCGACACGCTGAACCCTTCAAACCTTCAAGGGTACTGGCTTCAGTCTGCTCGTCCGGCGCATGTTGCCACCCGGCGCGACCAGAGGGCAGCACCGGCGGCCCGCTGGGAAAGTGCGCTTGGACTGGGAAAGGGCATGGACTGAATGGGTAAGTTTATGAGATTGTAGACGAACCAATGAGCCAAAGCGGCAGCAGCAGCGAGAGCTGCCAGCGCGTGCTTCCCATTCCCGTCTCCGTTCGCTCTTTCCTCCACCCCTAAACCCCTGAAGCCTAATCCCTCCAATTCGCCATTTTCTTTCGCTCTCTCCCTCTCTCTGTCTACACGTGCGGGGAAACATTCCTACCGTTCCATCTCCGTCTCTTCACCAGCTCCAGTAAGAGCCCGGAGCTAGCCGAGGTCGAACCGGGGCCGCCTAGCTGAGTACTACCCCCCCCCCCCCTTCCTCCCCCCTCAAAGGCCCGGGTTGCTGCTCACACCCACACAGGCGTCATGCTCAGCTAGTATAGCCGTACGGACAGCGGTTGAGGCATACAGCAGCAAACTAAATTGACAGGACTCAAAATGACATTGGGTGGTTTATAGCGGCCACACTAAGTGTGTGGTTGATCTACATATGCTGTACATACAGACGTTCACAGACATACATGCACACACATATCTGCGTATATGTGTGCAGGCGTAGTTAGTTAGACATAAAAGTACGTCATGATCCCTCAAGACGGCTGATGAAAAGCCTTGTTGTGATAGATCATTGGAATAGACCTACGGAAAAGGACATTGTTCCTCGATTCAATAAATGCCTTTATACGGATGCCGTTGGTGAGAGCTCGTCCAGTAGTTGGCAGGGAGCGAATATATGAAGGAAACGTTTTGTGGGTTAGAATGGTACGCGATGAATTAAGACATTCACTTAATATAATAGTTCCTGGGTTACTATTTGGCTGGTAGGTTGGATTGCACACCATCTTATGTAATATTATAAACTGTGCATCAAGTCTACTTTGTGTAAACAATTATATTTGAGCCAACATCGTTATTTGTTTGCTCACACGTGTTGTATAGCAAGTAGTAACGGTAGAGCTAGTTTGGCCTTTTCATTCAGCCTTGTCAAATATGCACTTTATTACTATCATATCGCCAACGACAAACATTGCCATTGAGTGAAATGTAAGTGTGCAAGCGTATAATATAAGCCAGATAATTATCAGGTGATAATACGATCAACACAAATAGTAGCCAAGATATGCTACAGGACATGTTTTTTACATAGTCAATCGCAAGGGGCTTCGGTATTAACGTCCTACCTTTGAACAATACTAAAAGGAAAAGTCCAGTAGCACGAACTTCAGTGGTTGAAATTGTTACAGCTAAAGCAATATGTTCAAAAATCACGCATTGAGTATACACGATCTTTTATTAAAAGGCTGGACAAGCTCAAGATCCTGATTCACTGCGCTAGTGACATCGTTTCCCCCAGTGGTGCTTGTAAACATTATCTTGATACTTTAAAAAAAGAGTATTCGATTTATTATGAAAAGGATCCTTAGCAAAACAATACGAATAGCTAAATAGCTGGTTAACGGAATTAGATAGCCACGATCGAAAGTCATTGTGTTCGTACTGATGTAGACTTTAGACGCGGCAGCTCAGGAACACCTATTAAACGTAGTTTAATTTATTTAAATAGGCGTTCTAGCTAAATATTAAGTTGCGTCAGCTAGAAGTAATGTGATGTAACGGTTTGTTATAGGCGCTTTTGATATTTTCGTTCGGAATCAATCTACCGCAAATCGCTTCTGCCTTCGTCTGTTCCGTTCCTTCTGTAATATAAGCAACATTACGGTCCTACCACCGGCCTAAAAAACTCGCTATCAATTTGAATCTCGTATTCTGCCTTTTGTTGTCTAGGACTGAAAGTTTGTTGTCACTGATACATTTAAGCTAGATGTGTACATGACTTGGTAAAAGCCGATCTGACTGCGTGGTAATACTCGATACTGAAGCAGGTTTTTTGATGCATATATATACGAAGAACCTTAGGTTTAACGAACATTTTGAATCTAACTGTCGACAGAACATAGCTACTACAAGTGTAGTCACGTGGAGTAGTTCAATGGACGGCAACGTTATTTACCCTTTCGGTATATGTTACACATAAATACATGTATTAAACAGAGTTTAGAACATGCACAAATAGCTGATTAGGCAAATGAGGCGCTTAAATAGAAAGGCTTTGAATCGAGTGCATAAATCTGGTCCTTCTTTTGCAACATCCTCTTCTAGGTTGGTAATTGTGGCTTATGTGCTTCACTGACCATATTAATAATCAAAGCCTTGCTCAAATGCATCGTCATAATGCTGGATCATTAACGTAATGGGTTTGTAAATGACCACTCGTATTATAAGAACGTATACGACGAGCACTTAGGTACGTACGCTGCTAACTTGCAAGTATATTTACTAAGAAAATAGACAGGTCTAACTAGACTGGATCTAACTAATTAGATCTAATTTGTTATTCTATTACTTAGTAGGATGTTATAAAAATGGCTGAACAAAACGATACCTTGACAATATGGCTCTGCTCGGATTTTTATGTGACGCCTTCGAAACATTTCATATAATGTCTGATATAATTTACATAAGGTTTTACGTAGGAACTTTTTGTCGTGCACCTAGGTAGGAGAATGGGTCCATGTATGTGTCATGACGAAGTGACTATGAATATTGATCCTGGCCTAGTTTTATGGACCAAGCTGGACCACTGTGGTCACCAACCTTACATTGTCCTTTCATGACTAGCCTGAAGTTCCTTCAGCCCGGCTAGAAGTGCCCGGACTCGCTCGTATCTTCAATCTCCAATAATAAAATGCAGATTCTAATGCTGAGTACGCCGTGATCAGCAGCCATTACGCGTTATCGCTGCTTAATAAGGCTTTATATCATATGCCTAACGTCTGTGCATGTAGGCTATCATGTTGTGCCCTTCTTGGGGCAGCCTCATCAAGTAAAGGACAGCGGAGAGCGTGATCTTTTTACTTTCTAAGTGAAGCGCTTCAGTAATATAGCTGTGAGGTGCTTAGGCACCTAAGGCAGTATAACGGTGCAGCTGCTCTGCTGATTAGAGCTAAACTCCACGTTTTCGAAAATTGTATAGTCGTCGCCGTGTAGATAAACGTACATCCGAACGATGAGTATTAAAAAAAATACCTGGATACCTTAGCTTTATATTACAACGTCTTAAGTATTAAGGGGTCGGTTCCATATATAATTTTATTATTTGAAGATCATCGGTAGGGATTACGATATTTAAAAATGTCTCTTGCGTTTTACGTCCGTACATAAACTGGTAAGCGTTACTTCAGACCACTAACTTTCAGACGGCTGATAGGAACACTATGTTTGACATCGGTAACCAGCCGTCCGATGGAGTGCCTAACGGCGTTACCGGACGTGAAAGTCGAGGCGTTTAAGATTACAATTACTTACACAGCAAAACAATTTGCTATTTGATGCTAACCAAAGTGTTCGCTAAGAAACCACAGGGCAACTTTGAAAATAGGCCGATAAGTTGATTCAGAACTTTTTACCGCTGCGACTAATAGGCACAATTTCTATACTATTATGTTCGAAACGGTTACGTAGAGTGAATGATTCACGAATCGTTTCTAAAGCGTGCCGCTGCGTTGAAGTACCAAAAGCGTCATGTGTCTACAATTATTTTCCAGCTTCTTCGTTAGGTTAGGCCGAAGTGCCGCGCAGGGATCCATAGACCTTAACACACAGACCACCACGACGACTCCGATTGCTATCATTCTTGATCCCTGTGTTATTCATCGTCAGTATTATCATCATTCTATTTGCATACTCTACCAGGCAACCAGAACAACACATATATAGCCACCATAAACAAAAATCAACTTTGTCACGTAATCTTAAATATTTGAATTTACTATCTGTGTCATCACCTTTTTTCTTCTTCTACTCATACATCTATTATTAGGTTACTGTGTTACACAGCCGTCGGCATGGGCTGCATCTCCGAAAGGATTCGTCAAGTATATTTTTTTAACAAGGCGACTTTTTGCCATTATCCTCACTATTATGGGAATCACTATCGACGACATCGTGTCTTCTTGTATATGTCCCCATCCTTAATGGCTGCATGTCGATCATCGTACAGTCGATTTGGTACGGAGTCCCCCGCTGTGCACTCTTCATATTTCGTTCTGTCGAATCAATTTTATACTAAAACGCTATAGCAGTATAATTCAAGCAACACGAAACAAAATCTCAGAAATGGGCGAGAGAAAGAGAGGAAGAATAGCAGGGCTCAGGGAGAGAGCGAAACAGGACATCGTCGAGGAAGCACAAGGTTCGCTCAGTACTGAACGCCGCTGCAGACTTTCGTGTTATCTTATCATAGGTGGCGGTCCCCTTTATCATCATCAACTTTATAATCGGTAAATCATTGCCATCATTATTATTCTTTGGTCGCTTGGGCTGTGGCCGCCTTGATGGTGTGGTTATCGCTACTGTGCGACGGCAACACGAGAAGAGAAAAGGGCGATGTAAAAAAAAGGAAAGATACGTTGTTTCTGACTAATAAAAAAGGACGAGCCTAACCCCATAGGGCCTTTCGCATTGGGCTAATGCGACTACGAAAAAAAACCAAAGATAAAAGTTGATTGGACAAGGAAAAGCAGAAGCAATACTTCTCTTGGCTTTGAGTCGGGCTTGTTGTATTTTTACGACATATCGTTATGATCAGAGGTCGCATTAAAGTACTGTTTGATCCCCTTTAAATACCTTTCCTAAGCGCTTTCGCAACGGGGTATTTTTCAAGTTTCAGATAGTCAATGTATGAATGTATTGAGTTGTTTCGTCCAGCGCTGCCGTTAAGCGTTGCTTTAGAGGGATAGCGGCTTCCAGAACAAGTCGTCCGCTTTCGAACCTAGACCACCTCGTATATCCCTAAGTTTAGTAGGCGAACACGTTCCCAGTACACCATCACGGGCGTTAAATTTTAGACGGTCGAACGCTAGTCAGATCCTGCGCGCTAGTCATCAACGAAGGAATGGTTCTAAAATAGGGCTACCTAGTGGAAATCGCCGGAACGGAAAAACGAACTGGGGTTGATGCAGCAGTTGACGCCAGTGGCTAGAGGAAAGTTATAGAAAGCTGTTGTTATATGGGCATTGGGATACGAAGCAGCTACTTCGTCGTATATTAGTGAAGGTCAGCTGCACTGAATTTATGAAAGCCTCTCGCAACGTGGCATCCAAGCAAACGACTATAAACTACCGGCGAAGATCGCCTCGAGAATTAACGATGCTTAATGCCAATATAAGACTAGAAAAAAGTGGTGTGATCGCAAGAAGCTACGGCGAATAGAGTAATCACGATAGTGTGATGGTCGATGACACGTCAGAACGACTAAAAGTCCAGGAGGTGACGCAGCTGCACGCTGTTGTAACGGTGTCGAAGAATCAATAGTCAGCCGATAGACTCATAAGGCATCGCTCTTCAAAGTTGAATATCAAAGAGCGCATGGCATTTACTGCGACGAAGTCGTCAGCCTTCCACAGGAGTCACGATGAAAACAAACAAAGCATCGACAACGACGAGACGCCGATGTAAAATTTCGTACGCTTGCTGGTTCTTAAAAGAGTTGATAGTGGGTCATGACTTTCAACTGCGACAGCCGAAGGCGCTAGGGCGGTCAGCTGAAAAAATCATTCCGTGAGCTGTACTCTGAGATTCAATTGAATCATGAGCATTTCTATCGGCATTGGAAGGCCGCTTAAATTTGAGAGTTCTCGAGACTGCCGGGGCTGATAGGACATGGAGGAGGTGTAACGCGTCTAAATAAAAAAATATATAATTTTTTGAGCACTAATAAATACGGAAAATGTACGTTTTTTCGTGTCCTTCTCTATTGAAACGGTATCGTCGTGACGTCCTTCGCCTCTTCGAAGTGTTGTTACACATAACGTTTTTGTATCAGGACTATTCTACGATAGAGTTGCGAACTGTTTTGTTATCATGGCTTTTGGTGTCGATTATAAGGAACACGTGTAGTGCTGACGCAGCACTTAATTAACACTAAGCACATGAAAGAAGTACGTTCTTATATGCATATCGTGTATTTACGGAGTAAACATAGGTGAATACGTTGATGCAACTGAAGTTTACACTTATCTGCTGATTTTGTGTTTACTAGCAGTGTTTCCTGCCACATACATACATACATACATACACAGACTGCATACACTATTATATGCGATGCGTTATGTAAATAGACATTACATTAGTACGAAAGGGTGAGCGTGACATTCTAGCAGTAACCAAGCTAGAAGACAAATGAACCAGTCAATGGTAATAATGTTCTAAAAACAAAAAGCACACACATAATACAGACAGGCATACAACAACGTATTATTAATCATATGATTATGAGACCGAGGCCCCGTTGGTGGTAGAATCCACACAGGCGCAGCAGTTACTATTTGACAGGCTCACGCTATCCTTCTCCTTAGCCTCGTCCGTTACCTTAACCAGACCTGGTCTGCTTGATAAGAGAACTGAAGTCGTTGGAACCGCATGTCCATGAAGTGCACAAACAAAAGCGTGAATATATAAACATGAGAGCATATAATTCCTGTAAATTTATCGTATGTCTAGAACTCCAGACACGTAAAAACGGCCCGTTCCAATTAATTGTGTGCCTTTGACTGCTGTTTATTCTGCAACACAACTGTGCGACGCGACGTTATGCCGCGCTTGCCTCTGTTATGCTCCTATTAGTAGTATATAAATAAATCATACTGGCCACAAACAAAGACCTTATGAGACTCTCGTTTAATGTAGATTGGTCCGATTTTGGTCAATGAGCATCTTTAAAAAACTCATCATTGATACCTTACAAACAAAATCGTTTAAAAAGGAACCATGTTAAAATATCATGCATGAAAATCCTATTTAAGCAGAACTATCATTTAACCGAACACATTAACCAATGCTTGTATCTAATTTCGGTATATAATAATAACAATTATTATTATTTGATTATTATATCGAATGCGTTATGCAGTTGTTGTTTATAATGCCACTTAATATAAATCAACGCCTTCTCCTTCATAATAGTAAAAAAAAAAATGGTTGAGTTCTTGCTGTGAGAGCTGTATATATTCTTAACGTATTGGTGCTACATAGGTTGCCGGATTTCGTAGTAATCTTCACACACTCAAGGCTCCATATCGCGAGTCGAAGAGCGGAGTTCCAGGACACCGCACAGGCGCTTTCGTTGCCGGCCGACAGATTTATGCTATCTTGCCCATTAGCCTCGGGTGCTACTTCATCCCGAGCTGCTTCCGCTTGTTGACGATGCCGAAGCCACTGGAATATAATGTACATCTAATTAAATAAAGACCCTTATTTACTATGCATCGGTTAATAAATTCAGTTGAAGTCATTCGAACTAGACTCCTTCGCAGCTGACAGGTTCAGGGCATTCGTTACCGTGAATGAGACCGGAGTATGTCTATGTGCTACGGTGTTAAAGGGCCATCTACATACACTCAAAGCTTTTTTCACTAACTCTTCATACGGATCTTTTTTAAGGTCCAGAACTGAAGAAGACATCGTAAACTTTGGTGTAGCATTTCTAATTAGATGTATTGTAGCCTAAACATGAATCAATAAACAAGCAACGTAGACTTTTCAGTAATTTTCTAGCTTCGTTACATCGATTTTAGTCAGATTTAGCTTGGCTTTGAATTTGCCGTTTTCGCTGTCGGTAGGTTAAGAAATCGGAACGGCATTAACAAGTCCTCCATAGTTCATATGAGGCTTCTCAGCCAAGTAAAATGTTTAAGAAGATTCAGGTCCGTTTCATCAAGTACTATTTGCTCCACAAAATATCGATACATCAAATAAAGTATGGAATGCTGGTCGATGTGCCGGCCACTTCAAGACTTCGATCGGCTTCGATGAACTAACTATCCGTCTGCGTCACCTTAAAGCTGCGCAACTGCAAATTAATTGAAATTCTGACGTATTTCTATGATATAAGCTAGCAATAAATACGTTACATTTGTATAAAATTTGATTTTTCTATTCTTATTATGCTCCACGTACATAGGTTAGTGTACGTGTATATATGTCATTTTTCAGTAGAGAAGGGAACTGGAAATTGAATCTTATTTCTCCTGCTTGATTGCCGAATAGGCCCTGGTAAAACCGATGACTTGGCGGTGATCTTGTATGAGAGCTGTCAGTGTTGTTGTAGTCAATGGTTGTTTAAGATCTTAGAAGAGCGGGCTGTCTCTGATCTTTCGAACCGTAGACCGTTTTTTTGATGGGTTGTGCATCTGCTCCATAAATATCTTCCAAGTCCTTATGGCATCACAAACAGCCATTCCCACCTCTATAAGAAAGAAGATAGTATACGTATGATGGTACTACAAGCGTTCCGCGTTTCTCTAGCAGCTTTTTTACATTTTCGGATTTTGAACGATAACCAATCATATTTTCTTGGTTATTCATTTAAATTATAGTTGAAGACTCCAACTGGGCATATACCAAAACCTCATCATCTGTTTTCATCACTGGTCGAGTTTTACGTTCGGCATCCCCATTAGGTGTTTTACCACATGACTAGCTTCTAGTTTGTCTATGCTTGCACTCAAACTTAGACCACAATGTATTTCTAAGATCTCACCTCCTTCACGATCAACTAAAAAAGGCAAACAATCTCGTAATCTGTGCTGCGATACATAGTGTCGTCGTTGAATCGAGCTAAAAACATGGTATAACTTTGCTTATCAACGTGGCAAGTGCTTGTATCGATCTATCTGTCACCAGGGTCACGAAAATAGTGTTTCTTTTAGGAATAGACCATACGCTTTTTATTTCTAGTGCTTTGCTGACCGTGTTTGGAGAACGGAGTTTAATTCGTACGTATGGGTGAATTTTCTTCGAGATATTTAAGATAAAAAAATTTTACTGAATTTTGAAGGAACGATTATAGTACTACTGTTTTTTTATGTCAATGTCGAGCTTCAACGGAATCTAATGCCTACTCCTAAATTATTTGTTATATAATTGCGATTTCTCGTTGTTTTCATTGCTTTATGTATAAACAGGCTTCGTGGTTTCATATTCGACTTTTTTAGTATTAGTTTTCTCCTGAAATGACCGATTGCCATGCAACGATGATTAGTCGGTATGCAACAATGATATGTATTGATGCGTATTGCCCTAAAGGCGAAGCCACTTCTTGGGCTTTAAACTCTTCTTTGGTTATAAACCCTAGACAATCTTCTGCTTGACATTTTGCTCTCCGAAGCTATCCTGTAGCTCTACTCCGAATTGTGCCGAGCACGTGTGGCAGTTCCATTAACTGCTCGCAACTATAGGTTGCGTGACGATTCGCCGTGCAAGCGGGACCCATATTCTTGGTCAAAAATGTTCTATTAAGTTATTCTTGAAAAATGACTATCGTTTCGGTAAGTCAATGATTCTCAAGCTCAGCAACGGTAGTCTTGTTCTATTATTAAACTTTCTTTTTGGTTGCCACTTGAAGACCATAATAGATTGGGGACACTTCATTATGGAACATTCCTAGACAGAATTTATTTGATTTTTTTATTTCTACCTGCGGGTTATCGATTAATATGTTAGACCGCCCAGTAGAAGACAATCTGACTTTATAAAGACCTGATAAATATTGTTACATTTTGGTCACCTGGTTTACGCATTCTCTACTTAGATTATTAGTCTCCAAAGTATGTACTGACTAGAAATTGAACGGGTACTACTTACAAATTAGAGGAGTTCACGAACAGGCACCAAATTGGTCGATCTTATAGCAGTTCCAAACGGAATGATCTCGAACAAAAATTCGTTTATCTAGAACCAGTAAATGCTGAACTTAGCTCCATCAATGATGCTAATATATGCTAAAATTGGTTATTTTAGTAGTCTATATTACAATCTAGAACCTGTCACAATAGTAGTATACCATAGCATGGCATCATCAAGTGGCAGTTTTGGAATTTTCACGGAATTTATCTCGCCGGATTTATTCTCCGTAGAGAGTGAAGACGTTGCGGGATGGCAGGTGAAAGGAGCGAACGAGAGTAGGGAGCGCGAACGTTTAGTCTACGGTAGAAGGCGCGGCTTATTATTAGGATACTAGTGCCAAAGACTTCTTGCCCTCATAACTTCACTCCCCTAGCCTGTTCTGTTGCTTCGGCTGTCCTTAGGGGGACATTGAGCAGTGGAGACTTTAGACCCATGAATCCCGATGGGGGAGTTAGGTCGACGCCAAACCTCCATCGCCTAGCTTCGGTTGCCGGCAGTTGTCGCACCGGCCGCTCTTGTAGCAGTAGAAGCAAGAAGGAAGCCTCGAGGCTTGCATCAAATGGATTTGCTTTGTAACTGCCAATCAACCGGGGCTGGACTTGCCTTAGATGAAGCAGACCCTTGAGAGGCTGAGGGGAAAGCAGACGTCGCGACATATACGAAAGGAAATAAAAGAGAGATAGCGAGGATGAAGGCCGAAAGGGGCTTGTTAAAGTGTCTTACTTGCCCAGTCTGTGCGATTGTACGAAGTGAAACAAGACACACAACAATGGCAAGTGGCACGTTTAGCAGGATCAACCCCTGCCACCATCTCCACCGTTTTCCCGCCGTAGCCGACAAGATCGAGTCCACGGGATTAGGATCACTCACTGGTGGCCCACAGTCGAACAACGAAGTACCAAGTGCAGCTACGAGGGAAGAGGGAAAAAGGGCTCCGCTTAGGATTAGATCTGCGCTAGATCGGGCCCATCAGCTGTCGCCGGCCGGCTGACTGTTCCGCTGAGGTCCTTCGCTACCGCTCTGCGTAATCAGAGTAGGGAAACGCAAAAGGAAAGTTCGTTTATTTTTGGTGACGCCAGCCAGCAAGGAAAACACAGTGGACAAAACAGCGGACAATGAGGGGAACCTCCGATAGATGCTGCTACACTCCGCTTCCTTTTTCTGTTAAACGTTAGGTCTCTGGCTTCTAACTTCTGGATTCGTTGTGCTATGTTCCTGGGCTTTCGTTGTTTAAGCTTGAAGTTGGATTCCCCAAGGATTGCTGACTGCAAGCCGACAATCGAGCGACTTGAAGTCCACGAAAAAGCTTGAGCGAGCTTTTTCTAAGCAAAACGCCGGCAATGTGTCTAGACCATTGGCAGTCATAGAACTGCTTTTTGCGTTCTTTGCCTGCGTTCCTCCTGCGCTAAAAGTGCATGGAACGCAGAAAAGGGACTAAAAGAAGCACGTTAGGGTGAAACTTTTAGAAAAAGGCTAAAAATCCGTCACCGTTGGGGGATTACCTTAACTAAACGGGATCTAGCTGGCAGACAGGCTTGCAAGTTAGGCGCAAAGATCTTGCCACTACCTGTGAGAGAGAGCTTGGGACGCCGACGTACAGCAAAATGGTATGGTTTGCGACAGGCTGACGAAAGACGCCATGTGAAACGTAAAACGTCCATGACCAGAGGCGGCAAAAATGGAACGGAAGAGCCTAAGTGATGAGAGAAACGAAGACAAAGCATAAAGAAGAAAAAAATAAAAGAGGAAGTCGACAGAGGTTGCAAAGTAACAGGGAACGAAAATCCCGCCTTACCTGGCGGTCGACAGATTGCTTATTCGCCAAGCATCCAGGTAAGTAAAATGAAAATAGAAAAATATTCTACATCGTACAGTCAGTTTTCTTCTAGGATATCCGCTACAAACTACAGCAGTGGATGGATGGGAGAGCTAGAGCTTCCCAGGAGAGAAAGTGCTTGCGAGATCGACTTATGAATGCTCCGCGTAAGACGCTTCATGGCCGCGGGCCTGTTTTCAAAGCAGCCAGATTAAATAATCTTAAAGCTGCTACTGCCGCTGCTATCGCCGCGCCTGAAATAAGCTTAATGACTTGATAGCGGAGTGGGTCGGCAATTCCAGTAAGACGAGTTTTCTAGATTTGTGAAGTAAAAATAAAAGAAGAAAAAACGAAGCGAAGCTTTATTTATTATGCTAGGTTGCAAGTTATAATTTTCTTACGCTCGTATTAAAGTAAATATTCGATTTTAAGTTTATTTATTCGTCTCTGTCAGTTGTAGCCAACATTCTTTACGTACAGATCAAACCACAACACAATCTCCCAAAATCAGTGTGAGTATATAGAACATAAAACACTTTGTGCCATATGGTGCTCTTGTTAAGCGACATGATATCTATCACGATTTCTTTCGCGTCTAAAGTAAATACAGTAACATCAAGTTTGTTTCCCCTCGGTTTCCTACAGAGTTTGCGCTGGGGCCTGTTAGCGATAAAACAAGTCGTTTAGCGAGTCATTCGCCTGTTTTCACCCGTTGTTAGTCATCACACCCGAAGCAAAGAAATTCCCATCAATCTGCGCAAATTTTTCTCCCCAGCTTTTAAGGTTGCTTCCCCAGGACTTCCGTTGCTGAGAGCTCAAAGCGATGATGTAGGTCTTCAGAAAGCAGTGCCAAGTCGGAAGGCGATTTTAGGTCGCCATGTGTAGCCCCAGAGCTCCTTTGAGGAGGAAAGAGGCTTTGATGCGATTTAATTGTTCGGGGTTCTTCATTGTGGTATCCTTCCAAACGACATAGACGTTATGATCGGAACTATTTTCAGGCTGAACAGACTGAGAGCGGTTTCGAAAGACAAACAATGAGGCGAGTAGATCGCCCATACGGTTGACACTGTTTTTCTGCATTTTTTGGGAATGTACGTTAGTGTTATTATGGCATGGTACCACTACGGAGGTATTAAGTCTGCACTATAGTAGATTATCTGATGAAATGTCTATTAGAATCTCACGATACTTGGGGACCTTTGAGGGTATTTGCGATTAGAATCTTTGTTAGAAAGTGCAGACGGCGACAGTTTCGCAAAAATATTAGCATTGATCATCTCACGATGACTCGTACTGACAGACGATTGTGCAAAACATAAGAACTGAGAACTCTAGGCTTGTCATCAGCGGTTCAGATGAATCTAACAGAGAAGCTGTGTTTTTAAACTTACGACCACCAGATCGTTGACGGCCCAGCAGAAACGGCTGGCGTTGTCATCGCTTCTCATAAAAAAAAAAACAACATGATCTTCATCCTATCTAGTACAACCGCTATAGCCCTTAAGTACGATGACCCTATACAGCCATCGTCCCACAGGGGAGCAGCAATTCTATCCTCGTGCCCCTACACCATCTCTTCGTTCGTTGATCCGAGTCGTGGACACTATGCAGTGTGGCTTAGCGTGGGTTGTGGACGCCAGCGTTTCGTACTTGTTTTTCAGCCCCTGAAGAGCAGTCGTTTGCAGTTGTCAGACGCAGTAGGTCGTTATGAAGTTTTTAATTCGGCCGGCATTACTCGCGCAGTGGGCGTTTCTTTTGTGGGCCATGAAGAGATGTTAGAGTCTTCAGCAATACAAGCACGACAGTGACAGAACTGCTGCCAGCATCTGGAAGCGTGGTTTTCAACTACAAGCTGGGATAGTCTTTTTCTGTTCCCCTCTTTTGCACTTTCGCATTCTGCCTCGACCGCTCTTTTATTTTCCCTTATGGTTTACTTATTTCTCGAGCTACCGTAAAAAAAAGCCGGAGGTACCTAGTTGGATATGGTGCCGTCGCAGCAGTTCACGGTACATAGAACCAAAAAAAAAATAAATAAAAACGTGCTCATGAGGTGAGAAAAACGTTGTCATTTAGATTCGCTAAGCTTACCTATTAGTACATCAGAGAAGTGTGTTCCGCCAGCCGAGTAATGTACATCTTTAGAATTGCGTCCTGCTTTTTTAATTTTGGTTCCGTTTGGAGTTGAAAGTTAATGATGCTTTGGGCCGCTGAATTTACTGCGAAAGCTTCTTTACATAATTTAAAAAAGAATAAACTTGAGGATTAAAATTTAATAACCTATTCAAGTGTGGTGAAGAAATATTCGAAAACTGACGTAGAAAATGGCCGAAACACCATGCCTAAGAGGCCCATTTCATAATAATCCCACTATTTGTAATTTTAGCGTAAAACCATTTGATTTGCTTGATCTAACTGAATGTCCAAATGAAGAAGAGGATGCAAGCGCGATTTACCACCAACGGGGACAAATATTTAATCAAATAGACGATGGAAACAGTAAGACAGTGTAATCTGAGGGAAAATGGCCTATCTGATTGAGTACAAACACTTTCCACGGAGTCCAGAGTGGCGTAAGTTGAGATTACCTTAGTCAGCTTCTACGAGCGGGAACAGCTGGTAAGTTATAGGCTGCTGAAAAGACTTTTCATCATATCACCCACAAAATCACAGATGCAATCTGTCTTGTAACCCCTTTTTAACAGTGCGCCAGCTTTCTCACAGCATAAGCACAATCACGGTGTGTCGCCAGTATTTGCATTAGCCATAATTGAAACCCGTTCTAAGGGGAAAATTGATAGGTCGACGTCAGCTAATAACCTTGGTGTATATATATGACCCATATGTTGAACTACTATACAGCGAGAATTACATAGGTCACAAATCAGTGCCTTTAACGTGATCTTGTCTTGCTCATAAAAGGTAGACGTATATAAAACGCGCACACGTACAGGTGCGTCTACCGTAGAAAATGAACGACCTAGTGACAGAGGGCGATAAGGGACGATCAGTGACTAAACCACCAACGCTGGGTTTGATACGTGCATTTTAACAATGCCAACGGACATTACCTAAAAAGCTGCTGTTGGTGAAGAGCTCAAAATGAAGGTGACAAAAAGAGAATGCCTACTTTCTTCTAAGGAAGGCTATAGATTCATTTGATTTGAACGTTATTTCGGAGCATTCATTACATATATGTTATTATCTGTACTATGACAGTCCTTTAATCTTGACCATTTAGATAACAAGAAAAATTGTCACGTTTTTCTAAATATAGTATAATTATAATTACTCTGGTGCTACGCTAATTACCGACCGGAAGTATGAACCTAATCGTCCACAGTCATTACTATAGCATAGATAACGGAAGACTTCGCCCGTTAATAAGACTACAATTCGTGAAATAACGCAAGCGTTATGAGAATACAAGCGAGAAAAACCAACTACGTTGCAGGATTACGTGAGCGTACAGACGTCTGCTTAAAAAAATTCGCCCGGTTCAATAGCAGTGCATGTGCACGCCCGTTTACATACTCACATATTTCCTTAGGCATATCAGATATTAGGCCAAGAAGCGAGTACAATAAGGCAAAGTGCGACTCACTGACTTTTGCCTCACCTGTTCTATTGTCCGAGAAAGTCGTCAATCTAATGACGGCTGTAAACAGCGATGGATCCGTTAAATAAGCAATTACGATTTTCGAGTGCACGCGTCAATGTCTGTTCGTTCGTGTGTTCAATCAACGGAGTCTACGAGATCGAACGAGCGCACAGCCATTCTAGCGAATGAGCGACGTTTTAAGAAGACGGATCGTTTCCTGTCATAATTTTCCTCTTTTTCCTATTTTCCCTCTATCTGCATGGTTCAACAGCCGCTCCGACGGCCGTCGTGCTCGCGCTGAGGCCGCGAGCCACCCCACCACAGTTCAGGCTACTGGGGTATGCTCTTCCCCTGAGACCATTCAGAACAACGACGCAGCGGCAAGCGGAACGCAAAAAGGGAAGTCCCATTGGTAACCGGCAATGGGCGAATAGCGCATCTTGCGGAGGGGAGGAATGGGTAATGTAGATTGGGCGATTTAGGTTTTTGCAGCAAGAACGACAAAGCGTTTCAACAGGGATATATCGACCAACATTCGACATGCAACAATAGGGAGCGTCTTACGTCACTGGCCCCGTGGTTCTACCACCGTTTCTGTGTGTATCTGGACAATCGCTTTTCCCCGTCTTCCCCAAAGAAGATGCTTCAAAAAGAGAGAAGATTTCAGAGAGAGAAATGACGCGGACCTTCAAACATATGATCAAAGAAAACACCTCACTGGATGTTGTCGATAGAATGTGTAGCAAGGAACGAGCCTCGAACGGCATGGAACGGCGTTGAGGGAATGGGGAAAATAAGAGGACAAAAAAGAGTACGTTTATTCAAAGGGAAAAGACATTGAACAGAGGTGGCGCCCCCGAGAAGAGCGGAAAAGATCAATGACTTAGGGAGATGCTAGTTACTAGAGGGAAAACGGGAAATACAGGGATAGAATACGGCGAGAATAGACATATGTTAGATACGCATTCATGCTCAAACAAAAATGGGGGACTAAATTAATAGAAGCATTTAGACATGTATGTATGGGAGTTGCTGAGGTGAAAACTTATAAAGGGGAAAAGAAAAAAAACGCGGTCTGATATCGTTAAGATGGAGAAGCCCGTGGCCTATTCCGCTCCTATGCTGACTAATTAGTCGCTCTACGTCGACAATGACCCTGTAGTATCACTCTATTGCATAGAGCCCGCAATTAGCGGTAGAGGCAATAGTCTGATACGAAGCTAATGTCAATTTTCTTGACTATGCTCATTGCCAACAAACATTCAGTCGCAATATGAAGGCGTCAAACATCGACCATTATCCAACGGGATCAGTTAGATATAACGCGCGCGACTTTAAGCTTTTGGACTTCTTCTCTGAAAATTCGGGTAGAATATCCCCTATGCTCCGGGGATTATCGATCCGATAATCAACACGAAAGTTCGCTATTTATTGCTTCAAACACCTGACTGATTTAAAGTAGAAATAAAATACACAGTTCGGTTTTTAATCGTATAGAATTTTCGCAAAATTACAAAAAATTGTGAAAAGTCTATCTAAGTCTAAAAACAAAAAAAATTATCGAAACTGCTATACTTTATCCTCCAAATTGGGAAATTGCTTCCCGTATTGTCTATGGTAAAAGACACGCTTAGTATGCGACAAGGAAAAGGGACTATGCTAAATACCCCTTCTGCAAATTATGAGACGCCATTCGTATTGAATAATACGACGCAATTTTAATAGTAGTGTTCTTATGCATGTTCTCATTTATTCAAGGGCCCTCGCAAACAATGGACATTGTCCCGAATTATTCTTGCTCGTGCCCAGTATGGACGCGACAGGCGCCACCTGGCCTCCGCGGGAGCCTCGAGCTATAATGTACCGGCCCATAGTTCCTTTTGTTCTATCTTGTTTCGTCAGAACGGAAGTGTCCATTATTTACAATTGCGAAATAGGACGAATCTACATGATATTCATCTATACAAATGTTTATAATTACCGCGTCATCTTGTTCCGCTGTATTTGGCAGTGGATTATTATAGAGTACGCAAATTCAATGACTGCAATCAAACAGTGGCTATTCAGGCTTTAAAAAAAATCGGCAGGGGAATAAATAAGTTGTTAAGTTTTGGCGCTCAGGGTTCTTGAAAGATTTTGTCAGTAGGTTGCGTTCACGAACAAACTCTACCTTCGCAAGCAACAGACCTGCAATGAAACGCGTGGTGTTTGTCAGGCACCGTGTACTGACATAAGAAAAAACAGATTTCGAAAAGCAGGACAGTTTTTTCTCCAGAGAATAGTCGTGTATAACTGAGTAGTCCACAGGACTTGTTTTGCTTGTTGAATTGGACAAAGATACCTGCTAACGTTGGTTCTCTCAAGCTCGTTAAAGTAACAAAAGGACTGTTATAATTTCAATATTCTCACTTGATCAGTTATCGAATTATGTTATCACATCTTGCTCGTAGATCTCAAAGGCTAATGCTAGGTCTTTCTAGAGGTGCAATCGGTTATCTGTACAATTAACCAACAAAAAGTGTTTTTTTTGGCATAATACTTTGGCCGTCTTTAAATTGAGGCGGAAATTTTAAAAAGTCTTTAAGTGCAGCAGTTAAGTAAAACGACGACAACCACAACATAGACCAAAGATTCAAGAAGCTCTTTGTGATCATTAGATGCAATCAATAAGGGAATCATTGAGTGTTGATCGGGAGAAATTCTCACGCTATTTTTCAAACACATAAATAAACTAACGTCAAGTCCAAAAGTGTGATCTGCAGATCTATATTATTTGATTTATCAGCTACATCGTCCCGATACGTTTCTTATATATGCACTTTTTTCAAGCATGTAGAATGTTCATTGTATAGCTATTTATAAAGATAATAGGGGGCTTGTAGCAATATTTTTCCTATTCATCCAAGCTGAAGCCCGTCCTAATCGTTTTTTGTAATGCCGCTCTTCAGTAGATACACTCTCGTCCTCAGCTTACCATGAATCGGAAGATCTCTTTCATTCACGACAGTCGCAAGCTCATCTTTGTCAAGCGGCCTATGTGGGAGATAAGAAAAAAAAAACGCATGCCATATATCTACATGGAATAGAATGTTCAGATATAACTGTTTTACAATCAATGATTATACTACGCTGTAAAATGTATTAAGCAAATGTGGTATTTTTTTTTCCTGTCGTCTTTCTGCGATCAGCAAAAGCTTGAGTATTGTTAAAGCTGAAATACTGCGAACAAATCAAAGTTTCCATTAATACCGAAGAAGGGCCGCCATCTGTACATCTGATAATATACAAGACGATCATATTCTTAAAATGGTAGACAATTGTGCCACTACAATAATGGTAGTTAACAAAGTAATTATTAGTTAATTTTTCACATTAATTGTGTCAGACATATATATATACGTTGACATGGACCATGTACGTATAAGGTGTTCTATAGATGAGGGACTTCGTTAGTTGTAAGAAATCAATCTGCCCGAATCGACGTGCGATAGTAGCTTTATCGTAGCTGAATGTTTTCAAATGATGATGATGATGATGATGATGTAACCGACTTCGGTTCATCGGCACTGATGATAACAACAAGTGGTGCATTGTCAACAATGACCCATATCTTAGTTACCTATTTCGTCCGCAATCGATAAGAGACATCGACGACAAGAACTTCTCGACGAAGTTTTACTTACGAGAACGCCTTTGCTGTATCAGAATCAGCACTAATCATCATTCAACCACGTGTCCTTATTTCTTCACGTAGTCTTTACTGCTTGTACTCAAGGACTGTTATGACCCCCGAGCTCATTGTCAAACCTAGCCACAGCGATGGCTATCTTACGACGATTAATATGAAGCATCAATACCATTCCGCTTATCAACTTGCCAACTTCTAAGAACTACTAAAGGAAAAAGGCCAAGGAAATGGTTATGACGTATCTGGTTCGGCCGAACGGTCTGGACTTGTTAGAGAGGCGGTCCTGAACTGTAGCTCGGTGAGGCTATGCGACAACCCCTTTGCTGGATCAGAGATGACGCCCCTAAAGGAGGAAGCGGGAGAGAATATGGCCCAAGAGCTGTCGACAAAATGCACGTTCGATTGAAAGGAACGGAGAGGTTAGAGTATAGAGGGTTCGAAGTTAGGTAGCACACTGTACTTAGTAGGGCACTGGAAGAGTGACGAATGCAACGAGTGCTACGAGTTGCCGAGTGCCTTTTAGTTTACTTTAGAAAAAGGCGCCGAGAATAGATGGCTACCCAGAGGCTTGGGTAAACTGTGTATCACGAAAAAAGAACGTCAGTCGCGCCCGTCACGGCATGCAGGAGGGCCGGAGGCGGCAATGACCTAATTTCCGTGATATGATATACATGCACTTACAGAAATACAAGGGCAGCAGCAGTAGATACAATTGCAAATGCTGTTTAGTCGATCAGTCATCCAGTTGCTTGCGTTCAGTAATTAGCTAGGCGGTGTGGGTGACTGCAGCTTCCCAATCCCCGCTCAGATCCGGTCCAACTTCTGCTTCTGTCCTGCTACGATACCGACAGAATAAGGTGACCTGACTAGGAATGTCTCCAAGTCTGCAGAATAAGTTTTGCCTAGGAAGAGAGTGCGGCCGAAGCTGACAGACAGACTGCGTGTGCGCGAGAGAAAGCTGTGACAGCGGTCAGCATCGAGTCAGGTTATGCTCCTGCTGGACCTGCCGCCACAACTGCGTTTTCCCAGTATTTCCGATCTTCTGAACTGCTACCACTGTCAAGTGGCTCAAGTAGTCTCCCCTTTGTTGGACCCGCCGACCGTCCGCTCGTCCGTCAAACGTTGTCGCTCAAAAATTCGCACAGTTACAAGCACGAGGCAAGGCAAAATTTGCTGCTGGGCTGGTCAAACCAAGCTCCCGAGGCACGCAATGCATTCAGATTCCGGTGGACTTCCGTGCCATCTGCGGACGCGGCAGAGGCGCAATCTCACACACATATGCTACCCAAGGAGCCATAGCCATTGCTCGGGATTATTGCTAATGTGACCTTAAGCTGGCATTGGCAAAGGCATTCGGCCAGACCCATGAGATGCTAGGCCCCTGAATCGGGATAAATTGGGTGGAAGCGTACACAATCGATGGATAGTAGCGACAACAAAACAGGGCAAGTTCGCAAGGCTACGGCACCGGTGTTTCGGCCGCTGCCTATGCGTCCTCCGCTGTTTCGATCGTATATGTCGATCGAATATGGAGCACAAATATAATAACAAGCACAAAGTGGTGAAGATTGGCATTGGCCTCGCCGTTCGCCTTATTTTTGCTGAAAACGTAGTCTTTGGAGAATCCATAAGTTCTGGGCGCGCTTTTTGCGGCGGCTACGATAGCATAGTCTGCTGCGAAACCATGTGACGTTGTGGAACATTGCGGCGGTTATATGTTCGCCCTCATGGCTGGACATGTGGCCTTTGCTGACGTTATGTATACTACTTCTTAACGATGCAAGTACTTTTGAAAAAAACCGTGTAGCGTATTTGAAATGACAACTGAATATAAAACTAAAAATCGAAGATAAGATTCTCCCTATTTTGCGAGAACAGCATTATGGCCAATCCAGTCCACCGATTTGTTCGTCAAAGGACATTCTTATTCTTATAAACCTTGTCACAATATCTAGACACTAAACAATTAATATAAAATGCATTAGATGTTTAACTTTGCCGAATCACATTTACCAATATAAATGGTCCGAATATTTCAAGATAATAGTGTAACTGCGAGATTTACTATTGAGAGATTACAGTTTACTGAAGGGTAGTTCATGTAAATACCAATCAAGCGCGGAACGTCGCACTTCATAACAAGTCAAAAAAATGCTTCTCTGAAAAGCTGACTTCCGCTCGCTCGGTCATGTGGAATATATAATTCCATCTATCTTCCATTCTACACTGGGGGGAGGCTTTCTGGGTCTTATATGATGCCAACGCTGTACGGATTAGCAGCTAAAGTGAAGCACAGCCTCCGTCAATGACAGTGTGTTAAAAGATAACTTGTCATAGAGCTAGTTGGTTGAAATAGGAGGTTGACAAGGCCATCATCGTGTTGGAACGATGCTGTTGTACCAAGCTACACACGACCATTTCCTGTTGCTCCGCTACCCAATCCAATGTCGATCTTGACTTGACTGGGTAGCAATTAACGAACGTGGGCATATAATTCCGGCTAAATGCATTCAGCAGTCTTAGCATGCTCTGCTGAGAGCCATTTATATAATCGTCGCCGTCGTCAAAGCAATCTTTTTCTAAATACAGACGCGTTTAAATTAAATTCAATATTAAGACAGAAGAATATTAAGATGGAGTAACATAGATGAATATGATTTGCGGTCTACCGAATGTACCGAATTTTACCTCTGAAATCTGCTGTTGGGATAGACCATAGCACGGTACGAATCGTTTCCACATACGGTTTTCAAGCTAGAACATTCTAGCCTAATGCAGAGAAAATACATTATGGATCGAAACTATAGACTGTATTATGGAGTTCTTTTGAAAAATTAATCACAGGTATAATAGTAGCATTACGGCGAAAGCCCTTACAATCGAGTTAGGGCTCCCGGTCGGATCTTCAAGTTCTGATCATGGTAGCTCTGTAAGACCGGAGTATCCGCTATCCCACACATGATCTATTTCAAGTCTATTTGGTATAACGAATCCGATCGTCGGCCTACAAATGCAGCACATTTTTCAAGACGTCTAATTATGGCTAATAGATTTGGCTGGAAGCGGCGGAGACGATCAGCTTACGTCCCGCAATCAACGGGGCTCAGGCATTTAGGACATCAAAAATTCTCAACTAAAAACGTATCATATATTAGTAAACATGTTCAAAACAATATATCATAACAGACCAAAAGCAACAAAGCACGTATGTTAGCTATAGACTTTATTATATACAATAACAGAGCTATGTTTAATCTCCGACCGACTCTCGCAGTTGAGCAAAATTCATCTCTCTCGTCAGTTGGTAAAAAGTAATCTAGCTCATTAGTGTTTTTGCTCTATATTTTTTTTAACGCCAGCAGCAAGTTTATTCATTAATGAGCTGTCAATCATTGAAAACATGTACTCCAGGATTCCAATGATAAACGTACATAGCCCGCAGGGCTCAGAGAAGCTGCGATACGTGCGGCTTATACCGTCCGTAGTACAGAACGCTACATAGGCAAAATATAATTTAATACTTGCATGCTTTGAAGAGATAAATAGATGATTAGAATGGATCATATATATAGTTTAATAGATATCTTCGAGTGATTTACGACTACCCTCGACTCATGATCGTTTCACTTCTAGATCTAAAAAAATATGGCAATTCGATTCATTTTTTGCTGCTTTACCAAATCAGATCGATGCAATATACATCGTTAAAAACGCTTAGTTATGATAAAATATTTTATCGTTTAGCTACATTGCTCTAGATTGGATGTTCCCATCAATTTTGAACCCGGCAGGTATTTGGGTATCATTTTTTCGCCACATCTCAAACGCTCCCTCTTGCATCGAAGAGGTAGGCGATATAGATATCAGGGTGATTGTTATTACCGTTATTATAACCATCCCAGTCCAACATGGATGAAAAGAAGCCAACATGTTGATACTGACGTTGTGACCAGCATTACTGGAAAACCGATCCTGAAAACAGTAACACAAGAAGCAGTATGTTTACCTGTGATTAAATAAGGCAAGCTTGCTTCTATTGAGACTGGACGTGCAACCCGTGCATTTTCGGAGACATCGTACGCCGTACGCTGTCTGGGGCAAGTTGTTAACGGTGAATCAGGGGGCTAAACGCATATGAAATGATTTGGCGATTTCGAAGAGTGCTTTTAGCCGAGTGGCCAGTTATCTAGTGGGCGCATCCTGTCGACACGTACATAAAAAGATGTATTCCAATTGCAAATGCGGCTTGAGCTATCTAGTTGAACATTCTGAGAGGGCTACAGGGACCATAAAACAAAGCGAATATAGAAATTAATTTTCTAATTAATTGCTGGACAGTGACTTGGGAAGACTCACAATCAAATTGAAGTAAGCTCACGTAAATGCTAATCGGGTTAAGGAACACTTCTTGCGATTCTAGAAGTAACTGAAACGCATAGGGAACGCACTTGAACGACGGATTAAAACTACGGATACTAACTTGAAGAAATCGATGAACGTAAATCGATAACCGTGATGTTCCGCAACGCCTGCGCAGACAACATTCGCGGAGGCTCCGATAAGGGTTCCGTTACCTCCAAGACACGCGCCAAATGCCAACGCATAGATGAGAGGTTGTACCGGCAAATTAAGAGCCTCCGACTCACCTGAATATTGATAAGCTATGCTATAATCAATCAGTGATTTTGTTTTATTAATCATCTTCGTTTAAGCTTGGATAGTTTGTTTATGCATTCAGTCTAACTTGTGCTTCAGTGAGAAAGCCAATATGGCTTTCCTGATTTGGCGCAACTTCTTCTCTTTATGATCCTCTTCGGCATTAGCCCCGCTATTTTTATTTTATTATTATCCGACTGATGAAAAAAATTCTGCCGTAACGGTTGCGAGTCTTTCCGTGGTCGTTGGCCGCGAGAGTTCATTGTAGGAGGGCGTTGTCTGGGTCGTCTTTATGGAACCACTTTGACCGTACTAAGACTTCAGTCATGGGATAGACCATAGAGGTTAGCTGACATAAACAGTTCAATGCAGGTAATACATAACTAAAGTCTTGGTGCTGAAGCTGGGATGACGGTATTTCAAAATTTGGCCATTGAAAAAACTACGTCTGACCAATGAAAATAGCCTAAATTGGTCCCAGTTCTATTCTTACATTATGTTTCATTGTCTTTTGTTGAAAATACAAAACTACCACCATGTGACTATGGCGTGTGCCTAGGTAATATCATTCCAGGTAGGTCAATGTGCAATTTTCATATAAGCTTAAATACGTCTGAATTTAAGAAAACGCCTATTGATAGATGCTTTAGTTTCCTACGACAGACGGATACCTTCAATATCCACGACACACACCCAAAGCCACGTGCATATTTTTTCGCGTAGAAACAAGGAGCAGGGGTCAGGATCGCTACTGTCTAGGAGGGCTAGCTGGCTCTCGTTCCATCATAGAGATCACGGCGCGACGCTCTATTTACTAAGTCAAAAACAAAAGCCAGTCCTTTTAGACAATTTGCGTAAAATAACTGCGAGTCCTCTTCATTTTCCCAAGCCTTTCTGTTGATCACTCGGAAGCTCGTTTGTACATCGAGCTTTTTACATCGGGTCCTTAACCCTATCCCGCCGCAGCTCCGATGACCTCTTTCTGATATAATAAGGCCACCAGCATCAGCGCCCCCTGTTCGGTGCTTTTCCTATTACGTTCATGTGGCTTGACATTTTTTTCCTTTTTAGCATTGTACATCTCACAAAATACAGTTTAGACAGAAAATATACAACTTACACCAAATACTATTGCTTTCGCTGGTGTTATCGCCACGGTCGAGGCAGCTGCTTATGCTGTGAGAGGAGCTGGCAGTTCTATGCATTTTAATGAATTCATTTACGACGGCAACAGTGGCGGCACGCGCTAACATAAGCAGGGCTAGAAACGCATTCATAGTGACGCGCCCCGCTAGGGGAGGCAAATGGTTCCGTAACTACAGACCGTAGTGTGTGTGTAGAAAAGAAGACTTGTAAGGGCAGACGCTCATACCGTAGGTTTTATGCGGTGTTACGAATTTTCGAAATACGCATGCCAACGGAACGGAACGGAACAGAACAGATCTTCCTCATGGCCTCGGGCTTCCATCCTCGTAAATTCAACTGTAGTATTTTTTTTTTTTTTGGCTGCCGACAGTCTAGAGGGATAGCTAAAACCGTTCTTTCTTCTAACTGCGTCTGTTACTATAGCGTTTTGGGATTTTACTTGCCAGTCTTGCTACCCTTGCTGTTAGGTTCGCCTGTCTGGCTATTTTCTCTGTCGGGAAGGGGTCGAGTCTCGCGGCAAGGCGTACCCCGATATATGTTCTTGCAGATACAGCCAAGCTAGCTACAATGTGTATATCATAGAAGTCAACAGTATCGAATTTGGCTTACATCTCAGCAAAAACAGAGAGAGACTAAGAGGGTTCAGCAATAGTGTATAGTCATATTATCGTACCATCACCGTATAATGTCATCGCATCATTTAGTTGCATTATGATATAGTCATAGTGGTTATGATTTTTTAAAGGCGTTTAACATTTAAGTTCGAACAGTTTTCCATAAATCATTTTCTCGTTTTTATCGTGCCGTTGCCCCAAAGCGATATTTTCTGCAGGCTTTTTGTGAAACAGTTTCCATTCGCACGGAATAATTGACTAATGCCATTGGCAGATATAATACTTGTATACACATAATTATAGCACACATTATATATACACAAGACGTATTGGGGACTGTGCCCGACCCATGTATGTACAGGCTAAAGAAATATTATTTAAATGCGTTTGATTGTACATAGCTGTAATGCTTTAATATCAAGATTGGCCTTTAGCGCTCCAGGTGATGTAAATGGTACAAGAAAAAAAACAAACAAATTCGAGAAGCGTCAGAAACAAATGCACTGTTTCTTCCACTGCAGTAGATCTCTGGCAGGTTGCCTTATCCGGATGAGCGCCGGTGGGGTGCTCGTGGATCTATATGGTGCCATTATTCCATCTTCTGCCAGGTAACGCTTTTTTACTGAGTCTTTCCCAATGTTAGGGACTGATTCTCAATCCTCCTATCAGCTTTCTGTCGCCTAAAATCTGGCCAAATTAAAAGGGTACAAAAGCCATGCCTATAAAGTTACAGCCAGCAGCGGCAACACGCCCGAAGCTAAAGCTAGTACCAGCAGACGCCGAAAAACACGTACCGACGTTTTCTGCTCGTGGGGCCGCCTCAACTTGAGCTGGCTTTGCATATTGCTGTGGCTGCTGCTGGTGTTTTTTACGTCTTGTTTTGTGCGCTTTTCGTTCCCAACGTGCCTACTTTCCAGTGCCCACAAGCGCGATCTCGTCCGTAAATAATTATCTACGTAAGCTTGCACCCAACTGCTGGCTGTCAGTGCGGTCAATCGTAACCTGTAGATGGCTAGCATAGTCAACTATTCACTAGGAACAGAAGGTGCGCGCTTTGTCCTATGTCCGTTCCATCCTATTGTTTCCCCTTAAGCTTCAGCTGGACGTATCGCACACAAGATATGTCCTGTTCATCGTCAGGTTCTTCTGCCGCGCTTACTGCATTCATTCACCAAAAGCTTTCTATATTTTTCATCGTAATGATTAAAGTCCACTTAGTTCATCATCTGTTCATTTCATCGTGACGATGGCTTTCAATGCTCAGTGACAATCTTATATCACCACTAATGGCTGGTCTAGCTCAGCCAATATAAAACGACAGCTCAACAACAGTTTCGTTGTGTACCTATTCAAGCAGTTTTTTGATCGTCATTGGTGTCTCTCGCTGGCATAGTCCTCGTTTCCGTATATCACAGTTTGTTCAGTTATTGTTTGTTGATGTGAGTAGGGATAGAAAATAGGTTAGTGGTTTTGTGTCTAGGTGTGTAATTGATCATACGAGTATGTGGTGAAAGGAATACAAGTGTGGGATGCAAAGGCTTCTGGAGTATAAAATTGAGGAATTAAAGATTCGGTACATACTGGTTTGGGTAAAAAGTTTTTAGATTTTAGTTGCAGTAGCTATTAAATGCATAGATTTTAGTTGCAGTAGCTATTAAATGTGTGGAATTAGATAGTGGGCTTTGCCTCTTCTTCTTTGCCCGCTAGCTCCAGACCTGGGCTCGTTTGGAGCAATTCGAAAATTCAGACTCCATGTAGATGGTATGGTATACCGTAGCTGCCGGCAGTAGCATTACCGGTCTAGAAGAGAGACCCATCCCGCCAAACACCACTCAAAAAGGCCAACATCACAATATAGGCTAAGCGTACCCCGTAAAATGGCTTCTTTCCTGGCGATCGATGAAAAACTGAAGTCGACGGATCCATGTATACTGCAATTTCATAGTTGTTTACTGGGTGATGTCTGGATAGGCGCGCATCAATGTCTCATGATATTGCCCGTATCTGCTATTATTCGCCACTATAGCCACAAATAGCTATGGAGGCCCCCAGAGCAAACATGACGTATTTACTATTAAGAACACATTTCAGTAACCGTTTGAATCTAAGTATGATTGTTGAAGTGCGGCTTTTGAAGAAGGTTACATATGAGATTAATAATCTGAAAAGTGACCCACTGAAGAACAAATCTTAAATTTCTTGTTCAAAAAAGTACCTACACTTTGACCAAGGTTTTAACTATATTATTCTTAGTTTTATATTTGAAAGTCTATAAAGTAATAAGCCAGTGTTGCATAGCTGAATATCATTACAGCGGATATTCAGCACCTGCCATCTTGTGCTACAACGACCACCAAGGACCAACAGTTATAACACTACAATGTTCTGAAGGCTTGTTGAACCGGATGCCCAATACACTTATTGGTCTTTATCACTTGGACCACATACATTTTCTATCATTCGTCGCCATATTGTCAGAGTAGAATACAGATCGTATGATAATGTAATGTAACTTACTTCAGAAAAATTCAATATTGAACCTATTTTGTTCTAGACTGATCGCTTTTCAGTCCCTACTGAGTAGTAGGTCATGTTTCGCGCGATTTTCAATATGGACTGCCTTTTACTCTCAATTATGATAAAGACTTGGGTATTAAGGCAAATATAGTACAATAGAGTATGCAAGTTATGCGTTCAGTGTAGTTCCGCATAGGATTTAGCGGTTGCTGAAAATAGCATCATCAACATTTTTTTCTTTTCTTTGAGCTCTTGAGCAATAGTTTATCATGTGTTTCTGAATCGGCAAGGGCCAAATGAAGTTCGATCGGAACAAGATAGATACACTTTTGGCGAGCGATCTCCTGCTTGAACCAGAGGGCTGGAGGACAACGAAAATCAGTCTTTAACGGAAGCCTTTCGCTACTACGCTTTTGCTGCTATATAATAGTTTTTTTCTAATGTCAAACAGCCTTCGCTCGTGTTATCGAAATATCTAGAGCAGGCTTGTCTTGATCATTTGCTTATTTATAATGTAAAGAATGCGATCGCATGCTAGTTGCCGCACTTTCTTATGGGCATACCGCTAAACGTATTCAGGACTTCGGAGGAGTCTGTCACGCACTTGCGGTCTGGGCACGATCTCATTAATACGCATATTGTTATGTATGCAGGACACCTAGCGCAAGGCCAGAAATTGCACCGAACACAGGCACACTGTTATTACGCTGAGACGAAAATAGCGCGAGAGCACTCTTGGGCCCGTTGAGCCAGTCACTGACGGCTGAAGTATCTTTTTGCCAGGTCTATAAGTATACGTATAATAACGTTATCTTGTTTTTTCAATTAAGGAAAAAGACGGCAAAACGATATTCAGCGTTCTCCCACAGAATTCATAGGTACTTAGTATTTGGTAATGTCGAAACAGTTACGTCCGCATTGAGAACCCGGTGTTGGTTCTAGAAATAGCTGAGCCCGCCATGGCTTAACCACTCATCTCATCTCATATCTAAATCTCGTATTTATCGTGGATAAATTCAATGTCGAAAGCCATGTAAAGCCAGGGTCCATTATAACCTTGCACGTCGCCCTGCCTCTGCAACAGGGTTTCTGTGGGTCGCACCTCATCTTACATTCACGAGTTTGTTAAACGAGCTCGTAAATTAACTATATCATGTAGTAATAATACAGGGCACAAATTGAAATGTAACTTACCAAGCTTGGCGACAATTTTGACCATCACAGTGGTGAACGGTATGTTGTCAATAAAACATGAGGCCAACGATGATACCCATGTAATAATCACAATACCCACAACAAGACGGTGCTCTTCGTCCACTGCACAAATCCAATCTTCTGTCTGATCCCCAATAAATCTGAAACGATGCAATCATGCTAGGTTGCTTATTTCAAACGCAATGGGCTGTTACCCTTTTCTAGACCCTCTATTTTTTCTCCACGATAGTTTAGTAGTTAACGAATTTGCTGCGTGCGTTGCGAAGACGCACGTTTCGGTTGGGATTAGAATCTGGGCATAGACACACTTTATTTCATGCTGAGAGCCAGCCGTCCGATGGAATGCTTAACGGCGATGGCGGATGCAGACTCGAAATATCGAGAGACTTCATGTTCATGATTCTCTTCTACTAAATTTGGTGAAATTTTGCAGAAGCTACTCTGTTCGAGTATACACAGATTCCCTGGTTTGTGTCGATTATATTTTTACTTGAATAAAAAAATAGATACATTTTGAAAAATAAATCTGTAAAATTAGTTTTTCGCTAAACTAAACCAATATTCCAAGTCAACTTACTGCAGTAATTTGAGTTCGGTAAGGGCTTCCATGACGACGAAGAGTGCTGCAAAAAATAGGAGAGTTGTCCATTCGACACGTCCGAAGACACCCTCTAATTCTTCCATGTCAGCCAAAACAAGCAAAGCAAGGGCGCCAAGGATCGCAATCCAACCTAAACGACCGTTAGAACGACGAGAACAACAAAAGTTTCGATCATTTTTACCATCGAATTATTATGACAATTGGTTATGGTGGTAACGTGCATTTATAAACAGTTAACATACCCACGCGGCCATATTTACAGCAGTAACAATAGTATTATTAAGTTGAGTAATAAATACGATAGTGAGCCTATTTATAGGCGCTGTCGTTATGTCCATAAACAATTTGCATGTGTGCGTATATCCTAGAACAATGGCGGCGGTATAGGTAAGCCACTCTCACCGTTGGCGAAAAGTCACGTCAAAGAGCCAAACATTAATATGTAATGACGTTATTTAAGGTTTGCCATACATTTACTGAAGACGAATCGGGATCGCTGGCAAAATGGAATGAGCGGGGTACTATTTCTAGAGTAATAGACAAGCACACCTTGCGAGCCGATACGTCGTCATCGTTTATCCTATACAGTCTAGGCCAAAATATACGAAACTTTAAATTAGAAAAAAAACACCACTTCGTTTACTTACCGAGACTGAGGTTGAGTTCAGGTATCGACTGTAAGAAAAATAAGGTGATTACAAACGACAGTACGACTCCGCTCTTGATTAGAAGAAACCAATTGCGAATCTTGTATTTGTCGCTTAGCTGCTTTAGATTGTGTTTAAAGTCAGCGTTTGATGGGCTAGAGGATTCCACCAATTTTTTACGGTAGAGATTTTTAAGGTTCTTGACTTTCTTTTTTAAGATAGCACGCACGTGGCTTTCGTCACGGGAATACTCTGATAAAGAACGACAAGCCTTCTGCCAGATATCGATTTCATGCTGAATCTCGACCACCTGAAGTGTAAAATAACTTAGTATCACACCATTGAAATAGAACGTTTCTGTTCAGTTGTAAATTATCCACCTGTTCATTCGCAGTAAATACACGTTGACAATTTTCTTTTTTCGTTATAATCAAGACGACAGCTTTAGTATTAACTAAAAATCTAGCATCTGATTATTCTAAGCTAACTTATCACTAAAACAAAAATAGCAAACAAACCTCCTGGGGCTGTTGGTGCCTAAGACTGGAGTCATCACGATAATAAAGGCGCAGATAGACGTAAGCTCCTATGCCAGCTAACAGAACGCCGGGTAGAAGATGCATCGTGAAGTTTGTAAAAGTCACGCCACCTGAGGGAATACACGAATTATAAGGACGCCGTGACATTAATTGCAACATTTTAGTACCAATGACACGAAATCGGATAGCGTCTATAGAACGATGGATGCCGTCTCAAATACAGCACGAAAAGGGAAGCTAATGGATTCCAGTTTGTCAAGGTTTGTTGCAAGGTGGAAAATTCATTGGTAGAGAGACAGATATGACCCGTTATACCTAACGGTTAGGTGAAAAGTCTGAAATCGTTAGCCTGGAGCAAAATCGTTTGCAGTGGGGACAAGCGGCACATTTCAGTTTTTGCGCGTTATTTTATAACGTAGTTGTTATGTATAGTATATTTTATAGTTATTTCATAGAAAGTAGCTTAGTAGACGAGATAAGCTCCCGGTGGTCGATGCGTACTGGCTTGAACCTTGGGATTAGAAATGATGATAACATTCGGGGGATCGCCGACGGGTGTTCCTGCACCTCCTATATTCGAAAACATCACCAAAGAGATGAGTACATGTTTTGGATCGAGGTTCATTACTTCACAAAGCCTGAAAAATGATAAAAAAAAATACATTAAAGAAAATAAATTGTTTCCAAACGGATAGACGAAGATGCCACATAATACCTGGATAATCAGAGGGATCGAACCTATAAACTAACACCGCGTCTTACCAATTCATTTAAGGTGAACTCATATGGAAATATGAAGTATGCAACTTAGTAGTCCTTATTAGCTCTAAAATACTTACAATATTAGAACTACAATAAAAATTATTCTATTGGATTATAAATTTTCTTAGCGCGTCTCGATCAAGTTCGCGGTCATTTTCAAATCATCATTTATATCTGGCTCCCATATAAAAGCACTGCCTTCACAAATACTTCACGTGCAAAGTTACGCCAAGCACATTGTAACTTTAGCTATTTAGAAGATTATCTGTTTGTTATCTGACGTGATTTTGTTGTCGGGCTTCACGTGGGGGACGGGAAGGGGTAACTTCTCGAACTGCTCTCGATGACATTACAATTCACAGCACTCTCACGCCTCATCGTTATCATTCTCTTTTTGTAATATAATAGAAGCTCACCGTTCATATTCACCAGTGCGGCGGCGTTTTCGGGAGCTTCAACTTCCTGCAGAAAAAGCCAGTTTGACGCTACATTTTTCCTTTTGTGGGCAGTAAAGGTCGAGGTGAAATAGAAGAGTTGTTTTTGGACATGGGAGTTGGCACGAAGGATCTAAGACGCTGCGGCTGCAAACTTAACATCTAACTGGACAAACTTACGCACCATCATTGACTTCCTGACGTCAAAACGTACGCAAAAAAAACAAACCAATTGTATCCTGTTTACCATTCTAGCCATATTTCGTCTCCTTTCACCATGACTAGAACGCAGCGGGGTGGATGCTAATGCTAACTACGGCTGGAAAACACAGCCCACGAAGGGTGACTTGTTCTCTTTGTTGGAGGGCAGAAGAGAAAACTGGGCGCGGGCTCGTGGGACCGGCAAGACGAACGGCGGCCGTAGATGCTTACGTCTGCTTCTTTGCAGCGACAAAGACGTCGAGCAAGGGCTATGGTAAAAAGAAAAGCGGGGCAGCAGGACAAGTGGAGAACTTATAAAGATTGGAGGAAAGGTGGTACCCTAACTTGCTTTTATCCTACCGCCGTCGTCTGCTTCGTCACCATTTACTCTCGCTGGCAAAAGCGTTGCTTTGCCCTGTTTTAGAATTGATCACGACGGTTTCGACGATGATATTTGCGTGGTTGTTGCTGTTGACGATGCTAACGATGAGCATTAATTAATTTCGGCTAATGACGGCGTGCTAATCGCGAGTCTGGAGCCGCGTTGGGGGGTATGTTTCTACCACCCAGAGCAACTATGGCTGAGCAGCACGAAACGACGAAGCGACAAGGTGCACTGCAGACAGAAGGGACCAACACCCAAAATGTATCTTCATACAGACACCAGCACTAAAAACTGGGCGGCGATACTGGGCAGACTAGCGGCAATGTTGATTTGGATCGGTTAAGTAAGAATGAAAGAAAAGCCGATTCCTTATCTAGGAAGTTATATAAAAGAGTCCTGGGATGATCTTTTTTGAGAAGAAGTAGAAGAATGAGCAACTTTGCCAAGAAAACTATGTACTCAAAATAGTATCAATGTGTAAGCGAGTGTCAGTGCGGCAAAGATGTCAAACCAAAATGGGAAAGTAGTAAAATGTAGAATAGTATAAGCACTTGCTTGGATGGTGGGTAAATTCAAAAGTGAGCAGGGCAACCTAATGTGCACATATCTGTGTGTGGGGCCAGTGAAGGGAGCGTGGGAAAAATGAGCAATGAAATGATGCTGGACCGTTCGAGGTCCTAAGCTTTGCGAAACGGCTAGACTTCTGCTGGCCACTTTTCCAGTAGTAGTAGTAGTAGTGGTAGTAGTAGTAGTAGTAGTAAGCAAAATATAAGCGCGAATGACCTAGCTAGCTGCCAAACGAAATGTGACTGTTGCCCGAGGCTGCTTGTTACGGATGGCGACCCATAGGCTACAGGCGAACGGCCTCTGACCAAGCCGTTAGCAAGCGGTAATGAAAAACAGGCACCAACGAGTATGTTCCCTCATGATTTTCCAGTCGGATCGTTGTCCTTATGGAGACAACAATGGCACATGGAATTAGAGCGAGAATGCATGATCACCAACGTCTGGCCAGCGGAATCCATGTTTACGTCGACATGTGCTGCTGTGTCGTATACTATTTTCACATGTATATAAAGTCTACTTGAAAGACCGTATCCATTTATGAACTATATATATATGTACGCTGCAGCAGCAGCAGCGGCGACAAAGGTTCTATGCAGAATTCGATAGGATTATAATCTGATTCAAATCATAATAAATACTCCTATGTCAAACGGGGCCTGTTTTCGTCTGCACTAAATGAACTAGTGTCTGTATATGGGAGCAGTAGATTGCAAATACGCTGACAGGGTCTGAAGTAAGTGGTGTTTCGCCGCTGTTCATTGTCATGAATGTAAGACCGATAGCTTACTTGATAGTGACGGGCGTCATGAGTAGGATTGTAGTCACATTGTCCAGGAACGCCGAGATGATCGCGGTAAAGAGGCACAACGTAGTTATCAAAGGCCATACTTTGCCGCGCGCAACCCGGAATGCCAGGACTGCCGTGTAATCGAAAAAGCCCGTCTCGCACAATATCGCCACAATGACCATCATTCCTACATCCAGAAAACGAACGAACAAACAACAGTAGTCATTCAGATCGTAATTACGATAGTAGAGACTCGACAACGCTGGACCGAGCAGGTTCGACCAGATTGAACCTGAACGTATATTTATAACAACTAATGAGGTCACCTAACCGACAAACGAAAAAGATACTGGCTCAAGTTGTTCCGAACTGCAATTCAACGATCGGCTCAGTCCAGCCGGTGTTCTGATTGACATTTAATCGTCTGATCTCCAAACATCGCCTTGCTATTAAACCTGTGATACCCTAACTTCAGCCGAGGTCAATCTGAAACCGATCGTCGGTAGGGGGGCGGACCCATACTTCGGACTATTACAGTGGCCCTTGTTGTGCACGTGTAACTGCTTCTATTTTGATTAATCTGGCGGATATTAGATAATCTCTAGAGAGAATGACTGACGCGATCGTATGAAGTCACTCTGATCAGTGGTTACTTACAGAGCGTTTGATATTGACAGGAGAAAGAAAAGGATGAAAGCGAACACAAAAGATTTAGAAATTGCATAAGCTTATTAGCTATCCTAGTTAACTGTATATTGCTTCCATACGTTTCGACCTTCACAGGGCTTCAATAAAAAGCTAACTAGGGCAAGAAGTGACTTTTTGCCCATTCGTTGTGCTCGTTTAGCAAAAGTCCTTCGATCAATCTCTTATGTCGATAGACGCAATGCAGCACTCCTCCTGCACGCATATACGCGCATATATATATATATATATATATGATGTAGTATTAGTTTATACAGTTTTGGCTATTTACGTGCACTTAGAATTTACTAATAGTCAATCTTAATGCTCTTTAGCTACTTCGATTCTATAGGAGAAAAATTGTAAGAACACAATCATAAAAATGGTGAGAATGAAGATTAAAAAAAAATGCTCCAACAAGGCAATATAGAGAATTTTCATAGTGTATCAAAATAACAGGGTAATAATTACAATCAATTTTAGAATACTCCAAGATGTCACTAGTAGAGATAGCTTAAGTAAACAGGTGAAAGACTGGTAAACTTCTCAGGAGTACGTGGGCGTATTGTATTTACTGTCGTATTATTATCGCTCAGCCTAATTGGATTTCATCACCTTCCCTATGGTCTACTAAAGCCGCTCGTCCGTCAAAGGGCTGCAACAGGTCTCTTTCGTATTTACTTCGCGTCCAACAGGAGACGATAGCTAGGAGTCGACGAGCAATCGCTTATTTTAGAAGGGTGACATAATGGTACCTCGCTATCCCTTATCGGTTTATATTTGGTTATTTATGTATGATTCACTTTTTGCCCTTGAATGTCGTTCACGCGGCGAGTAGCTTGCCGGACCTCATCCTTGTTGTCTGATTCACTACAATGCATTGTTGTTTGTTAAAGATAATAACTTTGAAAGGAACATTTCGATATATCAAAAATAAACGCATTCGAGGGTCATGGGGTGTAAAAGATATGAAACACTCTGGGCAAGCCGATCATAGAGAGAGCAGTTAACACCGAACTTTTTCGTTATTATAACGCGGAAGAGATTACTGGATCTCATTGCAGCTTGTCTCACCGACATCCCATAAAGTCTTTCTAATATCACTCTCAAGAAAGCAATTTTTCCTGCTTCAAATTCTCGAGAAGAACGAATGCTTCATCGGTTGCTGTATCACCCTAGCGTTATGTACTATGTATATGTATATATATACATAGTACATAACATACGTAGATGTATATATGTATATATATATATATATATATATATATTAGATCTAAACAAATAGAAAATTTAAGCTCGTTGTAACGTGATGAAACATTTTTCAATCTTTTGCTTAACGACATACTTAACGTGCTATACAGCGTGCACTTTTTAAGTGGTACAAAATATCTAGATTACAATCTTCAGAAAAATATATTTCTGCGCGAAATAGTTACTCGTGATATTATACATCTCAAATTGTGCCCACTTCGTCACAAATTTTTAGATTGATTTTTTTCCTAAATTTTTCGTTTTTATAAATTTGATACTTTCTTAAAAGATTATTAGAAGCATGTAAAATGTTAGGTTTCACTATATATTTCAGTCTAAGATTGCTTTCTACAGTACGATGCTAAACAAAAACGTCCATCGATCTGCTAGCAGATTTGTGTACATATGCCACTCCATTGCCTTGCAGTAGAAAACGTATAGAGCCACGATGACACAAAGAAACGAAAAATAATTATATTAATTTAGAATAAGTAATGGAAAGTGCTAGAATGTGCAGTTGTGTTGTATAAAATGTACCGAAAAGTAAACAGAGAGTCTCCACATCCAGCCAGGACACCACTTTCTCCAGCGTCGGTCGATCTCCGATGAGCGCCAGACATGCGATAGCCAGGGTAGCGCCTGAAATGAACCCGTTCAACGATACGGCTATCATCAAACACAGCCTTCAACTTACACACATGACCCGATCTTTGTTGACTGCTTTATGTCACCTATTCCAAATACGAAACCCTCGTTGGTATAACGTTAGCCGAGAGTTGCACGACCTACTTCTAGGGGCGCCTAGCTCTGCAAATCTTTTTATGGGGACAGCTAATTTCGTAACTAACCTCCACTTTACATTGTATGTATTTGTCTGCACGCAGGCCCTGAGGTAAGCTCTTTCCGACGAATATTGAAAATCGATATTGGCACGCGTAGGTAGAGCCATGACGAATGACATCGTTTATATGTCGCATTTACTGACCCCTGTTGGGGTTTGTTTACGCGTGGAACTTTCTTTTTAAATCAGTTAGCTCATGGCTGGACAGACTCCTTCTGCGTGTCTGGAATAGTCTATCAAGTGCCTCCATCGCTCCATTAATTCTTCCAAATGGCCTAGGTTGTTCAGTAATTGAGACAATAAGTTGATTAACGTTACTTAATAATAATAGTAGTAATAATTTAAGGTCCACGTTTACTTTATGGCAATAATTGAACAGGTGTACATGGAAGGTAGGTCTGAGAGCAAAATGCCCTACACACTACCATTGCTTGCGCCAGTGTAACAATTAGCGGAAAATAGCTGGGATACTGGAACCCTGCAATTACTGTATAATCCTGCTCTTCTAATGATAAACCGATGAGACCAGCACAGATCTCCTGAAGAACTGACGCACGGCAAGATAATGTATGGTTGATGCAAAACTTAATTCAGTACACATAAGTTAAATCTCTACAATTCCTTTCGCCTTTCCTTTACCTAACATTGCTGCGAGTGTTCGGTGACAAAGTTCGAAGATAATAAGCACATAAAGGCCGACTAAAACGAAGCTAGCCATTATTAACTCGATCTGCGTGAACTCAGTGAACGGTGTCATTTGGAGGCTAACGGACACCTGGCCCTGAAGATGGCGCGCCTGTACAAGCAGTTCAAATTCTTCCGACGCATCGAGAAGTTCTGTCAGCTTAAAAATAAACATGTGCTCGACACCTGATGGCGACATGTGAGGTGCCACGATCGGAGGTGCCGTCGGGACCCTGCCATTAAATCCAAAGTAAAACAAAACACTACATGTATATTCATATATATGTGAAGCTGCCTAATGTATGTACGATGCAGTATTTTCGTTATCACTATCTTTGTATCTGCAGTAAAATTTAGTTTAGAAATATAGATGAAGGGATTATTTACACAAGTGGTTCGTGGCCATTCACCAATTGATGTGATCCATCTGGGAACTTCCTGACAAGAGCGAACACCGTATCAACGCTTGACAAATTTGCTAGGCTTTCCGGTAGGAATGGTCCAGCAGCTTTGAGTCGCAAAATCGGATACGATGGGCTCAGTCGGTGCCTTAAACTTACGTAAAACGGGTCTTCATTATTTAGCGAAATGCTTAGCCACGATTCCTTCGTCTCTTCCACAAAGCTCATCACTATCTGTAACGACAATCAGCATATTCAATAGAATAACAAAGAAGTGCAAAGTTGTAAGCAGACGAAAATCGGCAGCGTGAGAATCAGCCAGTGTTTTCCAGTAATGATTTGTTTCCGACTTGTAGCACTACTTAACATTCGGATGTGCCTTGCACCGTGTAAAGTATTAATTTTTCCGAATTATTTACTACTCTGACTGAGAACCCCCTAGCATCCGTCCTCATATCTAGATGCGCCAAGTTGATTTTCTTCTTCCGTTTATTTTTGAGTAATTTTTATTGTAAGTGGCTACGACCAAACCTCGGTGTTCTTGGCACAGGGACGGGAGCAGCTTTAAAAGCCGGCCAACGAAAAAAACAACCGAATGTACTTTTATAGATCTGTTTTTTTGTTACAAAATGTATGCATTTAAGGCTGTACTGAACTACAACGCCAATAAGGTGATTTTCCCTGGTTACTGATATTTAGTTTACCCAGGTTTCGACGACCTTTTCGCATACGTCTGGCCCTATCTGTAGAGTGGCGGCGCAAATATCTTCTTTAAATGTGTGCACTATACGTGGGGTCTGAATAATTTGAATCGAGCGAGGTAATGTCGAGTAATTTGGAAGGCCATTTATTGTCACTTTGCTTGGCGGCTGGAAGCTCACTGAAGTAATTTTTCAATAGCGCGATTACGTTAAACGTCCTAATCTGCTGTAACTACGTGTCTTCCTAACTCATTCCGATATATTAGGCTATGGGAAAACCTCAGATTATACCCTGGTAGTAAATAGAGTTGATAACGAAAAAGGTTCGATCTCCATGCCACACCAGGCAGTGGCTTTTAATATGTAAATCTCTTTGGTAAATAACCCGGCCATTTTCAGCGCACGACAAAACAGCGACGGTGGATAAACTAGAGGAAACACACCGTGCGACCATTTCAGAACGAGAACAACAGTTTTAGATTTATGCGAAAATATTGCCAGACATCGAGTCAAGTAAATGACTGCCATGAAGAAAGCTTGCGTTAGTCATATTGTATTTAAGTAGCATTGTAAATGCTGCAATAAAAAAAGGCTTCTCTAAATACATTTCGTTATCATTTTGAAGCTGCTCTTAACTGTATACAGGCCATTGTTGTGCCCTGTCATTGGTGTGGGCCGAACTATTTCTAATACTCTAAATAATCCAAGATAACTTTGAACTTTTGTGAACACATCCACACTACATACGGCCTGACCGATAGCACCGAACAACATAAGAGCATAGACTTCTGCCTAGAGTTATTTCGGGAGGTTCCAGTGTCCGTAAAAAGTTATCTAAGGTGCAAATGTGCATGTTATACATAGATGTATAGCTTAAATTGACCTTTAGCGCGCTCGATCGTAGTCTAAACATCGGATTTGTAAGCAGATAAAAACAGAGACGTACACCTTGTTCAGTGGTATAGAGGCTCAAACGTGCACGCTGTCCTAGTATATCTAAAAAGTCGTTTACGTCTAGCAGTCATCATGCTAACGTTATGTAAATGGGGTAAGTCCTATATATACTTTTGATTTTCTCTGTCTAAGTTGAAAGGACGAAATCCAGAAAATCGGAGCTGATACCAAAATCAATGTTAAATAGATTAGACCCCATGAATTTGCAATAGTTCGGCTTAACATTAATCTTTTTTTTGCTGATAAATGTACAAGCAGGAAACTCTATATCTGTACAATACTCAATGGTCATTGACGTTGAAAAACGATTAAATAGGTCCACGGTGAGGAAGGAACTTGCCTTTTATATAGAAACATCTGTGCGGACTAGACAACTCCTATATTGTAAAGTACAAAGCTTATATTAACCTCATATTCTCTTACTGGTGATAATAGGCTCACGCCTTTTACAACCATTAAAGATAGTTCACTCAATACATTCGAATAATGAATAAAATGTTTTTTTTGTCAAAATGTAACCTTGGCATAAAAAAAACCTGATGTCAGTAAATCGGCGGGTTTTGACAACCTTATACGGCCGGAACAATATTGCTCGTATTTGTTAGTTTGTTTAGAGCTTGTCACCAATCCTCAACCATCTGCGGGGATCTAGGTCTATCTCGAGCATGCATATTGTTTCTATATCGCGTGAGAAGTCCGCACGTATCTTCTCCCGTCGCATCACTCGTTTCAAGCTGACGCTTGACGCTGTCTATTTCAGTGACGCCGCCGCCGCCGCCGCCGCATGCAGTTTTTAGACGAAGAAATTTCCTTTGTTTACCCTATGTGAAAAAAACACTAGGCCAATAATATCTGACGCGTACACATCCAAAAGTAATCAATTGTCACATTGATAAAGAGATTGCCGAATCACGAGAGCGACCTACGAAAGGGAAAGCTTCATCAGAGATGCTCTTTGTATACTAAACCTATTTGAGGAAAATAGGTCTCTCTATCATATTAGGGGTCAGATATTTCACGTTAATCCACCGTTGTTTATAAAGCTCCACTCGTAACTAACGTTCATGTTGAATCTAGTAAACAGATTTGTTATTATACTTATTGCTAAAAATTGCATGTAATTTGATTAGATACTTTACTTAGGAGGCTGATATTTAGTTACTATTTAAGGAACCCCGAGCTTCGTAGATGATACGTTCGTAAAATAGCGGCCGTCGCCGCGTTACAGCAGACCGTAAGTAAACCATTCAAGGAATTCAAGTGGGTAGTTACTTCTATTGCCGAAGAATCTATTTTTTTTTGTTGAAAAAAAATTCTCAGCAGGTGCCAATGGATATTTCCATTGCGCAGCCCGAATTATGTAAATCAATATAGAAAGAGAAAGCAATTAGCGTGCTGTTCTCAGTTACTCCAGTGCCTGGTTACGTCCCGCGTGGTGAACGCTGTCTGTAATTGTTTATTTTATTAGACAGGCAGATAAGGGGCGACGCCAACCTTAGAAAGTGCTTTAAATATTACAAGATACAATTGAAAGCGAATGCATGTACCCAGATGATGTAACATAAATCGTTGTTGATCGTTATTTTCCACATATTTACGCCTTGTACGAAGCAGTGACGTGTGCGGAAAATGTCAGAGACAATTACGGGCTAAAGCCGTCGAAAGCATCGACAATTACTACTCATCTGCACAGACAGGCGGACCCGTATCTTACCTTGTCTTCATCAACACAGCGAGAAAAAACGTAAACTAATCATGCTAATGGGGTGGCGCTAGTGAGCCTGACGAACTATAAGCGTTTTCTTGATTGTTTTATATAATTCTCCGACATCATCTCATTTTAGATGTTCGCTCTTGCGTTCCACACCCGGACAATAGCGATAGAGCCGACGCGTGCCGCTGAACGAAGCTAGGAATGACAAAGCAAATTGGGCATACTTAGCGAGAGAGGCAAGCGAAAAAAAAAAAAAAAAAGCAGACAATGAAGGAACTGGAAAAATACACATACTACAACGAAGACAACAGAGGCTGTCAGAAGCACAATCTTGAGAATGTTGGCCCAGTGTTTCAATTTTCCGTCTCCGCCCGCGCCAATATCCGACTGCAACCCACTCTGATAAAATCCATCATCATGTTGACTTGACAGAAAAGTTGACGCGGCAGACGCAGTGCGAGACCGATTTTGTTCTGTGGATAGGAAGGTCGAAAGGGCATTCATCGTTACACATACGATATACGCAGCGACAGAATGACCCACTAATCATGCATTTAGCTTCTAAGATCGCTCATCTCAAACAACGTTATGTATGCTTGGACATTTTCATCAACTTACAACTTATCATAGTAATTTCTCATAACGTTCCGCTGGAAGCTATCTTAATTACGTCTTGAATATATGAGCAAACTCAGCTTATCGATACGCAGACAATGTAAAATTACATCTGTTTATTAACATTATATGTTACGACAACATAGCTAAGGGGAGGAAAAGAAGACCTGGATCATAATAATGCCTTTTAGCTATTTAAAACGATTTTTTGACAACGAATTCTCCTTGCAGCTTTAATTTAATGGAGCTTTTACGCTGCAAATCCTTGGACCGGCATGCTACATTGAGTTATCAAGCCTGACATTATCCCTAAACGCATGTAGTCACAGCTCTACACAACAGCTATATCCGAGATATTCGGCGCTCCGAGACGTTTTTTTCGCAGGAACTATGCGATTAGCCCTATAGTATTATTCATCAGAGTCGGTATCCGTACACAGGTAATAATAATTATGTCCAACTAAAAACACATGTATTCACAACGCATATCGTCATCTCATTAAGTTTTGAGGACCGTACAAGGACGAATACACAGTTTAAACAAAAAAAAAAAACCAACAATTATTATTATTTTGATCAACGTCTCTGTTACGGACTGAAATTGGCTTTTCAATGATCGCACGAGAGCGTGAGGTCGCTACGCTTGTGTAATTCAATCTATAACTAACCGTTACTAATAACTTCTTCTGTGACCGTTTGTTCGTTAAACAATACTTGCTAAGTTTAAGGAGAGGCGTTGTCTCGGACGGCAACCGCAGGTACTCGGTGGGCACGGGGGCAGTTGAGGCCTGGTAACTTTGCTGATAGCTGTTGCCCTGATAGTTGGACTGTGAAAAAGAGGTCGCCTGGTTCAGGTGCGCCCCTTCTCCGATATGGCTGTCGTCGCCACGACTTCCCGAGCTGTAAGAGTAGGTACCCTGATAATCTCTGGGGAAATCAGATGAGAATAGAAAAGCGTTATAGTGTGTAGTATTTCATAGTATTTCAATGAAATATTCCAGTGATTTGACTGCAAATTTAATAAAATCACACCTTGCGCCTGATGCAAGCTAAACAACTAAAATTATGCAACAGCATAATACTATGAACCAAAAAAAAAGGCCACGGCCTTAGAATATGGAGCATCAAATGGCAGATAGTCAATTGCTAGAATCGCATAAGTGTCAACCCAAAATAGGTGTACTTCTTTCTCATAGTCACAATACATAGTCACTCAAACAATAGAAACATATCACAGCAGACGTCAGCCGTTGTTGATATATTTCTATCGTTTAGTGATTCTGTTTCACGTATAACATCATAATGGTGGGCATTCTCCTTTAACATAATATCATAGTCATAAATTCAAGAGAAAACTTGCGTTCGCAAATGTGTAAAATGTTGAAATTGGTACAATTAAGAGCCGGTAACGACGATAGGTAGATTAGCCCGTTGTTTTGTCGGTGTACAGGTTTCGGAATTTCAGTGATATCAGTGAAAGTCTTAAAGGAAACACCAAGAAGTACATGCCGATCACTCCCGAGTCATTAGCCAGTATCTTTACTGCGTATAGCTCTTATGGCTGCGTTTAGTGCTATTACTTCTGCTGCTGTTATCCGTACTCGAGCGGTGTAACAACTACGCAAATATACCTCACTGATTAACGACAACGACACCGGTGCGAGTAAATTATCTCCGCCTATAATTATATCGCTGCACTTCAAGTTATCTCGTGCCAAATCAGACGCTAGGTGCGGAGTGTGATAGGTGAGGTAGCGATAGATTTTTCCAACTAGATACGATAGGCTGATTTGACAAGGAAGCAACGCCGCCTGCTGCCCCGACACCTGCTACTGCGTCGCATTCGCAATAGAAATCGAAGCTCGTAGATGATGAACTAGATACGTCGAGACCTCAAGATGGTGTTGGGGAGCCCATAGTCGTCAACGTGAGGGCTGAGAGTGAGTAAAATACAAAATGTACCTTTATAAAATCACCGAAGATGTTAAATTTAGTAAAACTATGGTTAATCCTGATTTTTTGGGGAATCACGGCTAAAGCTTGTTGTTTTTTAGACAGTACTAAGAGCGCTACGGGTCAGACATACAAGTGGTTGCATCCTATATTTCAACTACTTAGGAAATCGATCGAATTTAGAGATAAAGTGCCAATGCATTCATTGATGGTGCCAGAAATAGCAGAGAGTTGTTTTTACAGGGGTCGGAATATGAATATTGCGGTCTATCCAGCTGGCTCGGCTCGTGTAAGTAGTACGGAAATGCAAATAAATATCCATTGTTATATCTGGAAGAAGTTAACTAGTCGAAGCAAGCACCTCGAGCCCAAAGATCTCGACTAACTACATCCAAACTACCATCCTTTTTACGAACGGAAGACGCAACACACAATACGTCAATTTGGTCAAGACCGGTACAATTAGAAATAGCGGAAACTTAGTCTTCTGCCAATCCCTGCTATTTTGGCACACTTTAATGCAAATGCTTCAGTCTTGAGCAAATACTCAATAGCTAATAGCATATATATCTTATTTAAATTTCTTAATGTCAACGAGCGTTGTATTTAGTTCGAGCACAAAGTTGGCTTGTATCTGCTGTGAGCCTATAGATACCTAAAAATAAATTATACCTAAAATTCGAGCCTAAAAATACCTTATGGCTTTCTAGTACTGGGTAAGGTTCAGAAGGTTTTTTGTCCATGTGAACCGGTATCATGGTGAATGGCCTTTAAAGAAAATCTACCTATGCTAGTTCTATGAAAAAGGAAAAGTTAAAAGAAAGTATATTTTATGGGATGCCATTTACATTTAAGTAGCCCCTTAAATCCCTAACATTCGTACTTATTAACTGTACGGTTTCTTTTCTTCTATATCAAATACAATTTCCTGTATCTCCCGCCGATGATTACCAGTATTGTCGCACCTGAATGCCAAACATGCTCACAAACCGATAGAATGCATCCGAAAGAGTCTTTTGTCCGGGGGCATTCGTACCTGCACGACCCCGGTATCAATAGCCCCGGCGTCTCACACCGATTGTACACACCATCACAACTCAGACCGCTTTCGATTGTCGTTGTGGCGTCGTCAGATAGACACAATTCTTATGGGCTCCAAGTTTGTTCGCGCACTCTAGTTTTGCTTATAGCTACCACATGAACAACAAGCCGTGTACCCTACGTCAAACTAATGATGGAAAAGTTAGTGGTGCCCACAAGTATGGAAAGCAGAAAAATGGGCATAATAATAATTCTGCCCCAGAACACGACATCGGCGAAGGATACACGATGGCTACCGTCACAGCTGACGAATGTTCGTGGTGTCGGTAGCTTGTTCCGAATTCGCCCTCGTCTAAACTGACGCAGCGATGACAAAGACACGATGTATACCGGGTTGTGTTCGAACGAAATGAAGTGCCAGATTGGACATTCAGCAAACGTCATACAGCGCTACTGGAAAGAAGCCTGTATTTGTTTCAAAGTTCAGCGGTATGCAGCGTTGAATAGGTGGGAATTTGGCATACAGCGCCTTTGTTGTTTCTGTCGTTCGGACCAACTCCCAGATCACGGGCACACTCCCACCATAATCTCGGCACTACCAATACGGGGAGTGACCTTGTCGCTGACGCGTATTTGCAGGTATGCCTCATTAATAAAGTGAATTTGTTGTCGTCGACGACGTATCGACAGACTTTGAATCAGGCACATGCGCACTCCGAGTGGTGATTCGAGCGAAACACGTGCACTTCATGTTCGAATGCGTATCGCCGACATAGCGGTCTTATAACGGTCGCTGATCGACCGGTTTCAATGTATACGATCGTGATTCGTAATGGCTATAGGCAGAATCGTTGCTATACGCCAGTGGAGAGCCAAAAGTCCGGCGAAACGGCAGAGACGGATGGCTTGGCAGCGATCGTTCGTAGGCGACACGACCCTAATGGTAGCTGCATCTTCTTGAGAATAACAACTGAGTGTACATTTCCACGTGAAACTCGCTCGGTGTAGCTACCACATTAACAAGTTCTCGGAAACATGAGGAGAGGACATGCACGCGTCTACTTTTAGATGTTACCTATATTAGTCAAGTATATTGAGTTAGCAGTCATGTACCCAAGCCATTATCTATAGGGATTACATAGTATCGCACTATATGTTGCTAAATCCCAAATCGTTTCACTGTTATTACCCTTTTGTGTTATTAACAGCGTCCAAACCCCTACTGAGTAGGATCTATCAGTGCAACATGCTCATACAACCGCTAAGAAATTTAACTTCATACAAATGTAAGAAGGGAGTTACTGTATATGTATACTTGGTGTGATGACACTACGTTCCTTCGATTTGACAGCGGCAATCCCCAAAAGTGTTATTCTGTTGTTTTTAGAAGTACTACTACTGAATTGATAAATAGAAACAGACCCAGTTATTACGACCATCGAAACACATATGATCCTGGTAAGACATCTATTGATTCTAATGTTCTCATTTTAATAGCCGTTAGGCTTGTTAATTAGCGTTCACGGATTAAACCAGCCGTAGCAGGCTCATATTAAGCGATGTCGTTTAGTATAGGTTCAACTTTTAGCTTCCTTCGCCAGTAACTCGTGGAGACGCTGCGGCCAGTATAATTACTACCAATCAATCTTTACAATTGCGTAGTCGATAATTGTGTTTGAGTATATCTACGCCAAGCAAATCGTAGAAAACAAATGGTTTCTTAGCAGCTAACTACTGTAAATCTTATGGTAAGGTTTACATATTGATGAAAACTATATTTCTATTGAAAAACATCCACAAATAGTAACGGTCAGCTATTATTGTGACACCGGAAATGTCTAATCTATTGCTTATGGCGATGCCTTCTCTTCTTAACTTCCAATTACCTTTCAAGCGTCCAAAAGCAGATTCCATCCCCCCATCCGCTCGTATATATCTAACGATATACACAATACATAACGTACATATAACCGCTTCTGGTGCAGGTATAAGAATTTAATAAGATCGCATGTTCGAATACGCAAACACCACAATATATGCTATCCATATGAAAAAAAAAATAGATTCTTTTTTTTTACACCACTCTCGCTTGATGATGCGGTTTTTTTTATATCCCCGTAAAAATTCAACGCCCCTAAATGAAATTAAACAAATTGATGAAGATAATATTTTAAAAAAATTGCATGAAAATATCAACATGATATGTAGGTGCAAAAGATTGACGCACTTCCAACAGAAAACTACGCATTTTAATTTTGAAAGTATTATAAATCGATATATTTGATTACCTACTCTCGTTACCATCCGTGGCACAGGAAGAAACTGCTAAAGAGACGACATTTCGATAGAAGATACTTGTCAAATAAAAAAAAAAAAAAGCAATCGCCGTGCTAAATGTTATATCTGTTTCTTTTTAAAGCTCATGTATGAGCGAACGGATATCCTAGATAAAAGCTTATTGAGGAACGCCATAAGTACGTGGATTGATTGCGTTCAGGCGGTCAGGGGCTGTACGATGTGATTGAATTTGTAACCATGCACAGACAAATAAATTTTCATCACTTTCCTAACTGCTCTCGCCCCGTACGACCAAGTTCTCAGTTACTTAGGTCCCCATTTGTCTACGCTTTGTCTGGTCTAATTCGTTGATCTTTTACCTATGAAAGCGCATGTTAGCCCATCACGTTTCATAATTTTTTCTGTTCCAATATTAACATCAAAAAAAAAAACACCATTTCTTGTCACCCGTAACAATTTTGAGTAGAAATCTGTCTTTCTAGCTGCGTGTTGTTCGGCAAATTTAGCATTCCCTTTACCATCTTTATCTGCACATTCGTTTATATATTACACATAATATAATTATTTTCAGAAAATGATCAAGTCAAGCTAACATGGAAAAAAAAAGAAACGAAAGAAACTTTTTGTTTAGGAAGACGTCCAAACAATCCTGTTGGCCATTTTCGTACCTGTTCGGTGGAGGAGGGTCACTGTCAGTGCTGTCATATCCGCTGTGATGAAGCTGACTGCTTTGTGTTAACGAAGATTCTTGTATGGTATTCGGTCCCCTCGTACTGCAACCTGGTAGCAGATATCACACCAGCCGTCATAGCAATATGATCGACATCTGTGTTAGTCATCATTATTCTGTCCTATTTTCGTATGGCTCCAACCATGTTTCGAATAACAATGAAAGGAAAACGTAAACGTCATTGATTATTTGACGAGAATAAAAAAAACCTGTTGCGTATTGTGAACGATTTTTGCTTTCATAATAGACCTTGCCGTTGAAATCGCATTGTAGAGAGCCCCAGCTCAAGGCAGGCATGACGGAAACCTATATGACATGCTTGCATAAGGCCGCAAATGAATAGGATCAATGCAAAAAAGAGTAAAGAAGCTCTGTTATCAAAACACCATTAGATGCCATCTAATGCGTGCTTTTACGGGAAGGAGCGTGCTACGGTCTTGATAAATATCGGGTAACTGATTGGCCGATTGGTAACTGGTCATTGTCTCTTGAAATTGAGATAAGTTTTTTTTATTTTTTAAGCACTTTTACAAAAATTGTGTTAGCGCCGCATTATTTCATGATGGCATTCTTAGCTAATTGAACACCCTTTTGTGTACAGCGTACCTGTCCCGTCTGTTCGGGTATTCAGTCTACCGCACAGTGATATACCACAAGGTGAGTAAAACAAGATGCCTAGCATTTAAAAATCTGTCTGATTGTTATCAGAAAGGGAACGGCCTAGAGCTTATTGAGATGATAACACGGACACTCTTGGTCTACTAATCTGCTAGAAACCGATTTCAAAAGCAACAAATTATAAACTATGATTCTTGAAATGTTTAAAACTCTCCGTCTCCACAAGATGTCAGGAGACCAACGGGTACAATTCTGAATAGAGTAAAGGCCTCTCTTAGGCCTAGAACGACATAACCGTGTATGCAGCTTCTCTACATGAAAGCATTATCTGTAGAGCAGCGATCTATGGTTAACAATAAACGTCTCCAGTGGAGCTATTAAAAAAAAATGCTTTAATTTAAGCAGTACTTTAGTACATGAAATCCGTTCAAGGATATTTTTATATGTCCTTGAATGGGTTTCATTTGAACGGTTTTTTTGACCTGTTAGTAATAGTGTTATTTATCAATTTTTTGTCTTTATCGCAATAGCAAATCATCATTTGCTATTGCGATAGTATCTAAACGTTAGCATTATTTTACTAATTTATCATTATCCTTTACAAAAACAAAAAAAAACAACGCGGTAGTATAAGTCTTCAGCTATATATGTCCATGCTGTAATCGCCATGCTTAAACTTGAATATCCACTTTGATATTAATGTTACTAAATAATAAATCAGATTTCATTGAGAGTTAGTTCACTTACGTTTCTTAACCTTATTGTATGTATTAACACGTGCTTGTCCACTCACCCTGTTCGATATCGTTGCCATTATTTCCTCCTCTAGATCTCCTATCAAGACGACCTCTGCCCCTTGGTTCTTCACCGTCGATCGATGGCTCCGTCGACATTTCACCGTCTTCGTCGACGTTACTTAGTTTCAAATACGGCGTGTCACGCAGCTCTCGCTGAAAAACAGTCAGATAATTATAACAATAATACTACGAGCTGGTGCCGCAGTGACTTGGACGCTCTCAATAACCTACTGGGCATACTTGTTGAATTAACTATAATTTCATTACAAGAAAGATATCTATTTTTCTGAAACGAAACTCGTTTCTTGCTCTCGTCCAACTCGGTATGCTTATCGGGTGTGTATTGCAGTCGTTAAAAAATAGTATAGCAGATTTCGTGAAGACTTCTTTCCTAGAAAGTTATCTACCGCTTGGACGTCCTGAGAAGTTTCAAGATAAAAAATTTCAGGCTTTGTCGGCCAAACGTTTCGCTTGATCTCAGCAGGAGCTTGCCGATCAGTTGTAAGTAGCCTAACAAGTAGTTTCGAGTCGCCTCCACTCTACGGCAAAGATAGAGAGGGCAACGTTGTAAGTTCTTTAAGAACTGAATAAAAAGGCATATATTACAGTACTGTGCTCGACTATTAAGTCGACCCAAAGTACTATGGCCTGCAGCGAATTTTTACTGGCGGTGAGATGTGGCTTTTTCACTCCCATCCAAAGAACAAGGTGTCATGGATTTACGGTGGACAAGCAAAATACTTACGGGAGAAAGGTTTCTCCCCGTGTCTGTAAATAAGAGAAGCGTCCTCCATGTAGAATCCGTTCGCCGAAAAATGGTTTCAAGAAATTAAGGAAATAGAAAAATAAGCTTCTGACTATAGTGATTCGAAGAGCCTACTTTTTTGCCGCAAGCAAATTCGCTAGTTATAAGTGGCAGCTTTGCGGAAGTCACTTGAGACCAACGAATACTTTGTGCTAGTATCCCTAAATTACATATACATATATACATATATGTATAATGAAAAAGAAGGACACCACAAGAGGCTCGCACTACCCGCGAAAACGAAGCGATATTGTATGTGCATAAAAGATTTCTTCCATGAGGGTTAAGCAATATCAACACCAGCTTATCCTTGGCTTTCGTGATCTTTAATACCCTAGCGTAATCCGTATCTAAATTCATGGAGGAGAGTAAGCTACGCATCTCATTACAGTATACAAATGAAGCTTGGCCTCTACCATGCAACGAGTTTTTTTGCTCATTAAGAGATTGCAATCATCACAAAGAAAGACTTAATGGTTCATTCACAGGTGAAATGTATTCCTTGCATATTTACAATAGTCTTTACGTCTTTTACTGGCCAACTGTAACGCGTACATAAAGAATAGGTTCGTTAAATTCTTTGACATTACGTCTCTGTGAAGATTTTTCTTCTACGAGGGATCTAGCTCGCAAAGTAGCTCTATGCTAACGCACCCAGTCCATCTTAATTATGTCACCCATTTTCCCGATAAAATCAAAACCGTCTACATACGGCAATTTATATCAGCAAGTAAAATCATAATTTGCTTCATAGATATATAACTAAAGTCGCAGCTTAGTAGTGTCATTTCTTGATCTTTGAATCGCTATAAACCAATGTAAAGGGGGTTAGTCATCAATCATCATACCACTCAGTTTAGCTCGTGCAAATGCATATTGTGGCAAAGCCCCACGGATAAAGCAGGTGACATCTGTCTCGGCGTAGCAAAGCAAATTGGAAGATAATTCCCAGCCGGCCCATACAAAGTCGGCTCAGCTCGTGTGCACAATATAATCCTATACTTCACACTCGCTCGTGCAAAAAAGGGACAAGTAGATCTGGGTCAGCAGTAGTTTCTGGATGCCACGGAATTGGGAAAAAGAAAGGCAATCCAAGCACAATATATGACGAATCTTTCGTTAGCAGAAATTAGGTACGCATATAACAAGAATCACTCTTTCTACTTCCGCTATATACAGAGGAATTTTTTTTTTTATAGATTTTTGGATCCGTCCAGTTCTAGACGGCTAGCGTCTCATTACAGGCTTGCTACGTGGATTAAATGTTCCGAAGTAGCACCGTGGCTTGTCTGATGCCGCAAGACCTGCGACTCCAATAACGCGACCGGCGATTCCATGGTGTAAACACATCTAAATAGAAGGCATGTAGGGAAGGTACATTAGCCTTTGCATGAGGCACCGCATTTTCGAGGGCCCCAACAATCTTTCTCAGTTACTATAGATTTAGCCTTTGGTGATTTAGGAAAGAGGGGATACTTGCAAATAGTCGATATTGCTTCTGGGATTGTGTGTCCCTCAGTTAAATTCAGTTTTAAGACATTTATCTATTTCAATCCTATTGACTGATTCTTCGACTGTAAATCAAGATAGTAATTAAGCCCGTTCTAGTGTAACTGTCTTTCTCAAGAAAGAAAAAACTATTTTTTACATAAAGCCAGTTACTTGACACAACATCACTGCGTTTAATACATATATTAATATGTATATAAATCAAACAGGCTCACGACTTCAATGAAACACGAAACGATACATACGTGCTTCATTTAGGCCAATGCGTATTAGATGTGCCGCTTGGGAGTTGAAAGTAGACCGAAGAAATGGCCGTTTACAACTATGCTTTGAAATGTCGCTATCTTGCTGGCAGGCAAGTACTGTATTCAACACTGTTAAAGTTGAACTTACAGCAGAAATGAAGAAATGCGATGTAAACAGATGGCTTCTATTACAGGGTTATGAATTCAAGAGGGTCAGCATTTGGCTACAGCCGTGTGTATAGCTCCCTGCTCTGCTAACACGATTCAGCTCGGAGTAGAAAACGCTCTTCAACTCAAATTCAAGCGGATTTGGAACCGTTGACTTGTGCCGGCTTACAAAGCTTCGGTCCAGAGTTATGTCACCGCAGATCTTCATATCTGCGAGCATGAAATGCATACAGGATTTTGACGAATCGTGAAATTTGTACGTGTAAGCAAGTTATCAATCACGGTCTTAGTTGTAGCGAATCTAGCTTGCCTATTTTAAAATTTCGCGCACGATCGCAAGAGATATCTATTCGTAGAACATTCTTTCTAAGAAAGATGTCTCGGAAAATAGTATGTACGGCGGTAAGGTTTGATGCATGAAAGTAGATAGTCGTTACGGAGCCTCGAGCTCGCTCTGGCTTAACAAGTTACATTTCTTGGAGTACAAGACCTTTTTAGATCTTCGAATGGCAGCACTTTCAATTAGTCATCTAGAATTACTACGGACCAATTCATTGAGAACTATATTCTTGTTTGAGTACAATTCAAAGGGCAAAGTAAAATTTCCCATTAGAACAACGATCGCTGAAATGAGTTTCCTGAAACTGTTTTGGATAAGGTTTAAGGACACCTAATCCAAACATGACTGGCTTTTGGCTGGCGTGCACCAAAGATAAATCAGCTTGCGTTGTCAGTATTAGTTCACTGATTGCACCTGAAGGATTACAATATGTGGTATGAGACAGATCAGTTTTATAAAGAAGGACTGATTTGAATGTAGCTAAACAACAGCACCATTGTCTTGATTCTGAATAAGTGACTTTGAGGGCTTGCTTACACAGTAGTAGTAGTAGTAGTAACAAAAGGCGTCAAGAATAACATTTTCAGTGCAAAAACCTTTGGCTACGGCGACCTTTCCCAGGTTCTAGAGAGACGTCAATAAATTAGAAAATCAAGCAGGATTTGTTTGCTTGTAGCACTAATAATATAGCCAGGGAGCTATCTATTTCATAATACAATAGAGAGTATGTTAGATTAAAATTTCTAAATAGAAAGAATTTCGTACTTTAACTCGCTTGATTACTATAATAAAATTTAACTTGAGCAACGCAATCTTTTTTGTTAGAGGTCGACCGCTATTTTAAGTTTGCCCATTTGATTGCGATGCAGTTTACTAAATAATTTTCAAACGGATTAGGTTAAGGTAAAGTGACTTACAACGAAGTTCCGGACAACTTCAACCACTAAGTTATGCTCTACAGGCTGTTCCGAAGCAGTTGCAGCATACGATTGACCCGTCGCTTCCTTTTCAGGATCTTGCTTGAGATTCATATCTGTGTCTATTGAAATTTCGGCTCGTGCACTAACTGGCTGCGGATAGGTACCGCTTAGGAAAAGCTTCGAAGTTTGGTGACTGGCGGGGTGCTCTATACCGGACAAAATAAGTTTGGTTCAAGTTCCCGTTTGGAAACAGATGACGAAGCATCGTTTTGGCTAGCTGTCGACTTGTCGTCGCAAAATATCACACTTTTCGTCGTCGTCGTCGTCGTCGTTGTCATCGTCGTATTGCTTCATGCACACTACCATATGCACAAACGACACACATGAATCAATCGGTTCTTCCAATTTCTGCTTTACATAATGTATCCCGTATACGATATATACCGGTTTGTTTACGGGCATATAACAGCTGCGCTTCTTAACTAGAATGAGCCAAAGTTAAGTGAGCTTGCACGCACGACGACTAACCCAACTGGCAAGTTCTTCGTTGTTATAAATTCAACTTCGAAAATCCAACTATATGACCACACAGTCCGTCATCGATATATAGCTACCGCTATATAGGACATTTTTTACTGTCAAAATTCGCATGACTGCATCCGTTTCGTGATAGCATGACTGTGTTAATTCGTATGCAGATAGTCTATTGGCACACAACGAGCAGTCTGTCCTAGCACTGCCTGGTACGGAGCCTTTTCTATTGGCGATCGTAGTTTCAGTAAATCGACACGCTAGATGTGCGAGCTAGCGATTATTGGAAACTTAGTTTGTAGTCGGCCACCTTCTAATCCCTGTTAATTCCACTGTCCAACTGATGATGGCCATATATAGTAAACAAACTTTTTTCTACTACAGGTCCCTCGTAGAAGTACAAAGAACGCGAGAACTATACTGGATAAGCTTATTAGACTGAGTGATAGACACTCGTCGTTTGTGACGTCTGCCCCTTGCCATAGCGAATAGGCGTTATGCGGTATTCTTCAACGCTCCGGCAAAATTCAAGGCACGACTCAGTAGCGCGTTGAACTCGAAAAGACAGGTAGGTAAGCTCTTTAACCGTAAGTGGGCCTACTTGAGAGCTCTTTTTGAGCAGATCTCCTATATTATACATTGGTGTTTTGTCTTTTTTTTATCTATGTGCGATAGCGTAGATTTAGCTGCGCACATAAGAAAGCAGGAATCGATTCATGTGTGAGTCTCACTTGAAAGTCATTGTTCAGTTGTTTTCCTTCAATGCAATCCATGGACACCAGTTATTCTTCGTTTAATTGTCGATCCCAAGGAAAGGTTTTCACTAAAGTATATAACGTTTGCTGTTTCCTGAAAATACCACCAAATTGGACCTATACATAATAAGAGGAACACGACGAGTCGTAATGTGGCGTTAATACAATATTCTGACTAGCCTAATTTGCTCAACTGGCCAATCATTGAAAACACTTCTATCGGAATTCTAAATACTATACATTGACAGTGTATCATGAAAGGATCAAGTCAATTTTATGAGGTACCAGGACGAGCGTTACTGCTGTTTTTTTCCTTCGTCTTGTGCTAAACTAGATCTGAATTGTGTATCCCACAATTCGTGAGGATAAGTAATTTTTTTTGCAGTTTGTGTTAAGGTAGATAGATAAACAAGATTTTTATACCTCTAATACGAATTATCTGTTTGTCCGACTGAAGACTGGATACTTTGCTCGCTAGTACAATATCATCTTGTGCTATGGAAGGGAGCGAGTACTAGATTTTAACAGCTACTTGCCTATGTACTGAGATGCATCGTTCCTTTTTATGATTATGACTTTCAGTAAATTTGGAAAATCTGTTCGACAATCGTTAAGATATATATTGAAATGTTATTTCAAAGTAGGCCGAATTTAAAAGTTCGATTTTGTATTTGTCCTATAAAAAGGTAAATTTAAGTTTCTTGCCTAAATTGCCGAGAAGAGTTGACACGTTAATTTGAAAAGGGAAACGAACTATTATAGGATTTCGGGGTCAAAATAAATTTTAATCGGCCATTTGCAACAGATGTAACCGAATTAAGGGCCAAATAAGATCTGGTCTCAGACTAGCGCCCAGGTGAACCCGAAAATATTGTATACATGTAATTTTATATGGAACATTTTAATTCACGTCAATTCTCTGTTTGCGCTGCCGAAATTAGGGAAAAGAATTATCGCAGTGGGACAACGGGATGAATATAATAAGATAACTTCAATGGAGCTATAGATTAAGCGGAACGTAACAGGGTAATAGGATAACCCCACAAAAATAACGGGGTTACTGAAAAGGCTTTGTTCACTTCAACCGAACACCTGTAATGGCGTAGTGGAATTGTACGTTACGGAGTCAAAATAATTGCAAGTGAAAGCATAGGAAAGGGATAGGTCTGACATCGGGTGAAATCGAACGAGATATCAATAACATTTGCTAAGATTGGAACAGACTGATGAAGTAACTGGAAAAAAATTACAAACTTGTTGAAACAGGATAACTTTAACTATTGGGACGCAGTTTACGCTAAATTGGCTTGGGCATTAACAAACGACGTTAGTTGATTCAATGATGAGGTGGGTATGAATAGAAGCCAGCCGGTCCAGTTAGTTAAGTATAAAGAAATATATGTGATAGTGAACCCTGTCTTATTAATTATAGCCGTCAGCCCAATAAATCGAACAGCGGTTCATTCATAGCTAGTAACAACTTGGTCGCAGTAAACAGATTTGGCCAAGTTAATTCTATCGTTAACCTGTGCTATCTTCTTTTCGTCGATATTTTCAGGGCTCTATTTTGGGCCAACTTAAAGCAAGTTCTATCGGAACAGCCATTCGGTAAGTTTAACAAACTGTATACTCTGCCTCCGTGCCGAATTGATCCGCAACTTATTTTACGTACTGGAACAGCTGTAGACCTCGCCCGGCGAGCGCCGTTCCGAAGGTTTGCTTCAAAGGCTTGCTTTGTGCCTAGGTTTCCTCTACTCTCCGCAGAGATAAGGTTCGTCCTAGTCTGATTTCTTCCTGTTTCAAAAAAGCTTTGTCTGTATATTCCCACTGATGTGATTAGATTTGTTTCATTATTTATCAGTAGATAATCAAAACCGAATATTTAAGATGACGTAGCCCCATGCAAGTTCTTAATAATTAACAACAGCTATATTTAAAATAATGCATTGTCAAAATGAACTAAATAAATGTTGGTGCATTTTTAAACGCTTATTATACACTTTAAGACAATTATCAACATTAAATGATTGCAGCTAACATAATTGTAATTTATAAAAAAATTAATAAACATTGTTCACCCCACACACCAAACATCTGGTGCCTCGGACGGCTCCGCGGGTTTGAGCTTTGGGGTGAGGCAATGTCCCCAATGTGAGGCAATGTGTATTCAGTTCATGAATTTAATGCCTCTAGTAAATGAACTACAAAGTACGTACCGTATCTAATCCTATACAGATAAAAATTTCCTAAATATACGTTACGTTACCAGCTAAGTTTCAGCGATTTCCCTTTTATACACCGGACTTGTTTCATCGTACTTGCCAAATATTTGACTAACGTCTACTTCGTATGCTCATTCAAATACACTCATAGTTGCTAATAATTTAAACTTGGGATGGTGACCAGCAAGTTGACAACTTATTCTGGTACCGTGGGCATGAAAATAAGGGATAGATTTCACTGTACTGCATTTTTATTCTTAGAATAGGGTACGCATGAAGTTAGTTTTGGACGTAGTTTCCTCAAATACATTTTATCTAATATACTATGTACCATGCGAAGTTATTGTAAGATCATTTATGGTAAATCTAATGCTCCAAAAGATTACAGCATTAGCCGTGCGTGCACGTATACTTTGGCTCTAGTTTGTTTTGAGAGATAGATGTCGTACACGAAGACCATTTCATTTCTAGAAGGAGAACCGCGATACCGTATTTAGGGATTCTCCAGCAGGGACGACTCGTTTCAAATTCCGCTATTTTCTGTTAGACTGCCTACGCCCTAGCATATTCACCAAGCAACTAACGAACCCGTGCTTGCCGAAAACAGGGAACACAATCAAGTTGTCGAATACAAACAATCAACCGAACGAACTCGGAGAAGTTTTTCAGGCCATTAGTCAGTAGGACTAATCTAACTGAGGAGATTCTGAAACGTTCATCTGTTGTTGGTTTCCAGTTAGTTGTCGACGATTCACCTGATTTCACAGATCACTAAGATGTTTGTAGGACATCACAAAAGTGGCCTTAGAGTGGTAAGATACGTGTGCTTCTTTTAGAAAATGACACTTACACATAACGTATCTGCTTCAACTAGAAACTTCTATGCTTATGGATTAAACAGCCTAATATTAAGACATAGGCTTTCAGTTAAGTAGCTGTCTGTAGCATAGTCTTCGTCCGACACCCGTTAAATTAATCTGAGTTTGAGCTTCATGGAGCATCGGGACAACGCCTAAACATTACCGGAAGCTTTCAGTAAGAGGTTACCCCGTCAATCTGCGTAACCATCTAATTAGGTAAATACTGTAGAACTTCTAGTTAGAAAGAAAGCTGTAGAGCGTTCACTATTATAAATGAGTGAATATGATGGCTGCATGATGCCTTCTTATTCGTGCCAATCGTAGTGATGATAAAGAATCGAATGTGAAGAAGACAAAAGTCCTTAGAATAAACTTTTACGAAAATTTACTCTCTGTGAAATCGCTTGCCTATGCTGTTTCGGCTGTAATATATGAAGCTTATATTGGCACGGCATCGTATAAGCTTGGCGATCTTCCACCCGATAGTGGGTTATCATCTTGGCATATATGCTACATGTACAAATTGGATCAAACGACTACGACTCCATTATAAACCTTAAAGCGCGTTTAATAAATTTTATTAACAGAACGTAGACTTTATCAATGTAAAACTATGTAGCAATAGTCCAGTTGCAGGTAGAATGCACGTATAAAATTATTTTACCGGGCCTCCAAACAGTTCCGTCATGCCTTCAGTGTGTCCTTGGTGTCAGCTATAGTGAAAGTATAGGAAGACAAACAAAACATTACCTTTGTACGGCATCTATATTTAGTTAATAAAATGGCCAGCTGTGAGTGACGAACAAAAATGTCCAAACACAATATCAGTAAATATCCTTTGCCGAAACACACCTTACTAACGCCTCTCGTAAAAATTATTATAAATGTTATTTTTTTCGACATCGTTTCATCCTAAAAATAACATGTAGCATTATTTAGTTACTACATATCAGTGTAGAATTCATATCTGTACCGAGTGATCCATGTTTAATTTAGCTATTTCTAGTGCTGATTTTGGAGAACGCAAGCTTACGAGGCGTTATGTTCAGTAAACTATCGGTCGGGTAAAGAGTCGCCATAATAAGCGTCTCAAGGTATGTCCACAAATAACCTATTCCAACGGCCACAATTTTCGATGACGAATCGAAACTTTTACCCCCCAAAATAAAGGCAGTACTTCAAGTATTCTTATAGACAGATTCAAGCCACTATTGATTCTACCAAAAAATCTATCACTCTACACCTAATATATGATGGTGAATGGAAGCAGAATTGATCGTTAGTCATTGACATACCGTAACCTGGGCCTGCCTTCGACAGATTTTTGCACTTTGTCTTCCCATTGATGTCACATGCGTTGTATACAATTTCCCGTAGCACACAAACATACACACACACGTATAGACTGGGCTGTAATAACATACGCAAAATACGAGCACAAAAAACTGAAGCGAGAAACATTGATTTTGCACTGTTGCCCTAAAATGAACTAGGCTATTTTTGCAGGTTTTTCAAAAAAAAGCTCTAGAAAAAAAAAAGAAAGAAAAATCACACGTGTATATCTACCATTGTATATTTAATGCTGACTATCACAATCACAATTGT
>NW_019211454.1:55758879-55765705 GCF_002443255.2 Varroa destructor | reverse complement strand
TTATATATATATATCTACATTTAGTATTTACTACAAAGTACGAGCATGTACAAAATCGTATTTAGCTAACATATGCTGTGCAAGTTCGAAAACTGGGGTTCTATAGTTGAAATTTTAAAATGGTTTTCTATTCTCATCATATTGTTCCTGAGTAATGACAGACACTTTATCGTTTTATCAACAAGGAAGCATTCAGCTTACAAGCGGCAGCCATTAGCAGATGCAGACGCATGCAGTAGGGCAGCACTGCGACATGGGGCAGGTGGGCCGCCTCTTGTTGTACTCACCCTATGTATATTCTGAATGCTAAATGGATGACATTTCGGCATTTGTCGCAGCTGATCGTCGGGGTCTGGTTGACGTCGAGGAAAACTTCGCTCTAAAAGGTTAGAGCCACAATGTTGCTTTTGCTTTACTATATGTTTTGCCGATTGTTAGCCTTGCAAGCGCTTCGATAAAATTAGTGTAACACATCACTGAGCACTACTTTATTCGCAGCTGGGGTGTGTTGATCCGGTTTGTTAGCTGCAGTATTGTATTTACTGCGTGGATAGGCTTTTGGATGACGTTGTTGCTATGGATGGCCTTACCTTTAGCAGGTTATTATGAAAGAACATTTTCCATCACGATTCCCCAGGCAGGAATGGAGCTTCTTTCCATTTGCTGGTGCTGGCAACGCAGCTCTTGGCATGTTTCCCCACTGCGAGCGCAGGGGGCACCCAGAAGACGTGGATAGATCAAAGAAGTAACCTGAGATCGAGATAGACGTCAGCTTCGCAGATTATGCCACGGTTTCCCGTTGTAGACAAGTTCGTTATAGAGTAGAAGGTGGCTGACCTGCTTATGGTATTTACCGATATTTTGACGTCCTCGGACTAGTTTTGTCCTTCTATAAGCTTGTACATATCCCCTATGCTGGTCTGTTAATCGCTTCAGATGTTTCGTTTAAATTTAGATCGTGTGTTTAAAATGACGCCATCTCTACCTTGTTATATTTTTATCTCGCCACTCGATATATCTGTACAAAAACGACATATGTAGCATTTATTACGTGTATAATATATTGTAGACCGATATGCTAAAGCACCTAGTTGCCGCTGTATATCCTGAACGAGTTACTTCTCGTACCTGCTGATTAGCTGTCTCCGTGCAGTGTTCGATTTTACGTCCTAATTATCTGATCGACGATTTTATTTGTCCACAAAGATCACCTATTTTGAGGCATGCATGGGAACGGTAGGTGACGAGTTCGGTCCATTCTGCTCCACACTGTGTGTGTTCAAGGTTCATCTATTTTACGCATACAAAAATTTCACATGAGTTAAGACAGTCAGAGCGCTTGTGCCGTTATACTGTTGCTTGGGCGTAGTGCTCCGCCCCACGCAGTTGCCACTTATTGCAATCAAAAGTGTTATTATCGCCTGAAAACGCCGCGTACGGTTAGAAGTTAGCTCGGTCGCCATGATGACAGTAGGATGGTCGAGAAGGAATCACGAAGAATTATAACACGTTTTCTGTCTCTCTACCTTTGCCCCCCTGCCCGCCGCCCCATCACTTTCGATGCATTTCTCTCTCTCTCTCCCTCCTGTCTATCTAAACTCTCCCGTTTTGAGATGCGTGCAACCGACATACCACAAGATTGCCTGTCTGCTTCGCGATAGAACAGTAGACGCCATCAAGCAACACGTGATCAATAGGCTCCACTATCCTTTTAGACTTTCTCGTACGTGTTAGGAATTAATGGTTTGGTTGTAACAGATAGATTCTAAGAAGTAGACATATAAAATAAATATCTGCATCTATGTTTCCATGTTACTTCAATTTATTTTTCACTTTGTTGTTTGTCGGCCAAGTACCATAACACACTCAGGCGGATCTGCACCTCTCACGCTCTAACCCGCATTAAGCTGCTGTAAGAAATCATTTTTTGTCCGTTTTCGTGACGGACATGGCCTATTTGCACTTCTTCGTCCCTGTGGTTTGGACTGGTTGTGTTTTTGTTTTTTTAGCGAGTTAGTACAATATGTTTCTTGCCGGTTCACATCGGACCGATATAACTGTTACAAAATATCATAGAAAAAAGTTCCTCTAGATTTATTCTCACTTTTTTGTTTATCATCAGCAACGTCCTACCTCAAGTAGAGGTAAGTCGAAGATAACAGGGATATCACTTGCTCGTCTACTAACCTTCTTTATTACGATGATCCCTGTTCTCGGGCTATGTATTAAGAATTGATGTTTTTTCCATTATTTCCGTCTTAATTCGGCAACGAGTAATAAAACGTTCTCTAAATTTATCTACCTTTTTTGGTATCGCTTTGCCATGGTAACATGTGTTGCTGTGCGATCATCATCACCGCCGTCTTCCTTTGTTTTTATTCAATATGATAGCAGGCAAGTGATAAGCCCAGCCCTTATCAGTCAGGGGTGTACAGAATAATTACAGTATAAAGCACAACAATACAAATGTACAGTGCAGTTGCAAATAAAGAATACAGTATATAATAAATGAATAACAATAGTAGAACATGTAAAATATATGCATATTAAGTTGACGCCTATTGACTGGACGCTCTTTGAAGACGCCACGCGTGTACGCCGCTTCGTAAGAATACGTACGTACGCTTCGAAAGAATAGGGTGACGAGAGACGAGCTGATGCAGGTTGATTAAAATGGATGGATTGAGCCGTCCCTGCGAGACGATCCTATATAGCATATTTAAACGCACAGAATTGTAATGATCCATATGGTATCGGTTGTATTCAGGGCTGTTTATCGTTTGGAATTTACTTGCAAGAGATAACATATGATACATTGCGTATAGTCATCAAACGCTTCGGCACTTGGACGGCCACTGCCCTGAGAACAATAGCTGAATCTCTATTCAAGTGTTTCTCGTCGATCCGGCTAGCCTAAACCTCGTATAAGAGATACTGCTTGAGGTAGGTGGGCAGTTCATTAAGTTGTGCAATTTTCTGGATCACTTTGTGGGCGTTCTTACTCAGCAGATGCCGTACCCGAACCCGGCATTGCTGTTTGAGCGTCTGGGGCGTAGTGGCTTTTTCAAGAAGAGCGTCGCGAACGTTCGGCGTTAGGACGGCGGATCTCCGAACGACGTTCGGGCTCCAATTGTGGTCGCAGCACTCAAGCACTAAATCGATAATTTCAGGGTACTCCTGAACATTTTGGATCGTCTTCAGGATGCCGAGATTATCCTGCGTCTGAATTTGCAAACAAAAGAGATTTAGCTGTACGCTATAGCGTAGCGCGTACTATAGTATTTTGGACGATCTAGTAAACATATTTAATATAATAAGAAATGATAACAGTAAAAAGTAAAATTCTGTTCTTGTAAACTATTTTTAATGAGAGTTACTTGTTTCCGGCCGGCCCACTACACCAAACCAAAAAGAAAAATCGCCTTAGGAAACGTGGCATAGGTTCGTTTTGTTGAATAATAATACTGGTGATATTTTGCTCATTAGTACAGGTTAGCACAAGTACACGTAGACGCCGCTTAAAAGACTAACACGAGTAGAACGAATGCTCTCTTATCACGCTGATTCGTCGTCACGTTTCAACGGTCTTTTCCACAAAATTTCCCATTTTTGCCATCGACATGTGTATCAATGTTAAGCTCACATGCGACGTACTTAAGAGTGTCTTTCATATGCTGATGTTACATTTCTTACACAGGAAAGACAAACATGCCGGTAACTTCGACAAATCATGGTGGAACACATATGTTAATTAATGAAGGAAAAACGAATATTGAGAAGTGAATACAGGCTGCCGATATAGCGCAGGCAATGGCATACGCATCCTCCACGAAGCAGCCGCTGCAAATGATGCAGCTCATCTACGCTCCGTTTAGATCCGAAAATCCCCCTACTTGGTCCAGGCAACAGGTTAGAAACGTCATAGTTTCAACATTGGCTATTATTTAAACAAACGCTTAATTGTTTCATTAATGAAGCAGACAGATCAAAGGAGGCATTGATGAACGGTGAAACAGCACGATCACATATAGTCGAGGACATATTGTAGAAGTAATTTGATTTTTTCTATGAGTACTGGTGCGTGTCCAGTCATTCTAGAGGGTATATTGTATATGGTGCAAGGGGCTGTGTTATATGTACCTTTTGTTTGAAAGGAAGCAATGTAGAACGCATTAATTGGATTAGATCTAGGCGCAGGACGTGTCGAGAGAACCGCACAATTAACAGTGACCCCAAAGATGAGTAAGCTACTAATCGCTCAACTCTATATAGCGCACGCCTGTGCTTTGGATTGGTTTTAATTGTTCGGTACGATTGTCCAACGGAAACGGAAAGGCAGACTGCCAAAAATCTAGCTGGCAGCAAAAACCCGGGCATGATTTGTCGAAATTGTGGCCTAAAGATACTAGGCTCACTAGATGCTAGAGTGCACTCAAGGCACATCTAAAGTGCTCGAATCGCGCCCTACAGGACGTCAATAATCCTGGCAAGCTAATTGAATTAACCTGCACTTAGACGAACGCTGAGCGCAACAGAGATCCGTTAACTAGCAATACAATAGTGCTTCCCGTAATTGCACCAGCGAAGAAGTACGCGACCGATTACGCAGTGCCATCTACCGCTCAGGGATACCGGAAGGTCATCAAGCTGATTAGATAACTTTATAAGTTAGCGACAGGCGATCCGTCGCAGTCAACTCTTTTGCTATTAGGATATGTTCATCCATTCAAGAGTATATATATATATATATATATATATATATGTATAAATAAATTTCTACACAGGGAAAGTCAGCTGGCCGCTGTTTGCGAAAAAGTACCAAACGCCCTCCCAGTGATCAGAGCCCATTCAACGATCTGAAGCGAATCAGCTATGAAACTCATTAACAAGCCACCTAGTCGATCGGGCGAAAGCGGTATTTGTTTTTAATTTCTAAGGTTTTTATTTGAAGTATTTAGATTTGGAAAACTATCGTATGTTCCATAACTTACACTTCAAGGTGGAACTATATAAATCTGATGCTGATTCTATTGCTTGTCTTATAATACGATTTTGTTATCATTTGAAACAAATCAGCTTTCACAGTCGATCCGAAAGACTTTTGTGGGGTTAATGTTCTAACAAACTCATGTGTTTGTTTGTGTGATTATTACCTGAAGCGTCATTACAATTTTGGCGCCATATTTAAGCAGGATCCGGATAATATCCTCCCTGGGAACATGCCCACGAAAACTGTCCGTCGAAAGGAAGTATTCGCCAATAGGTGGCTTCAGGAAAGGCTTATCGTCGTCGGTGTATGTGATGAAATTAGGATCGGCACCATGGTCCAGTAATAACTGGACGATTTCCTTCGAATTCTCGGCGTGTTCCGATAGCGCGATGTGCAAAGGTGAGCCGACGATCGGCGAGCCCGTGTTGATTTCCGCGCCCCAATCAAGGAGAAGGCGGATTAGCTCGATGTTCGCCCTATATCGCGCCATAAAAGCACAAGCAATTTACATGTATAGTCCGAAAGCAGCGCTCGTGCGGTCTACGTCGGATCTAAAGATCTCCGTTGTTCTCGAAAGTGGCCAGACATAGAGAAAAAGCTCTGTTACAATGAAACGTTAGAGGCAGACGCTTCATTATTTCTGAGGAAACGTATTTGCCTAAATGGAGCCAATTTGAGGTCGTAGCGATTAGGTATGATCTCCAAATCTAGCCTACCAGACATCTAGTAAAAATCAATTAGTGCCGAGGAAAAATACATACAGTAAATCTAGGTGGTATCGATTAAGCTTACCTAAGAACGGCGAAATCCAGTGGGCTGGGATATCTGTATGATGGGCTCATGTTTACACGAGTACCCTTCGACAGAATAAGCTTTACGGTGTCCATATTTGACGACAAAACGGCGTAATGCAACACTGATCGATAATCATGTCTCTCGCCGGCCATTGCGTTTACGTCTGCTCCAAATTTTATAAGTAACTCTACAGCGTCGTAACCTAATTATAGAAAAATATACAATATAGTATAATATAATTATAAAAAACGTTCAGTCTTTTCTAGACTACCTACATCTGATGCCCTGTTTTTATCTTCTTAATTAATATTAGTTTACAATATTTATTTTAAAATATAATATAAAAAATATTACTAATTATATTTGTTTAAGTAATAATCCGAAACGATAATCGTTGACTGCGTTCGACTGACAATACTATAATTAGTATTATGTTTCATCATCTAACCTTTAATTCGAGTATAATTGAAAAAATAATTTCCTATAGATAATCACACTTCATTAATTTCATTTGCAACAATGTTTGGCATAAAAAAAGGGCAGAAAATACCATTTCATCTCAAGGCAGAGTTCAATCCGCCATTGTAAGGAAATAAGCATATTTTTCCATCGGGACCAAAAATAATTCTATCGTTTATTGATCCTAAGGAAAACTATTCCATTGGGTTGTTGTCACCATTTTGTCGATAAACGTATCTATCTCGCTTTGATTAGGTAAAAAAATTTGACAAATTGACGCCACGGTAATTTTAGATGCTCATATAAGTGGAGGGATGCAGCTGGAACGGCGGGACATTACCCTAAACTACGTTCACACCTGTATGAAGCTTATGGTGTCTGTTCGATGTTCTAATGTAAGTGTTATTTAGTACAGTTTCTGGTTTGCTGATTACGGCTAAAGTTTACCGTCTATAGCTGAAGAAGATTGTAACAAAAATTTCAGATCAAGTATCCAAGATTAGTAAACAGATGTAGACTGTTTCTATTGCATGACGCCACTCAACTTGCTAGCTGCAAAAATGACGATGGCAACGCAAGAGT
>NW_019211454.1:55741441-55758779 GCF_002443255.2 Varroa destructor | reverse complement strand
AGTTATCCACCATATACCCCAGATGTTTCCTCCAACTACAATTTACAGGAATTGTAGTTGGAAGAAACATCTGGGGTATCCCAGACGTTTCTTCCAACTACAATTTACAGGCAAGTTACTAAAATCCCAACATGATACTAAAATTGCTTTTCGATACTCCAAGATGTTCGTATGTCAGACTTCTGGTAAATAAGTTGCTATCTAAAACGGTAAAAGGTCATTGATAATAGTGGTGCATATTTTGATTAAATATAGAAGAACTAAACGTATGAGACGTGTTCAAAAGTTAGACTTCACTGTACTGCACTTCATACCGAATAACCCATTCATTTTTGTGGGGTTTTCCCCTATCTAACAACTGGCTTCAACCCACTTGCCTTGAGGGTGTCTGCAAGCTTTCATCAAGGGCGTCAGTCCTGTTCGGTCCTTGGAATTTGGATCAGCTCCATATCGGAGCAGTAACTCCATATACGAGAGCGCCAGAGGTGAGATAAGGTTGATCTCTGCACCGACGAAGTATCTGTGTGTGGCCAGCAAAATGAAAGCTGTTGAAAATATAAAACTAATTGCAGCGACGCTAGTGAAATCGATTGGAAAAAATGCAAAACGAAACAATTTAAGATCATTTAAATAACAGAAAGCACAAGGAAGGATACTGCCAGCCGCGCAATTTTTGTGAAAGACTTCATATATGGCGGGACAGGATGCAGTTCAAGCTAGTGGGAATATGTCTGAATAAAAAACATGTTCTGGGATCGAATGCATGGCAATAACAACCTGGCTTCAGCTTGGAAAATATATCTTCTAAAAGAAAAGAATAAACACCTCCTTCGATTGCTGTCGTCTGCGAAAGGTGAATGTTATATAGTCCCATGACGACTTGATGTATGAGCTAATACATAGGGAAACTGAGTTAATAGAAGTAGGCTGGGGAATGATAGAGATCGACTCCTATCCTGCCCTTTCAGGAGAACTTCTACGACGTGGAGAAGGGAATCACTTAGAACTGCCCATGCGAAATTTAAAATCTGGTATGTCGACTTCGACAATCAGGTGAGACGGCTTAAACATCACGAGTCTTTGCCGCGAACGTTTTAAACAAACGACACGAAACGTTCAAGAGTCTCCTACGGCGAACACAGTTCTCTGGCTCCCATTATGATTAGTAATCCGTTTGACTGTGATTCAGGCCAATAATAAGCACAAAAGCGTTGAGTGTATTCAACATATGCAGCCAGGTTCACGGACGATACTTAGACGGAACATAGGTGCCGCATTATATGACATATATACATATTGTAATTGATGACAATGCAGAGTAATTAATTGCCGAGCAATAGCCTCATATCGGCGCATGGTAGAAACATAGAAAGGAAGACACGGGACTATCAGAAGAGCATAGAAAGAAATAAGATCAAAGATGTACGGCAATGAATGGCATATGCACCTGTGCAAGGGGAACGAGGGTGGTCGGAAAGGCACTACCCGTAACCGTCTCATCTTGTCGTCCACAATTATTTCCTGTTTTGTCTGCTCAGCGGCACCGTACAGCGTCCGTTCTAGCTGCTGTTGTTGCCGCCGTCGTCGGCTTGCCGGCACTGACTCGTTCATTACCTCGACTTGAGTCGCCACGAGCAGACCCGGGCTCTTCTGCATCACCTCTGTGGCAGCTGTGGAAATTCTTGCTGCTGTTCGATCCTTAGAAACGGTTAGCCCCGTCATATCCAGATCTTTCATCAAATCCACTTCTTGGGTTCCATCTTCGCCTTGTGCCTCCATCGACGTTTCTGCAGTGAAGAAGGAAAGCGCTGCAGAAGGATGTTGCGCCGTCGCGACTGAGGATATTGCTGTTGTTGTCCGTCATGGCAACGGCACTGGTGCCGCTGGCGATGTGGCACACATTTCCTCCACCAGCAGAGGGGTTGATGGCGATAAGAGAAAGGCAGACGTAGCCGAATTAGACCAGTCGTGTGCGACCGTACGACAATAGTAGCCACTGTCGTCATGGCAACGAAAGCAGCATTCAGGTAGCCAGCTCGACAGACGCGAAAATGTATCGTATTATTGACAAATGCAGTATGCTGATGCACACGCTCGTACTGTAGTAACTACTCAACCCTGAAGGCCATTGACAATCGGTAACAACGATCTGTCTGGCAGTAGAACGCGCAGCTACAGGTACGAGTGTCAATTCTATTACAACAGCGGGTGTTAGACAAGATACTGGCTCGTTCTATGAGCACTAGTCGTCTGATTAGGTTATGCCTTAAATGAATATGTGATGTGCTTGTGATCTTGATGATAAAGGTGATGATAGAATAAGGTATCATTATATTGTAGAGTAGAGGTTATATGTTACTATATAGGATATCATAAAATAAAAGTGATACCTAGCGTTAGGGTTTGCGCCGTGTTTAAGTAGGAGTTCAGCCAATTCGAAGTGGTCGTTGCGAATGGCAATCCGAAGGGGTTCGTCCGCCATTGTTTGCCGTGGTGGGTTACCATAGTACGATCGGCCTTGCGTATCCACATCGGTAAAACATACCCGTGCACCGTAACTGATCAATAATTGAGCCAATTCAAGGAACCCTTTCTCCGCGCACAAATGAAGAGCGGTATAACCAACATCGTCCATTGCGTCAACTTGGCACCCTAAAAAATCAAATATTCCCTATCAGAAGCATTCGATTATATAGTAGTGGTCAATATTTAATTTCAGTTTTTTTTAAAACAAGCCTTTGAGTGCTAGTAAGAATAAGTTTTCGCACATCAAAACTTCCCACTTAAAAAATCGTATTCTTACGCTGTCTCTTGCTAACCTGCATTAAGCGTATATGCGATATGATAATGAGTTATTGTGAAATTAGGCGAAATTGTTTAGCTGACGCATAGGGGTTCTTGAAAGACGCCAGAGCTAGCAGAGTTAAAATGCGTCCGTTGCAGCGCACTCAACAGTGCAATAACGCCAGCGTCTTTTATATATATATATATATATATATATATATATATATTAGCCTCTACTTGGAAAAAACAGTTGTTTAACGCTTAGCTGGTTCTCTCATTTAATCCACAGGTACGGAGGCGACCCACAACAAATTAAAATTACGATGATATACTGTGTAGTATGGACAGAATCCTTTTGTTAATTTTTTTTCTGACGAGAAAAACCAACCTCTGACAAGTAGTAGTTCGACGGCCAGTTGGTATTGTTGGTAAATGGCATAATGGATGGGGCGGAGTCCCTGCGCGACCGGCTCATTGACCTGAGCTCCACAAGCAAGAAGTACCCTGATATCGTCAAGAGGCGCACATCGGATTAATGAATCGGCCAGCTCGCGTTGGAGACTACGCTGGAGTTCTGCACGGTGTGAGCGTCTTTCCTCTTCACTGATACCCTCCATGCTGTCCACGGCGAGTCGCCGAAATAGCTGCAATTATAGTAGTATCATATATATAGGAATAACTTAATTTCTTGCTAGAGAGCATCCATATACAACGGAAACGCCAAATAGGACGCGTTCTCGTTTGATGATTCTTTGAAACCGCTTCAGGGCAGTGATAATAATCGAAAATGTCGGCTTACCTAACGTTAAATTTTAGTTGGTCATAGTAGTCAGTCATAGCCCACAAAAAAGCCGTTTTTATTAGCCTAAAGAGGGCCTTTGAAATCGTGAAACATATTCTCTTGCTGGCGCCATATTACTATAATATGTAAATCTCCATTACTTTCAACTTAGGTGGTTATGAACCTGTAAGTCATTAGATTTTTTTAACGAGTTTGAGTAATAGCTCAAAGAACTGTTTTCCAAGCATGAAAAAACCATTGATGCGCAAGAAGACATCTTAAAATAACATTTCAATGTGTGCCAATGATGTCAGTGCAGCAAATTATATACCAGTGGGTTTGCTTAGGAATATGCTGACAATTAACTCGCTATATATTGGCGTTTATGAGTGGTACTTCTACGGGTGTAACAAAACACAATAAAACTAAAAGACGCATGTATGATACGCGGCCGTTTCATCTGAGACCTTAGTTTTTAGAAAACACATGACTAATTGATAAAATTATTTAACTGAATGCCCTTCATGAATATGGCACGAAAATAATCCTCTTCTAGCCAAACACGGCCGTTATTGATGATATGTAAAATTAGCAGAGATCACTCGTTTTCGTTGACAACTTTGCATTGTCCCGATGGGCAAAGTGATCCTTCACAGACCTTCGGCTCCACGTATGGCTAGGCAGCCCGGCACGATCGCAATCCCCATAGAAGTGCAGGGGCTGGGGGTAGTCGTCGTTGAAGTTGTAGAAGTAGTAGTTGCAGTGTTGCTCACCCATGTATTTGTCTCTGTCTTTCTGTTGTTCTCTTGTGCGGTGTGTTTATTTATTCCGAAGCGCATGTCAACTTTCTCAGCTGCATTGTTCACCATCGTTGTAGTAGCAGTGCCGCCACAAGTAACGAGATGTCATTGAGTAACGACGTAGTAGCTGCTCGCCACGCGTTTACTGTCGAAGCTCGCGCCGTGCACCGCGCGTCTCGGCGTATTGCCATCAGCGTTAAAACGGCATCGGACGGGTCGCCGCGGAGTGACAGACTGACCGACTGAGATGCGCTCATTCGCTACTGCGTTATCATGCGAATCTTTCTATCGCTGTTCCTCAGATTCGCGGAACGAGTAAAAGGATAGATGGACCAACGCGTAACGCCTTTGAAGGGCCTTATTTTCTGCGCTGACTGCTAGTGCTGCAAGCCTCAAGCCTGTCGTTTCTCACATCTGTCATGTCAGAGAGAAGGTCGCAGCTAGGGCCCGGGCTAGTTGACGGCCTGAAGGCCTGAGCGACGGCGTCTGAGCCCATGTCTCATTGCCAAACAGCTAAACGACACGGCATACGACGTGCAGCTGGGTATATTACGGACTGTGGCATGACGGTCGAGCTTCGTCGTGTGGACCGCGTGCGTGAGAATGGTTGTATTGGCTGTAGTGTCATAATTCACAATATTTGCAAACGCAGACTTACGATTTAGTTCGAATTTAGTTTGATCTGCCTTGATGCTAATGGATCTCAGTGGCAAGAAGGCTAGACTCCTGACGCCGCAGGGCTGTGTCAGGGAGGTGGTGGAGGTTAAGACAAGGGGCCCTTCCTAATCTCTAAGTTTGCCTAGTGATGTAAAATAAGATGAGCTGTTAACAATTTCAAACGCTTTATGTCGAAATGAGCCTCGTCACCTGAGTTACGTTGCTGTTTTTCTAATTATTATTGTGACTTTGAATATGACGCATAGCTATGAACAATTTGAGTGTTGATAAATTTTCCAAAGCCTGAGAACAACTTTACAGTTGTAAACTTCTGTTAAATACTAGTTAAATAAGACGGTGTGCACACATACCGGTTCAACCTGTATTCGTTTTGCTTCGAATTTTTCCTTCGGCTCGGACCTGATGCATATTTTTAGAATGGACACCAAAAATGAAAGAAACTGGGAATGTTTACATTGCGTTTAACGCAAAGTAATTAGTAAGTAAAGATAATGACGTAAATAGGTGTTCTGATGAAACACTAGGAGAACACACGAGTATAGTAGTTAATAATCACATAAATCGTGTAACTGACGTTTCGTAGCGGTCATCATAATCGCGTATGCATAGCGGCTATGCACAGAGCCGCGGTGCCTAGAAGGACCGTGGTTCAACAAATATTGTCCCGACAAGCCTACGCATAGTGTTGTTGCATGGAAGTTAATAGGTTATACGAACCTAATCAAAGGTAGGAAATCGGTTATTTAATATTTGCGAAACACAATCAACAAACGAGCGTTCTCAATGTACGCGTCCGAAATCAACGTTGCCTTGTATATATATATATATATATACGTATGTATAGTATATGTGTATCCATTGGGTCGTCAAATCAACTAGCATTTAGGGAACTCGCCAATACAAAATGATCGCTTCAAGGTAACGGAGTAATTTAGCAGCATCTTGTTTCGCTGCTGACGAAAGACGTGTACGCGTACAACCAGCATCACACACACTTTTGATGCTCACACAACCTATTTCGTCAGCCTCTTTAGCCGCTTGCTGTCTCAGTGGTGCGTCTCGGCAGACGACACGGGCGAGTTTAAGCAGACAGGCAGGCTTTAACGAATCGCCGGAAAATTCTCGTCATACATACACCGAGCTACATACACCCTTTCTCACGTTTTCGCTCTCGCACTCCCGAGTTGCGTATGTAGACGCTCAGACATATTTATATACGCATATACGCACTCTTCCCCTAGCTCTGATCTGTCGTAGGGGGCCCATCATTAGCCAGACCTTAGCCAGGATGAAGTGTGCCAGTGAGTAAACATATAACGGAACCGATTGAACATATGAAGACTAATTGACAAGCTGCTTCTGTGGCATAAAACTCCTTTGTGTCCTTCATCCGCTACTACCGCCACCGCCGCGTTTATGTCGGCTCTGGCGTCAAGTCTGTCGCTGCTGCCGGCGATAGTCGACTACTTTTGTTCGACTCAGGCAAGCCTAAATAGCTCAACTCTTAACCAGTTTGTAAAAGAAAGCGAGCCAGCAAGCAGTTCATCTAATGGTAACAGCAATAGCATTTAGCTCCTGACCCAGTGCTCCTTACCATCTCTGAGCTAACCCATTTGGCTATGATCTGTTCGCAATGCTCAGTGTTATTAAGCGCTAGTGCTGTTTCTTTAGTCTGCGTAATGCTGCTGCGTACTCCTGATATGTCAGATGACGGCGACGGAAACAGCGACTACTTTGACGCACGAGGCTGCGAACTGCATGAACTTCTGTCGTCTTTAACGATGGCCATGAAACAGAGTTGAGGCCATGGCCTACAATGATCTTCGATCTAAATCTGTCCGTCTGTTTGCTTGTGTATCTGTGTGTGCACATGTGTATAGGCGGCCGTACGATCTCTTGTTTGACAGCACAGCCGCCGACCACCTTTGCACCGCCGCGAGTCGTAGGAGCAGTCGCTATCCCACAAACATAAGAGTCTATCAGGCCATTAGAAGACCAGCATGCGATCTCAGAGTGGCGTTGAGACGACTACTCCGCGCGACATCATCGTCATCGCTGCCGGCTAGTTTCTACCACTACGCTTCAATGAACGACACGTTGGCCAACTGCGTAACAGGGCACCAACAGGACCCGCTAGCGTTTAGTGTGTGCCGAATTCATGTTCATTTAGTATTTTTACATATATTCTTATCGTTTTTTTTTAGGTTTAGATCATCGCACTATCTCTGTCTCACACAGCTGTCTATCTCTGTATCGATGTCGCAAGAGACTGTTCGCATTGGTATAGCGTCGTATTGCTTCCGTAGATCGAAGCTTCTTGTCGCAAGAACGCTATGCAGGATAAGTTGTTTCGTTCTACCGAGAAAATAAATGTAGATCGTCGCTTAGCCAGCGACCTGCCAGCTTTCGTTGTGTAAAAAGTTCAAAGGATAAAATGAGGAGGTTTGCGATGGGGTAGTGGTCGGCGGCGATAGAAGTAATTACTTTTCTGTAAGATCAAGACTCTAGCAAACTGGCACCTTTATTGTGCAGGCCCCACTCGGCAATATATGTGGCAAATGTGAGCTTCTGCAAAATTTATTCGATGAGTATTGTTCCGAGTACTAGATTATGGCTTATGGCAAACGACGACCGAAGGAGACTGCTAATCATAATATTCGTTTCCTTAGACAAAACGACATTAAAAGTTGATTTACAAAAGCGGATTTACATATTAAAGAGCAGCGTCACCGGTTCGATGAAACAAAAACGAAGGCCGTGGCCGGACAGGGAGGAATAGAGTTGTACCGATCCACCACAGAAGGAGCCTATGGAGTTAATATAGGAGTATCATACTGTACGTATGATTAGAACGTCCAACACGGTTGTGTAGGAAGCAGGAAAGTGATGTTTGTGCTTCGAGGAACACCGATCTTAGTTCGAATCGAGAGATACACACAAAAAATCGAATTTCAATTACATTATTATAGCCGATTTTTTTCCGATTATTATCACAACGCAACAATACATGATAAGTTGAGTTTCTCTCAGTTATAGATATTCCTCAATTTTTATGTTGGCCTAAATAACGTTCAAGTTAGGTCCTTGAGGTATCCGCATACCATTGTTGTTGGCAGGTATTGTGTATTTACACTAACTGCCCTTAATGTAATGTTGTACATGTAGATGACGGGGAATGGTCAGGCCGGTTTTACTAGAGGCGTGCGTGCTTCGAAATATTAGGACTTGCATACAGGTTCACGTTCGGATCCTAAGCTTGTTTTCTGATTTCGGCTATCTTAGCATTGCCACGTAGTCAGAGAGCAATCAGTATGTAAGCCTCAAGTTGAGAGCTTTGTCTTCTTGCATGGCTTTTCGGGCAAGGCCTGTGCGCAGTTGCTACACGTGACGCGTAATAAGATGAAATTTTTTAATGAAAAAAAAAAATAGCGGATTTGATAGAGCCTTCCATGAATTGCTGTTATGTAACATTCTTCATTTGAATATTGATATAAATGCCATGGACTGACGTGGCCTGAATTTCTTCGGAAGTTTACTTTTTGGGTAAAAGTAAAGCTCGCTTTAGCCAGACCGTTTTTCACCTTTCACTCCCAAAATACTTCAAAGTCTTCGGTAAACACATGTTGCGTTTGTCGTTCACGATCTTTATTCTTAACACCTACCATTAGATTTTACCTGACGGAAAATACCTTAAGCAATTTGACGGCCTTTTAAGTTTTTGTGATACTACAGATCTTTGTTACAAATGGTATCGTTCGATGGCGCTCAGACGTGAATGTGATGGTGCTTTCAAGGCATCCTTGATTGTGTGACTTAAGAATACGGTTTGATGCACCTTAACCATAATATTTATGGAGGCTTCCGACCATCCCGGTCATTTATTACATAAATATTCAACGCTAAAATGAGTTGGATATTAATATAGAAATTAGATAATGTTTTGTCAATAGATAGACCTACAGAAGCTACGCTTCGAACTTCATTGTTGAACAGTTATACGTGTAAACCTACGTAAATTACTAGTCCTTGAAAAAGCTGTACTACTGCTTACCGCTGTAGGAACTATATTAGAAAAAATATTTAAATATTATTGAAGGGGGTAATCAAAAGGGAAACGGAAGGCCTCGTTTTGCATTGTCATATAGGTTGAATTCACCAAAGAAGTGGCGGGAATATCGTGACACTGCTCGAAAAGCATGAATCAGTAACACCTGTGCTTTTTGTCCACAACAAGGATATCTTATTATTAGAGTACGTGATCTGTTTTGTAACAATATATATTATACACAGGCTATTTCCTTGTTTGTAGATACCTCCCTTCATGCCAAACGTTATGTCAATACATATCGTCTCAACTCGATGTTTCAGAGAAAACTCGTCAAAAACAACGATACTTAAAGCACACGATATGTACGCTGTGTGGTTTCTGAACACTGCGTAACACGGATGAAAGGGGGCATTAAGGAACGTATTGACGTAGCGCGATACCCGTCCAGCGCTTCCTTACCACTCGATACACGTAAACTTTCATATCCGATAGTAGATCTGATCACACTACCACTTTCACCTTATGACAACAGCCAACACATCGGATTTGGCAATTACCACATGAGCAGCAAAGGTTGCTTCGTTTGTAGTTGCTCAATTGTAGGTTCTGTTCACTTTAGAATATGGCCAGCTTACCTCCCAACTCCTGCACCGGAAAGTGTCGAACAAGTTGACCTATTCACGTCGTAATTAGAAGCACTTCAGTGTTCCTCACACGAACTTGCCGCGAAGCAAATTTCCAGTAAGTTAAAATGCTCTATATGGCGGCGCTGTCAGCTAGGCCGGACTGACTGATGAGCGCTTTATGTTATCACTTGGCTTGCCTTGAAATTGGCTATCGGTGAGACCAGACGTATGGTAAGACTGTTATCAAACAACACTGCGCTGAATGTATTTATAGTGTTTCGGAGAAGAGCGAGTGAGGGCTGAGGTTTTAAGAAGGGCCCAATACAAGATGCAGCAAGAGTGCGCTGACGGTCTTCAGTGGTGAGTGGGTCAACCAGCAGGCAGCTGCCAGGAAGACCGTGAGGAAAAAGACAGATCTACGTACCTTATACCAGAACTAATGTCGTAAGGGTCACTGGCCAGCAGCTTACTAGCTCTGGCTGGATGTCTTTTTTCTAGATTGCCAATCGCTTGCTGCTGACGCTACTGCTAATGCAACTACTACGGTGAATATTTAGAGCAGGAAAGCGAGAGGGGCAGCTGCGGCAGCTGTCGTTGCTGCTGCACTCGAGAGTATTTGATTCTATCGAATACAAATACTCTCGGATGCAACTAAAATCACCACTAATGGCGGGCGACAACGGAAATAATACAGTGCGTCCACCTTTCTAGCCTTCATCTTGATAGTTTGATTCTTCATCGTTATACCTTAGAACAACGTTCGGAATAACGGCGTGTTACAACTGCTGCTGGTACCATTGCCGCCATAGCGTAGCTGAGTGCGTTTGCGACTTCAAAAAGCGTAGATTTCACGTGATGTCTGCTGTATCTGCGAAACACATTTGTTGATCATGTTATCGTAAGCCTGGCCACTGACCTGTATCTTTAAAAAGAAGTATTACTAAATAGTTTAGTAACAGTGTGCCCATTATTCCACTATTTTGGGAGTACAGTGGTATTGGTAATACTTAACCGAACTCGTTCGAGATGTTAGACGTAACAGACATCATTGGGACAAGGTCATGAACTGGGAGGACAGAGGAGCATAGCAAATTCATAAAATCCTAGACAAAAACGTATTGACCAGTCCTCGTAAACCGAAATCCCAAAGCCGAAATTGGAAAAGGAGGCACGCTTGTGAGATTTGCAGTCCATTGCTCGTGATGTAGCAACGATAAATAGTTTGACATAAAAGGTGATCAGATAAAAAATGCCAACGACGTCGGCGTAATTATACGACCTTAATATATGTTGTACAAATCGATTCTCATCAGTACCTCGGTCCCAAGATCAAATGTATGTGTATTTAGTAGAAAGTACTTCATTTTGATGAACTGAGACGTTTCAAATGCGTAGATGCGGCCTTTGTGTTAAAACACAATGTCAGGCTGTAATGAATCAAACATGACTGCATGCTATTTTAGAATCCGACGTTAAGGTGAATTAGATTGGCCTTCGGGGTTTGTCACTGGATGGTTGGAAGTTGCCCACTGGTGTCGCATGCACAGTATTTCAATCTGGGCATTGACCAGATATGATTCTCTATGCAGCAAATTTTATGCGGAAATAGATCGTAGATGCAGTCTCTTAGACAATCTTTCAAATGTTTAGGTGCAAAAACTTTCTTTGTTGAACGTATCAGCTTGTTGTGGGCGTAGAATCGTTTTCTGTTAGCTGGGTTGGGCTGGGCTGGGCTGGGCTGGGCTGGGCTTGATCTTTACGGTACGTTTCTCTTTTTGTCGTTAACGGGTTGTCCGAGAAATCATAGGGAGCTTCCTATTGCCATGAGACCCACGTCTAATCTGACTGCATTTACGTTTGTACAAAAAACGCGGCACACGCAGTCGCTTTATCTTGGCTTCGGCTGAGTAGGATTGTTTTGTCTTTCCATGATATATAATTTAGTTCTTGTTCTGACTCCCTTTTGCTTTACTTAAAATGTATCTCTCGTGCTTCTAAGCCACAGAACGAGATAGCGGGCATTAACTAAGCAGTTCATCCTCGAAATGCAGCAGGAACTTATCTGAGAATATTCTGATCACCTCTGCGAGTATATTTAGGTACGTGCTACGAAAAAGAATAAACCATTAGGCTGGTGGTGTTCAACTGGCCTGACTATACGAACTCGTTACTCAAAACAAATGTATACCGTACATTGTACGCTACAAATTTGATTCGGAAGCTTATAATGTCAGTCTTCCGTTTAGACCTCGTGTTGTATTAGGTTGAACTACGAGATCTAACCGAAGAAAATAGGTAGATGAAATATGGATGTTTTAAGCAGGTGTGTGTGTGTTCATAGATTTGTGACACGATGAGTTGCTGTAAAACTGGGGCTATCTGGGTCACTAAATACTATATTTGAGAATAACCGTTGCCGCGGAGAAGGAAAATGTCATACTAGTGTATTTGCCAAAAGCTCCTCAGTCTCGTAGCCTGAAAAAATTAGCTTCGTAGACTAATAAATCATTCGTTTTTGAGAAATAATTAATTAGGGGCACATATACCGTTGGCCCACATAGCATCATCAGAGGGAGCTATGTGAGCCACTAATGATTCCGTGCAAAAAAATCGAATAGGGTGATTAGTGGGCGGCCAGGCACCGCTGTTATAATCTAAGTCAAGCATTTTCTAAGTGTTTCATTTTTTTCATAAACAAAATAGATATTGTTATACAAATAAGAGTCATATTCAATTGAATAGCATAGTTGAACGTGATTGATTCTAGAAACCGTTGCTTCTTTGTTAGAATAACGGAGGATTTATGAACCTTATCCTTTGCTTTTAGGAATGATATTTCATGACGACCCGACGTTCCCAGATGATAATCAGCCTGAAAAAAAAGGTCATTTTCTGTGAACGTGTTTTGATTCAGCGGAGAAATACCTATCTTCTAAAAACTTCTGACGAAATGATTCCTTTTCACAATCTGGCTATGTCATAGTAGGTCATTACATAGAGATTCAGCGGACTTTCGAATTGAAGAATTTTTTAATTATATTATCAAAATGCTTTTTTTTTTTTATTATATTGGAGGTGTTCTCCTCATTTTTTTTTTCGCATAGATCAAGCGATCTGCATTGTGCAAGCGATCTGACGTACCCGTCACTCATGTTGCCGTATGCACTTTCCCTATCTCTGAATTTTCGATGTAAATCAACAGTGGATATAATTGATCACGAAGGTCCCTTTTTAGAGTAGGGAAAACCTTGTAATCGTGCGGACCTAGGTCGGGAGAATAACCGGGCTGAAATCAGCGTTAGATGCTTGTTTTCTCAATACAGGAAGTAATTGGAGCACGATGACGATGTCTGGCATCAACGAACCAGACTGCCTGCTTCCGGCTGCCATGTCTACGGTCCTTAAGTCATTTGAGGAGTTCGAGGTAGCGGCCCATATTCATTGTTTCACTTCAGCCAAGTACTACTATCATATTATATCTGAACTCAGCTGTGAACTTACTCAAAGCTACTCGAACTCGATTTCTCTGTAAAGCGATGCCATTCTTTCGCTTGGTCCATCTATGGCTAGCGGTACGCATTAAACTTCACCTTGTCTTCAGTCTGGTGTTCTCCGTTGATTGAAGTTCCGTAAATTGCGCCTAGACTCCATTCGCGGAGGTTTATTTCCAGTCGGTCTCCGCATTTTGAGCGTTTCGATTATAATTCTGTAACATACTGCATGCGAAATATTAGTTTTGATCCTCTAGGCCCTTACATTCTGAGCTCTGTTTTAGGACAAAAAACGTTTTCGATTCTTGCCCTTCGGGTTACGACACCCCTTCGCTCGCCTTCGACCTTCGTTCTTGAAACGTTTACACTGTTTACCAATGGCCGAAAAATTTCCGCCGCGCTATGGCTTTTAAGGAGCAATAGTCTGACTGTTGCACGTTGATTTTCCAGACATTTTTTATTTTGATTGAATTTATTTATTTCGGAGCTGTGACAGCTTAATAGGTTGCGATTGTTCTACCGTAATAGGCGACAAGCTTTTCTTAAGCTCTACGAGGTCTAGCTTTGAAGGGCCTAAAAACTGCTACGCTGGGGCATGTAGCTTATTTGAGCAACGCAGAGAAAGTGTAACGACGTGGACGCCATTTTGAAAAAGTCAACTCGATCGCATTTAGGCCTGTGTGATTTTCGTGGTTATTTATGTTTAGATGGCATATCCTATAGTTGCAATGAAGTGCTTTAAACAGTCTACGAGACATCTTTTCGTACCAACAAAGCCATCACCCCATTCACCCCTGCACGTCGGCTACTAGGCCGACTATCCGGTACGTTCAAATTCAGTTGTTTAGCAAGCTCGTACGCAATTGACCCCGCTTCGAGTATAATTTTATATATATATAATCTTAGCACATTGAGCAATAATATAGTCTCTTGTTATGCGTCAAACGGACGCATGCGGATGGACGGACGCATGTCGAGGACAGCTCGTAACTCCTACGACAACCTCGAGGTGCCGTTGCAGCGTGATACTATGCTTCCCAAATTCACAAGCTGCCTCTCTAACGGAAAGGCTTCTACCTTTAATAGCTACAATTGCTTATTATACAGTTTCTGGCTGTATTCTATCCCTAACACCACGCTGAGATTTTCCTAACGTCACAGCATTTTCTACGAAATTAAGTGTGATCAATAACGATAGAAGAATACCAGAACAACTTGGTTAAAGCTATCATCTAACGAATAGTATCGAGCGGTCATCTACGGTGTACAGCGCTCAAATCATGAAAAAAATTTGATACATATGATGCATTTAGCGATTTTATACATTTTTTTGGTAACATCACACAACGATACGCTATGAAAACGCGTTAAATAAATTTTCTAAGTGAACTTACATGAACAAGCATAATTGTAGGAACTCAACTTTAATAACGACTTTCAAAAGGTAAGTTACTTTCGGTCTGGCGTTGGGGCGGTAGTCGAAAATCGAGGTAGTTATTTTTTCGTCTTTTATTGCTTAGCAAAAGTTCGATAGAAAGCGAGGATAGGCTCAAAGACAAAATCCAGTAGCGTAAATTGCACAAAATTTACAATCCGTGCGCATGTGAGAAAATCTGAAATTTGAGTTTTCAATGAGCATTCCCTAGTTAGAAAAAACAGAGTGACCCACAAAACCCGTGTCACAAACGGTTCGTTTCTTCCTTATGTCTTTTCCCTATGATTAATATATTTTCGAAGCGTCTCCCACGAGCTTATCAATGTTAAATGTTTTATGCATAGAAAAACACACATCCATCCAAAGGCCCAGTCTATCAAGTTAGGGTGGAAATTTTTTTCTCTTCAACCTATTTGTGGTGGCGCTAACCTTCTCTTCTAACCGTCCCTATCTGACTGTCAGTTCTTTAACTTTCCATTGCTCTCGTCCACTGCCGCAGAATTAACAAATCCCTGGGCTAACGAGGCCATACATTGATAAATCGATTTTTGAACTTTTGCCTCTCCTGAGTATTGTGATTCGATAGGAAAGGTTTAAGCTACAGGGCAGCCCCGTAAAAGTAGCTGCTTGGAGTATTTCATAGTTCTCAGATAGTTAATGCCTCATAAAATTAAATGTTGTAACTAGGCCATTTCGTGCGAGCCTTCTTTTTTGCCGAGCTATTTGTACTGTCAAATGTTTGAATCAATTTGACCGGTCGAATGGAATTGCATTCACTGTTCTGTTGTAATTCCAACGGTGATTATTGAACAGCCCACCAAATCGTATGTTGAAACAGACCTAGGATTTAGCTGTCCTTTCTTCCTTACTGATATGTTAAAGGTTATTGTATGAAATTATTTTTAATTTCCGATATTGAATCTTTCGTACAGAATGAATCCTTTTTACTTTTCGTGTCAAAGATAATATGCATATAGACGAAACGTTGATAATGGCCCTGGGTATGTTGGAGTGCAATTTACTTAATTGCCTTTAATCTATGTCCTAATGTATACAATGGCACGATTAACTCGTATCTGTGCATACAGATCCTGAATCAAATCGTCTCCTGAGTGAGCCTATAATTCATTGTTATGCATTGCTCGTACACCTATCTGGGGCATGACTTTTGCTGTGAGTAGAAATGCTCAGCCGCGAAGCGCTAAAAGCGACTTCTACGAACGCAAACTGCGTATTTTCTAGCAAAACAAAATTAGAAACATCACTGCCAGTGGGGGCTTTTGGTTTTGTCATTTGATTATGTAGAAAATCACTACAAACTAACATAATTGCAAAACAACAAATACTGATTAATCCAAAAAAAGCTAGCCATACTTCAAATCAAACGGCTAATATGTGGTACAAGTAGTGAGGTTCAACGATTCGAGAAATACTTTCTGACCGATCTATTGTATCAGCTTAAGCTTAGAAGGAGAGAAATGTACAGCGCTGTGTACCTCGTAGTTTTTATTTATAATTATCTTGATCCTATAGACCAGTCAAGAGATCAAATTTAGTGTGATTCACCGTATATTCTTCTGTTGTGTTATCTCGTTCCGGGAAAAGCTGTACGAGCGTTATTGCTTTAGGTGTGAAAATCTCGTTGGAAAATACAAAACAAACGCATAAAAGTTTTCGAGTGCAAGTATTCTATGTAAAGTGCAAAAAAAGGAAAGTGCCATGCTGTCTAGGGCAAACATCTCTAGCCTGCCCACCTGCCGTCCGAGGAGAGTTGTATAGATGGTGTTTTCGTAGGACTATTTCAGAATTTTCTGTTCGCACGCGATGTTCAGTGCCGAAGACGTTAACAGGTAGAAGTTTTTATGTGATCTTTTTCGCATCAGCTGGAGCAGATGGGCACAAGTACATTGCGTGGTTCGTGTCTGTGTTCTATTGTACGCAATGTATATTCGTATCCACTGTGGAATTGGTACCCTGGCCCGAACACGGAGAAGGACGTGTTCCAGATGCGCTCGGTAACCGAACCCTGTGATCGTATTCTTGCCGAAAGTCGTAACCCCTGTTCGACTCGTGTTGTCAAGCGTTAAATAATATATAACAAAATTAACAGTATAACGATATCGTATCTATAACCAAGCAGCAGAAGAATATATATAAACTGGTCAACTATTTTTTTCATATCGTCTTCTTCAAGTGCAGAAAAATCTTTTGATAATTTTTGCTCAAAATGTCTAGAGAACTTGTCGAGTTAAGTTTCTAGTCAACAGCTCGTACCCACTAGCATTGGTGCAGAGATACACTGATTAGAAATATGTGGATTTGCAAGCTGACGCGAAAACTAGTGAAATTGTGAGAATTTATAATGAAGCCTTAAAAACTGATAGCTGGCCCAATTGCCACGGATACTTTGGCCTTTCATTCGATTTAGCTCCACCTATCTAGAAAAGCCTCGCTGATTTTCTATTATCCGAGAACAATCAACAATGCAAAACAGGCCTATCTTATATTTAACCACGACCCTATATTACTAAATGGAACCGACATGACACATGTTTATTGATAAGTAGGACGCGGCATCTGGCCTATAATGAAAATAATTACTGAAAATGTGTTATATAATTCGGCACTACTGAACGTGTGAAATAATTAGATCGTTCGATAATCTAATGTTGTAAGATCCTATTTTTATCTTATA
>NW_019211454.1:55599077-55741341 GCF_002443255.2 Varroa destructor | reverse complement strand
TATATATAATAATAATAAATATCGAGTATCAGCTTCTATATGACACTGGCCTTGTCTCGACGAGACCTGAAACATGCGACCAGAGCGAATCGAAAAAGTGCCAATAATCTCTGTCGACAATTCATTATATCAAAAGTCTAGAAAAGAAGGCTGCTAATATAGGGTTATGTACATTCATTTAAAGTGGGCCTGTTCAATTGAAAATAATCGAAATAATAAATAAATAAATAAGAAACCGAAAAAATGGGTCTTTAACAGATACGCGACCATTTCATTGCTAAAATACTATGTTTGGAAAGATGCTGCCAGCATTTGTAACGTGTATTTTTACTATGTATGTCAGGCGGAAATATGCTGACTTCGATTGGCAAGATGATAGAACCCAACAAGTAAGTAAAGTGGTAATCACCGAGACAAAATTCTTTACGGTCTTATTATTTACCTTAAGGTACCTGACTGAACGATACCGCCTGAAGGACAAGAAGATCCTGGCTTGAGGATTAGAGCTCGTAAAAGTTAATCATCATATTAATGAGCGGAGGAGTCTTTCTTAAAAAACGAACAAGCTTTTCACCTTGAAAATAGGGACGAAGGAACGTATAGTTAGACTGGTTTCTGGATCTTTATTGGCACATTGTGTTCCTTCGTCGTAAAGCTACAATAGAACTGATGGCTCAGGCAGTGCTGAAACAACGCGCGCGTTATCAGCGATCCTGTATTTTCTATTAGTCCATCAGAATGTTATTGCTTTGAGTTCATTCAAGTGTAATTCTAAAAAAGAAACGAGTTTCAACTAGATTGGCCTTGTTTTTTTATCGTGGTTAGTGTCGTTTACAGGTTCCGATTAAATTTCACATAACAGCCGGCCGCGGCGCGGATTTTCAATGCTTTTTCTTGGCCGCGAGAGGTCAATGACGGGATGATGAGCCCTGCGATGAAACGCAGTTGATCACACATACGCAGACACTGTGCATAAACCTGTAGATGTGCGCGCCTCTACTCTGGTTAATTTCAAGAACTCTCTCGTTTGCGTTCGTCGTATGGTAGGCGTCTGTCACGTGTTTCACGGTTTTCCTATTGTCACTACTGTTTTCTTATAGTATCGTTTATGCTTGACACTTACTTACCTTGGCTACGGTTCAGGTAGTGCCACAAACTAAATAGAAAGCTATAGAGTTCTATAGAAAGTGCGCAAAACCAGGTCGACGCAAAACCGCCGAAGAGCCTATCGGATGATAAGACTAAGTGTCGAATGTTCTCGCTCGAACGGGCCGATAGCCGTTGAGTTCTACAAGAGTGCGCAAACCGTCAGGCCTCGCATGAAGTAACACATGCTACACGCAGTTTGCAATCAATTAAGGGAAATACTATTCGTGGATTTTGACGTACTATTTTTTTTGTTGTACTTATGCAAGTGTTGCAACGAGAAGTCTCTCGCACCCATATTTGTACGCTATATTAATACACAGATTGCATTTACTACCCAGCGCGTGCAACCGTGGGTGTCGTTGCTGCTGATGGACGCTGCCTGCCAGACGCGTTGTCGCCAATACACCAGTGATAGGTCGCCGGAGAGATGATAACCTAGAGAGAACCTGAGCTCGTGGACCGACCTGAACTGCTTCGAGGACGTCGAGAATGTGTCAGCTGCCTCTTCTTTGGCTTTGAGCATTTTCCTCGACGATTGGTATTGTATTATAAATATACCCGATTATCTATCATGCATATTGTGATGCTGACAAACAAACTGCGCTCGTCCAGCGTTGTTTACTATGCACGAAGCGCTAACGTTGTTCTCTCTTCCTTTCAATACAGGATCACTTTGTATTTGTCATATGTAGATCTGCGCAGATGTACCGAGTGGCAGCGCCCTCGTGCGATCGTCCTATTACTTGCAGTGGCCTGTCTAATCGAACGATTAGCAGCTTGTTGGTGGCCATACCGTTATCAATGTTGTTCGTAAGAAGGCTGCGTATTTGAAACCGAAATCGATATACTGCCGCTGCCAGTGAAAGCTACGTCGTGGAGAGGCGGTCTTCAAAGAAGGACGAACGCAGCGAGGCAGAGTACTCGTACCGGTGTGACGTTACATTGCAAAGCTATGCTAACAAAATGCAGGCTAAGAGTGCACAGTTGATTCAGAGGGCGGGTAGGCATTCGTAAGGACGGCCGACTGCTCTTTCTACGCGGAGAAACGGATATATATATGTAAACATATAGACATATATGACGGAAGCTAGATGCGAAAGATCATGTGCACTATTGCGAAACGTTGTCCGTGCCCACGGTGAGATAATGAATAAACGAAAATGTGAAAGTAGAAGAAAGAAGAAGAGCAAAAGGAGTTTTCCGGGAATGAAAGGACACGCAACCGGCGCTGCTACTGCTGCTTTCGAGGAAAACCAGCCAAATTTGGACAGGGGCTGTTTCAGAATAACCGATTCTCTTATATGCCGGGCCTTTTTTCTGCTCTGCGGCAAAGAAAACCGCATTTATATAACTCTTGGCGCGCTACTATAGGAGCTCATCTCACACTGCCAACGCTTCGTTATTGAATATCGACTTTGACAAACGTACTAAAAGGCACCATTTGTAAGGCAGCGCTTTATTTATTACATATTGGCTTTATATACGCGCTATATACTGTTTGAAGTGCGCAGAGACAGTTATGTTTTTAGTGCTGTACCGTTTCGTTCAAATACAGAATATCCCAAGATGTAAACACTGTTTAGCGGCCTGTAGGTTTCTGATTGTTCTATTTTTTGTGGGAAGAAAAGTAAACCAATATTGTCTTACAAAGAACAGCTGTTATTTCAAGATGTATTTCGAAGTGTATTGCAACAAGTCGACTTACAAAAGAAGTATCTTTTGAACGAATGGAATTATTTGGGAAGGTCAACGGTTTCAGAAGCTAAGAAACAGTGCCGCAAAATTACCCGGAAATCGATCAAGTTTTAAGCTTGACATCAGTAAATCAAGTGTCAGAAAGTGGAAGAACCATAGTCATGCGGCTCTATCAGCGAAGATGATTTCGAATAAAAAAAAAAGAAACAATTTTCCAAATGGGCAATGGAAAGGGATGCGCCGTTGTCGAGGAAGACTCTTCGGAGTGATGATGCTACATCGGAACTAAACGGTATAATTAATTGGGCCTTCTGAGCAATCGAATAAGATGATCCGGACTGAAAAGAGATACTCTGCGTACGGAACTTAAACGCATTTGAATAACGCATTTGAACTTAAACGCAATTTTTGAAGCTATGAAATTGAATTGCGCTACAATCGGATGTGGTTGCACGTCCAAGAAATTATTACATGTAGACATTAGAAAAACACCGTGTGGACTTGCCATGAGCCATACCGTAGCACGGCATCTCATGCAAAAGATTAATTTGCCCCTTTTTTTTGTCGATTGTTTGTCATTATTGCGAACATATATTTCATTACGCATTCGGTAAGGTCTTGACGAAAATAGCAGATTCTATTGCCCATAGCACAGAACACCTGCACCTTATCATCGTGACATGATCAAAGTGTTCCAAACAGGCGGGTTGGATGAACTCTCACCGTAGGCCTGTCTTTGTTAAAGACTAAAGTCTACGTCAGAAGACGTCTTTTTATATATATATATATATATATATATATATATATATATATATATTAGTATAGACAAAGTAAAGTCTTTTGTCGTTTGGATTATAACTGATTTAGCCCGGTTATTATAAAAGTGTGAAGTGCGAGAGTCTATTAAATAGTCTCGAATAGCAACTTTAACTTTCTAATAGGATCTGACTAATTTGCCTATTATCGATTACCAAGCCCTCGACGTTTTTTTTAAAAAAAAAGAAAAATGGTAATTCGCGGTCGCAATGTATGACGAGTACGATCAACTGCAAAAAGCCTCCATCTGTAACATCTGCATTTATGTGACCGTAATTCTTATAGCGTGAAGTCGAGTGTTATCGTGCAATTGAAATGGGTTACCTTCTTCCCATAATCCTACTAACCGACGGCTAACGGTGTTTCTAGTAGTTGAGCTTTCGCCGCACACAAGATTTATATGGCAATCTGTGTCAAGATAAAACTCATATTTTAGAACCGCTTGCTGCAATTCGTCTGCTAAAAGCTCGAATGAAAATAAGTCAACGGCCTCAAACTTCAAACACTGAAAGTGTACCTCGTACTCGAAAAAAGTGTCGCGGACTATAGCACTGTTATAAAATAGCGCTATCTTTAAAGAGGAGAATAATGTTTGTCACGTTTCACGCTGGACGATTTTACGTATTATGTTGTTAGAAAATACTTTTATGGGTAAATTGAAGTGAACATCACAATGTGTAATGCTACTGGACTAGATATGCGCCTTTTTTATCGGTGATAGGCTTCTACCGTTTTACTGATTACCACACATAGATTCATCCTTGCTAAGCGTCTATGGTTGAGAGAACAAGTGATAAATGAACATCATTAATGAGATTTTACAGGAATAAAAAGCGGTAAAAGAAACGACACCTTTTTTGTTTACTTGTTCCGATCGATTTTTCTCAATGGCTTTTCGTAATCGTTTTGCCAGACGGCAGCAACTCGTGTAATACGCGATTCCTCTCTAATCCCACCAAAGGCGCCGGCCTATCAGGCACATTTTTTCCCCTCTTCGCGCAGTGTCGTTACATTTCTATCAGTCGTAGTCAATCGCTTTATAAATGGCTCGAATCCGTTGTGTTTCTGTAAACTTTCGCATATGGAAATTGAATTGCCTCAACTCGTGTAGCACCCAAAGATCGAGCTTATTGTATAGCCAGCTTTGCTTGAGTGGTTGATGTTGAGTTTATTGACGGTATCATGGCTCACATGTCGGTCTTGCCCAAGTTCGGCAATAACTTTTTTTAATTGGCCGACCACTACGAGAAGCATCTGCTACAGTGAAATCTTGAGAACGAACACGACGGAACAATCTTTGGGCCGTTTTTTCGTACGTAACATCTTGACGGCAAAGAACACAATTTGTCTATGGGCTTAGGCAGCATTTGTGCCAATGCAATTTTTTTTTTATAGATCTTTAGAAGCTCGGCTAGAGGTATTTCAGCAATTTTAAAACACCTGTTACTTTCGAAATCTCGGCTTTCAAATGCTTATTAGTTGACATATCCGATTTGAAAGATCTATTGACTATTAAATATTTCAACAATCTAATATATGTAAAAAAAAATCGAAAAAGACCGATTGACTTGTCCTTAACAGCTCACTGAGCATGGGTCCTGATCGCAAAAAACTACTAGGATATTCGCATTAATCTAATTGAAAATAATCGGAATAATAATGTTTTGATCTTAGAAAAGCGTGAACCTAAATTTGAAATTCTCTAATTTTATTATTATATTATTATTTTTTTATTATTTAGTCATTACATTGTTAACATCAACATGGGACCATTACCAAATAGTAGAATATGTTGTCAACATCCTTAAAAAGCATTTGTTGCGTTGTGGAAATATGTCGGCTATCGCAGCGTCTTCTATTGGCAAAATGGTACAAAATACAAGTAAACAATTTGTAGTACCAATCAGGTAATGTCTGAGAGTATTTTTATTACAATTAAATTGCATACATATTTGGTAAGCGCAAATGCTAGTGTACGCATGTATTGTCACTAAGAACAAAACCTGAAGTGACTCCCTACGACAAATTAGACATCATGTAACACTCCATATAACCATGAAAATTATCATACATATATATTACGTACATGCATATATATAGGGTACATATATCTAAATAATGTAGCGTGGTTGCCAAGCAGTTCGAATAGCGTCTCGCCTAGACTCTCACGTATGGAAGTGATAAGCGAAAACGCCGCTCGAGGCAGCGACTTGTGGAGGGAACTGCGGCCCTGATCGTGCGGATCATGCTTTCGGCCAGGCTGTTGCGCCGTAGATGCGCGATGCAATGGTCGAATCCGTTCAGTATGCTTTTTTCTGAGGTACTTTGTCACCTTCCTTAGTGCGAAACAGGTCACATTGTCTGTCACGATCTTGCTGAAGCCCCCGAGTGGACACCGTAAAGCTTTTACTCCCCGCCCCGCAGCACCAAACGTAGCCTTTAAAGCAGCGCGCGTTAGACGAACCGGGCACGATAATGGACCATCACCGAAATCTGTCTTACCACTAAAGGCTCTTAAATGACCTATAATACCTAGGCTTCCGTTCTCGAGGGAACGTTGCAGCGAGTACACAGGTTAAAAGGAATCACGCTTTCTTATATCGCGATTCCGCCCTTGGCTTGCCTCGACCTGGACCAAAACCGGCCCTAACCCAGATCCGCTGACATTTGTGTGTAACCAAGCTCTTATACCCTGCTAAAAACTACACGAAAGAGGATGTTCTGTCATGCTAAAGCGATGCTTCGCGTTGTCTAAAACGTAATGCGGGTTTGCGCATAACCCGTGTGAGCAGTCTGCGATAAGATGCAAAATTCAGGAACTTCATGAACTATTCGACTTCGCAGGAGCCAGCGAAATTCGCATTACCAGGATCTTCTCGACCGAAACTCACCACCTACTCGCTTATAAACGCACACTTCATAGTCTTCAACCGTAAGTTGGCAGAGTCGATGACCCCCGATGTTCCTTCAGGTACGCCATATGAGTGTCAAAGTTAGGCAAATCGATTTTGGCGCCATTATGGTAAATTAAAGATCTCTGGTACTTTAAGGCTTTAGGTCGATAATATATATTCGGACACATGGATCCCCAACTAAGGCGATTTTTTTGACATCAAACAGTCAAACGGTAATGTTATTAACGCTCGTCGCGCGCATTTCATGCATATATGTATATGTAGAGCGTTCCAAAAAATGTATATACCGTCTGAATGATTATAACTTCAGCTTATCTACGTATAAATCATCTGTAAGTTGCAAAAGAGCCCCCATCGTAGACGCTCAAGTATCTTAAAGTTCTAGTTAATGCACAGATGATAAAGGCGGGCTATTGATTCACAAATTTTAATAAATATTTATTTTTTATTGCAGTGCATTCTTGCTCACCTGCGGCTCCCTAAACTTTCAGTGTCGTCAGTTTTTCCCATGCTTTATATATTCAAGGTGTCCCGACAAGCAAAAATCCATGCCTGGGAAACAGGCAGAGTATACTATAGAACTTCTCCGTTCAGCCTATCTGTTCAAAAGGTTCTCATCATGATGTGCTCTCACATCGCGATAATAGCGCATAATTACACACAGATTGTTAGAAATAACATTGATCGCTTTTTAAAGAATGCGTGATACAATAAATCCTTGTCAAATAAATGCCACTAGTCATATTGTACTGTCAAAGAAGGGTGGCGCGCTTAACCACCTGGAATATAGCACTACATTATGACTCCCGATAAATTTCCATAGCGCTACGATGTAATATCTGTATTCACGATCGTCTAGTAGGGAGAATAAGGTCGATTAATTATTCCATTTAGTCTGAATGTAGCTCCATTGCTCCGGAGATTTTCTCCAAAAGCTATGAATCGTATTCGAGCTTGGCCAACATACCATTCGCCAAATCGTTTAGTTCGGTGCCGATCATCTTCATTGACAGTACGTGCCATTGTTGGAATACAACTTTTTCTTCTATTTACAACGTCCTACGATGCAGTGGGCACTTGATTTGCCGATGCCAAGCTTATGGCTAGATTTCCTCACAGGTTTTTTAGGGTGTTTCGCCATAACCTTTCAGTACACCTTCTTGGCCGGTCAAGCTTTTTGGTACCCTAGTTCTTTCAAAAGATGTCTATGAGTATGCTAAACAAGCCCATTCGATTTAAAGTTATCTTTTATCCGATTATTTGTAAGCCGCTTAGACGGCTCCACTTAAAACTGCCCCAGATATTTGTGCTCCTGCTACATTTTCATATTTCTGAAAGCGTTTCATAACGTTATTTTTCTATTAAAAGTTTATCTCGGTCCACTGAAAATAAACAATAATCAGGAAGTTATCATTATGTATATACAGGACATGTCGCGGTGGCCGTCACGCCACAGTGAACCAGGTTGTTTATCGCAGAAGTAAGGCCTAAGCAAAAATATAGACGAAGTAGACAGTTTTGCCTCCGCCTCTAAGTCTAATAATAATGCGAAAAAAACGGACATAATCAAATTCGGCCCTGAACACGCTCCAGCTTAATAAAGAAAAAGACAGATAGATACTTAACGGTCGGACATCGGACGTAATTTTAGGATATTTATTTACATTGAAGACTTTTGTGATTTGAGTTAGCCTACTCCGAAACGATAGCAAACAACAATGCTTTTTATTTACTAGTTGCTGTTTGCTTGTTACTAACATGCTAAAGCTTACCCATAAACTGAAAGCTGTTAGCTGAAAACCACAATGAAGATAGCGAGTATGCATGAAGAGCATGCGCCGAAACTGATCGCGTATACAGAGTTTCATTACTTTTGTAGTAATTACCATACGATAGTAACGTCGATGTTTGCTGCTTTTGTAAATTAGAGTCGAAGCTTTTGCCGCTATAAATGTCAAGTTGACGAGACATATTTGACGAGTATCATGTTGTGCAATACATCGACCGTAAAAATCTTCCACTTCCGAATTTCGAAACGACCGCTGAAACCAATTTAGTGTAACTAGATATTTCTACTTCCTGTTACAGATACGAAATGAAACATTTACTATAATATACCGGAGGAAAAAAGATTTCATAGTTTCCTTTCTATGAAAATTAAAGGAATTGTGCCTAAAGCTGTCCCCGTAACAACACAGTACAGCTAAATATTGTATAGTAAAATGGACGCTGAAGGACTCGAATTGGACCAGTATAGAGGGCAGATCAATGCACTCTGTCTTGTTTTCTTTTTTGTTTGCGTTTTCCTCGTATTATTACACTAATTGGTTCTTGGCGGACAGATGTGACATATGCATCAATTAGAAAAGCTTAGCAAATGCTTCAAAAAGATATGTCTAACAAACTGGATTTAGTTCTACAATATATATATATATATATATATGTATATGTAAGCTATATTTAAAACAATAAACCCGTGTAGCCAAATCAGTGAGCCTCAGAGAACGACCACTGGAAACACTGCGGTCCTAGCTACGCCTTCTCGTGCTATAACGTGCACGTTACACGGCAATACATGCAAGCAGCCGTAGCAATGATTGCCGGAGGACCAGTGACTGCGGGTAACGCCGGGGCCAATTACACGTCAGCCTCCGAATGTCGGAAACCAATGCAGCTTTTGTAAAGATTAAGAGAGCAGCGAACAAATGGAAGGGATCAGCATCAAGATCGACTATTCGGATTTATTTAGATCGACGTCCAAAGATGTTACTCGCAGTTGTTTAGTGGCTCAGTGGGGTCAGATTGAGGCACTTGGCAACGGTAACACCGGCAGCACTAATCCAACAACGAGCGAATACCATAATGGTAGTTTTAGAATCTTACGATGTATTTCTATTTCTTTTGACTTTATTACGATAATCAAACGGTACAAAACGCAAACGGGAATATATAAATACCGGGTTGTAACCACCAGCGACAATATAAATATACCATTTTATCTTTATTATCCATCTCTGACGTTCACGTTTCTCGTGAGGCTGAGCTAGTATTGCTGACATGATGCATGAGTTCGACTTAGATTAGACAGATACGAAAACAAATGATCTTTTTGTCAACGGAGAGTGATTGTGTAGACAGTTGAAAAATAAATCCTTTAGCAAATGATCAGGATTTTAACGATTGTGACGCCTTCCAGAAGGAACGTTTCCATTCCATATCCATCTGATCTCCATTGAGGAGAATGGTTACGAGTGATTTTTCGGTATTTGGACCTCTCCTTTTCATGAATGGTTCGCCGCCAAATGTCGCAATGGCGACGCCATAAAACCTCATAACTTGTTGTAGCAAAACATGCTTATGGATACAAACGGATTTCATAATAAAATACATGAATAATTAAGGATTTTTTTCGAGATAGATGGATGTACTCGTAATTTTTGGTTTTCGCGCTAAATAAAGTAAGCTAAAGGCTCTACATAAGTAACCGGTCTGACGTTCACTATTTAGCTAAACGTAAAACGAAAGCGCTTTATAAAAAACATTAATCTAAACGTAAATAAATATAATATCGCTACAAAGCAGGTACCTATTTTTGCGACCAATAGAATAATAGCAACATACAATGTTTTGTTCAGCTGGAGAAACACGAACAATCTGCAAAGTCAGGCCAGGGCTTACGACTTCTGAGCTAGCCCTGTAACCGCGGAGCGGCCTCAGCAGGCCTTCACAATTACTGTTTTCTGAACACGACTTAATCCGACTAAGCAAGTTTAATTTGTTTTCCACAGTATAACTACCGCTGTATGAGCACTGATTAGAAGGACTCATAGAATATAGGCAAACTATGTGAACTCAACAGAATTAACTTTCAGTTCCAGAATAAGCCTTACGTTATGCATTTTATAGCTGCGCTAACTTATTGCATCGTATATCATAATAAGTTTCTTTATTTATACCAGTTGTATGGCATTCATGTGTCGCTGACAGAAATTGACTACACACAATGTTTAGTCTTTGTACACACGTAGTATATATGTGATATGGATAAACAAGACGAAAGTAAGTTAGAATGACAGAAATACTAACTAACTCAAATTTATCTCTCACCCGTGTGCATAAAAAATATTCGTTCATGTGCACTAATTTCCCACTAGAGTAACCGCTATAGTGATTATACACGTATGTCGCCGTGGGTGCCACGTCGCTTTGTGGTCAGGAGTATTTTCTGAGAGCAGTGAATACGCTGTTACTTAGCGTTAAGGTACTAAATGAGGTTTTTGCCAGCCATTAGCGTCTCCTACTCCTCCCAATCCCGCACTGTCGAGGCTGGTGCAAACCTGAATTGGTAATCTCTGCCGTAGCGAACGAAGCTACGGAAGGATTCGCTAGAGTCATCTGGTGTCACCGAAGTCTGGTGGAGGTGGCTTAACGTGGCATTGATCAACCGCAATTGATGAAGAGTAACAAGGCCTAGACAAAATCTAACTAAGGTAACCCATTATTCCAGAAATTATTCAAATTATTACGTAATATTATATACATTATTCAATTGAGAAAATACTCGTCGCTAACGCGATCTATAATAATAACATTGCGGAAGCTATTAGACTTTAATAAAAATTCAGTACAGATTTAGCATGTTCTAGGCCGCACATAACCTTCATTTTGCTGGGGTTCGCTGTTCATGGACTTCGTATGTTTGCCAAACGGAAAGCTGAAGTGACTGGAATCGTTCTTTTCTAGTCGAAACCTATAAGAAGAAATGTCCAGCCATTTCTAAGATCGGCTATTGTGCAGGAGCACACAGATTGGCTTGTTTGAAGACTGTACTTCACTGACGCAAACGCGCTTCTATTTCCATTGGGGCAGGCGACCACGAAAACCTCGTGAATCAATTCAAGTTTTCGCTTTAACACATCAATGTGCACTAAGTTTTCAGTGACTACGCCGTTTTGGGTTGCCGGCTTGGAAATGAAAACAATCTCCGGGGTTACGTCCGATTCCTATGTGCTGGCGAGCGTGCTTGTCCCTAAGCACATGAAGCCCTTATGGCCCAACGATCTCGCAGTTTATACCTGGACGCCGCGACCTTACACGACAGGTTTACATATATGGGTCACTATGATGGCGGCGTTGTATAGACGGGACTTCCAAAACTTACCCACTTTGAGTCATGACGTACTATAGTTTCTCTGACATTTGTTATTATTACAATGTTCTGAGCTTCGAGCTGCCAATTAACACGATCAAAATGTATTATATTTAATGTATTTGTAAGAAAATAAGCATAATATGTTCAATGCATTGCTTTTATTATTATTTCAGCTAATCTGAACTTAAGCCTTTCGGAGCGAACCATCTGGGCCTCAATAGTGAGATAATCCCTAGAATATAACGGCAGTGTATTTGTTATATAGCTTACCCCAAAGGAAACGGAACTCCGACAAATCCGTCTTGTAAAGAACAGCTTCTAGAAATTAGATGTGAAAATTTATCGCTAGCCTTTTGATTCGTCAGGTTATTTCCGGCTATAAGAAAGCGCTCCCGACTGAACAGTATGTGTTCTAGCCACAAATGCCTACGTTGACTACGTATATATATATATATATATATATATATATAAACGGTTTACATTCGAATGCGGTGCAAAAACATCTATCTACACTATTTATAGCATAGATATGGAATAGAGGGTCAATTAAAGCGCATTTTCACGTTTGCGGGCAGCAACACTGTTGCATTGAAAAGATGTCATCGAAACAAGGTTAGATTGTTAGTAGAAATGCATCTATGGTAATGCAATCTGGATGTGCACAAGCTGTGTACAACGTTTACAATTTGCTCGTCTCCATCTGCGACGTAATAACAAAGGTGTCATTACTACTATTCTCATGATCAACTTTTCTCTGCTTAACTTGCCGCCAAAGCCAGACACATTCTCCTGCAAGAAGACCTATTGGAGCTAGAAATATGACAAGGTCAACTACGTTCACAATCCAGTGGTCGTGATGCATTGCAAGAGAAGCGCTTACCGCAATACCGAACGCGCCTCCCACGGAGATCAGGGACCAAATTGACGTGCCCAAAATTGCCACTGACGCCGGCTGTGTACGCGGCAGCAATGTCAGAGTCAAAGGCGTCGTCCTTTGTGCGAGGCTGTCATCTGACGTTCTATCGCTCCGAGTGTTGACGCCCGTAATACTTGTCGTCAAAGTAGTTGTTTGACACGTAGTCGTCGCCGTAACCGTTTTTGCAGAACAATCCGTTGTGGCCGCCAATGTGTGAGCGGGCGCGCACGTCACCGTCGTTGAAACTGAATCTTTTGTCGCTGACGCTAATCGCAGTGGAACCAACGGCCACACGTTGATGTCAGTGAGGCCGTCCAGACCGACGTTTCCATTGCCGTCAACAAAGAAGAAAAGTCCTGCGGTGCCAGCCAATCCCGCGCCGAGTAGAGTTTTCGCTGTGAACTGCGACCATATTTCCTGGCTGTTCAGGATTAACGTCGAATCGAGAAGAAGACCGATAACGACGCACGCAATGGCGACTGTGGCAATCGCCGCTGAGGCAGCCAATGTCAGGCGACACGATGGAGTGCGGGGGCGAAAGACGAGCGAGTTGGCACAAGCGCCAGCAGAGGAAACTGCCAGGGCAGTGCCACCAAATGTTAGAAAAACCAGTGGCTTGTAGTCGAAATCAAGTTTTGCCGATTTAATGAATAGAGAAATTGTGGCCAACTTACCCCAAATCAGGTAAAATGTAGAGAACAGAACGAGTTGGCGACTCACCGAAATTATTTGATACGGGCTCATGCTGTTGTCATCCAAAGGCGAGTTCAACTGAACAGAGTTGTAGGTGAACGCTGCTGAAGGCAAAAAGTTTGTCTTCAGTTTTTGACGTACGCTAAAATTTAGGATGGTGACAGCTAGTGAAATGAATGACATAAGCAGAGCGGGTAAATAGCTCGCCACCTGGTGAAGGTACGCGCTAATTGCCGGCTGAATAGCCAAGGCTAGAAAAAAAATCAGAAGTCGATGATAAAGATGACACAACGCAAGTAGATACCGTTCGGTAAAGAACACTCCAACACCGAGTAAGCAGAACGCTAATAAGTGGCTGTAGAAATTCCATTCAGTTTCTATGAGATAGACCAGGACCAGCACTATTTGAGACACCGTTACGATACTCAATCCACAAATGAATGGCAATTGTGGCAGTTGAAGTAACACGTACAATGAGGCCACTACAATTATTGGCGTGGCCACTAGGAGGCCAAAATGTGACCTACCAATACTATCATCAGTGGACGTGTTCCGCAGGTAAGCAAACTGATGACCTATTGCCGCCGTACAAACGTACTGCGCAAGTAGAATGGAACACATTACTGTCCATTGTTGTGTGTATGCCGAACAGGCAGTGCGTCGCTTTCCTCCGTCCTCCTGGCCTATTTCGATCATCTTAACGTCGGCTTCAGACGCTGCAGATAGGTTATAATCATCTGTACGTCGACAGCAGAGTGCAGGAATCGACGTAAAGTCAGGACCATGTGCTTCTGTTTCCGGAATATTTGGCGAGTTAACACCGAACATAACCGTGGTCGTATGTTTTGCTACACTTCCTGGACATTGTACACTGTCTTGATTTGGCGAAACGGCGCTGTCGTCCATTTTTGCGCAGACGAGAACAACTTAAAACAAACGCGCTTGATCGCAAGGTAAACCAGTTCGCTACACTGTCTCAACTCTGAAATTCACTTGAAAAATAATAATAGAATTAAGCTCTATGCTCGATGATACAGGAGCTGTTCTTATCCGTTGTTGTTATTTTCAATGAGTCTGCGGTCGAGCGCGAATCGACGAAACGATCACAACTTCAGTGATCCTTCCACCTTTCGGCAAACTGATTGAAAACAGCATGAAGACACTTCAAATTTGCCCCTAGATCTTTGACTTAGTCTCACTCGTTCTCTTCCTTCTCTAAGAAACGTATTCATGGAACTGCTGTTCACGAAGTGAGGATAGCTCAAATAGACCAGTGCCATACATTGTCTGCGCAGAGAAATGTGAGAAAAGCGGAGCTATACATGTAAGTATGGCGGTCAAACGGATACGCTGTCGGATGATGCTACCGAGCCATCTAAGCGACCATCTATCTATTCAGTCGATCAGTGTACCGGAAGGTACGGAACGCTACGTGCTGCTCGCCAACGCAGTCATCGTCTAGTCGATCTTACAGATTCGTCCCCTCCGCTTGAGTCACTTGTTTGTATTTCGACTGATTCGTTTACAAGCGTTAGATGGATCATCGTCGCCGCCGTTCGTTATTTGCTGAATTTCTATGTCTCGTCTACAATTAGCGACAAAAAAAAAAAGACACTGTAGTTTAATTTCGATTTCATAAAGGTGGTTTGAAACTCTAATAAAAATACTCTTGCTTATATTTTAAGAACAGATGCATGATTCGTACATCGGTTACTTGACACGGCTTAATAACCCTTTTACATACTAGGTTAGCACTTTTTTTATCGACCTTTCATTCTACATACATATTCCTAGTTTTCTCGTCGTATATATTGGGTACCGGCAGATCTGATTGGTTAGGAGATAGCATGTGTATGTTGCACTCGGCTATTTAAGAGTTGCACCATACGTGTATCCCAGGCTGTGTACCGTGGCAAGATCAAAACATCAACTACGTCACTGCGTGAATGGATTTGCTTCTCGCGTGGAATAAGCTGACGCTTTGAAACAAAAAGCGTACGCGTTCCACCCTCAACCTCCGGCTGTAGCAGCTATTCGGTTTATGTTTACTGTATCGTTTCGCATTTCCTTTCAAACGCCCGCGCACTCGTTTCATCCTTGCAAACGCTGTTCGCTTGTTGAATTGAAATGTTTTCCTCAAATTTGACGATGCCTTTCGTCTTTGTGTTTCATCATCATTCTCCCTCGGCTACCCCCACATACCGCTGAAAGGTCCGAGTGACATAAGAGCAGGATCAGTGACTACGGTGGCCCCGTGCACGGACAACCTGTCCGCTAAAGAAAACTATTCATACCGTTTACGTTCCTCCCCTACCATTGTATACATCACTACCCAGTTCTGCTCGCCTCTTCAATTCACTTTGCGGTCTGTTCCTGATGTGGCGTGGAGTCGAGAAGTCGACCCCGCATTACTAAAACACGTTCTGTGCGAGTCTCCGTTTTCGTTCCACCACCTTTGCTGCTTTGTTCCCCCATCCAGCGCATTTTACAGTTCGTCTCGCCTCTCGTTATCTTTCGCGTTCAGGCGTGTTCCATTCTCGGCTGCCTGAATGCACCTTCGTGACGACTCCGAGTAGCCCGGTAAATGAGCGACCAACGATAATGACATGACGATGCCTAGACCAGAAGTTTCGGTTCCGAATCTTCTTGACCGGCGCAAGCCAAATTAACGTACACGGCTGCTCACTCGCTAGACCGCTCACTAACTGGGCTAAACGAACATGCTGGTCCCGTTCGTTCATGGAAGAAAACTGGCTCCTTATTTTCATCTTGTTCCTTTGCTCTTTCGAATCATTCGCTTTCCGTTGTTAGCATACGACTGCTATTGTTGCTGCTGAAACCTGCAAATATGAAGCGGAATAACCCTGCAAAAATGGAAACCGTCAACGCAGCCTTTGCTTTGATTCTTCCATTCTTGCGCGATAGCAAGAAAAACAGAAGAACCAGTAGAAATATACTAGAAGGGAGAAATCAGCCCTAGAAGCTCTTGTAAAGGAATAGAAAAGAATAAGAAGAAAAAAGAGAAAAATAAGAGTTGTATTTGAACAACTTTCTTCTAAGCAGAAGCGAATCGAGAGGAGAGCTAGATGCGTGTGCATATCATCAAGGACTGCCCCCAGGGCGTGACTGTGGGGCAGCATGGCCTGAAGAGCGGAAACGCTCTGTCTACCTTACCTAGCCAGTGCTCGTAAGTAATTCTCTTGTGTCGATTTCTAAATACACAATGCTTGTTCAATTCTGTCCGAATCGTCCATTGTAAAAAGTGGCGGCGTCATGCGCAAACTCTCGCTTGTATTTTGACTTTTTAGCAACGTTGCTCGAAAAAGAAAGACAGGGGAGAACCTGTTAGCTGTGCTGGAGGTCGATTACCCTTGACCCCCATAGATGCTCATTGATTGACCCCTCTTGTCCAGTAAATGCATAGCGGTACATTTGCGTGTCCGCACATCCTCGGAGTATTAAAGTTCTTTGGGGTCACCAAAGTCTTGCGCAGTTGATCTTCAACTCCTGCACATCTAGGTACAGAGGAGTGTACGAAGCGTGCCATCCCTTCTTTTGCTGCTATCCTGTGGTGTCTTACCGTCACCGCAACCACGACATGCGGCTTTATCCTCGTACGTCTGCATATAAGCCCAACTGCTCGCTTCAGTACCGCCATCGCCCACGATGATATCATTGCATGTGCGCAAGTTCCGGGTCGACTGTGGCAGAGTGCGCGGCAAGAATGACAGGGGGTATTGGGTTGAAGTTAAGCGCTATATTAAATCGCGGGCTTATGTGGCCTTTGCTGGGGCTTCACCCACTTTCACTAAGCTCTTATAACAGAAGGAACGAGGGAGCAAAAAATTATATGGGAGGAAAGAAGGAAAAGACTGCCCGCAAGAGCCACCTTACGGGTAAAAATTTAAGCAGCAGCACCAGCAGGCAGGTCGTCGTTATGGTTGTAATCCTACGGAGTTCATCGGGAGCGCAATTCCGTTGACAATATCCGCGCCACTCATGCGTTTTTAAGTGATCCCCCTGGGCAAGTATGCGCTTTCATTGCTATCACTATGGGTTGCGGAGTTTATAGAAACAGTCACAGCCACTACCGTTCCACAGATTAAATTATAACTTCTTGAAACCGCTACATGTAGTCAAACAGGGTGCCACTGAGGCTCCGCTGTCGTTTCCGGATATTCTGAGGCCAGTGTAGGTATAACTAACCAGCTATAGGAGTACCTTAACGTAGATACCGTTGTCCTACGCGAGAATATGCAAATGTGGCCATTGACGCACTATACAATCAAGAAAGACACATAGTTAATTCATGGTTTCTATAATTGCTGCAGCGAGTCAATTCATTCATTGCTCATTAACAACATGAACAGAAAAGGCTTACACATGTTTTATGCAGATTATCTCTGAAGTAAATGTCTTTCTTGACACTACGTTACAATGATGAAATGTGTGTTTATTTGTTTTTTTTCTTCGCTTCCGTATTGATGTTGCTTAAAATTTCTGTATATTTTTAGGCATACAACAATTGAACAGTAAATGACACATAGTTCGAGTATATGCCTGCATTATTGATACGCAAAACTGCGTATCGCTGATATTATCATAACTATTATGTACAATTGAATGATGAATGCACAAACAAAAGAGCATCACGGTAAAGTCCTTTGAAAAAATATCTATTGGTCCTCAGTACCGTTGTAAGAATGCTTGTTTTTTTATGTTTAAATCGGCATACGATGCACGATGTAGAAAATAATAATAGTAACAATTTAGTTCAAATAACAATAGGTTCAAACAGGACATGTTAATCACACATGTATATATATACAAGAATATTACAGCGCATCAAACCGGACTTTATTGTAGATTGACGCGTTGCTATTCCAGCGTATCCATTCATCGAAATCGTTCCGATGCTCACGTGAAAAGTGGCTCCCTCAACCGCCGGCAAAGCCTGTCTTACGCCCGCCGATCGGACCGTTACCGCCGTCCGACGAACCCGCTGAATTGCTTTTGGGTTAGCATACGATCACCACTATCTGTTACCGTTACTGTTGCTGCTACCTGTGAGAACTCCGAGAAGCTCAGCGGTTCGACCGACGAAATCGCTTTCGTACGTGACCACAAGCAGATTGATAGTGTCATCAGCGTCGGCCAGTGAAGGCTCGCAAGGACAGTCAGGTATGCAGGTTCGCTCTAGCTACGACCGGATATAAACAAAGTAGTCGCCAAATGCCACTTTTCCAGCGATGAATAGACGGTAAAACTACAGTTCTCCTCTGGTTGGCAGCCGTACAGACGACGGAAAGCCTTATTGTAATAATAAAAGAAACACATACTTGTTTGTTTTGCGTACGACAAGACTATATCTGGCCCGAGGATTGCAACGAGACCTCCAAAATGGCAGCTGCATAGTGTGCACACAAATACAAGGCACGTGGTCGTTTAAATCGCTACAACTGTCAGCTTTCGTATCGTAATCTTTTTCTGGCTTCATCTCTTCGAGCGGTGCTAGGCTTAGCTTCAGTGAGAGTGAGGGGAGTATTTTTAGGACGGCATCCTCGCCCGATGCTGGATAAGCGCAAACAACGAGATCGTAGTTTGCCGGCCAAAATTCTAATCTTTCGGCAAAAGGCATATTAGGTGGTGCCACTAGAGGGAATTTGGCAGCGCGTTGTTGTCGGCGGAAGCTTATCCCGTGTCCGTTTTCTCGAATTGTGAGGTCTTCTTATTGACGAGCACACACTATAGGAGGCCATCCGCAGCTTCTACAAACGAATTTAGACGATTCTAGGAAAGGCTAGATAACAAATCGTCTTCTGCAGAGCACCATTACGAACACTTTTCATAATATACACCTGCCTGCTACGCATTTTCTCGTCAACTAACTGCTCGTAGGAGGCAATGCTTATAAAAGTAACTGCTCGTCATCGTTCTCAGCAGTCATTGCAGGTCGAGTTGGGTGATCAGGACGTCCTCCCGTGACAGCTTCGAAGACCGCGAGTCTACAGTCAAAAAGATAATCAAGTAGATGACAAAAGTTAGTAAAAATGACCGATTATGAGAAAGCTAAATTAAAAAATCAAAAGTAATAATATCAAAATACAATAGCTATCTAGCCTAACGAGCAGCAGCTGTTTATGAAGGAATTAGATTTTAAGCTGTTTTTTGATTTTAGCCAATATTTAAAATCTAACCGGACTTTTCCGCTTATTGACGCAAATGGCTTAGGTGATACACGCGCTTAGCGGCGGTATGAACGGCAAGGCGATGAAATCTTCTACATCCAGTTACTCTGTTGAAGGACAAGTAGCGTTCGAGCGACCTTCAATTATGTCACCTGCACACTATATTCGTAGTGCAACATACACGATAGTTCATTTTAAAACAACTAATAAAAGGAACATGTTTCTTTAAGCAATTTAAGCAAGATAATAATAACGGCTACCTTTGCGAAACGTAGTAATAATGACAACACTCGGAATTCGTTCATAGTACGAATCTCATTGCTGCCATTATTCTTACTAACAAACACAAACAATTGAAGTCATCACCGTTAGTCAGGCAGATTGTAGGTAAACATAAACCTCGTTGGAACACTTCCACTCATAGAAAAAAAGGTCCTTTATGACCTTGGACCATGCGAGCATATTTAAGCGGAAGACAAGACACCTCTAACGAAAACGTAAGCTACGTTGCAGATGCACACAGGCCCACGTGGCCTGCCGCGGTTGTCCTTCTTCAGCCTGGACTACATCTTCTAGGCAAGCTCCTTATTCCTCTATTTTTGATCTGTACGCGCCTTAATGCAATCGTGTTTTCTATTTATGTGCTGTTGGACAAAGGGGAACTCCTGTTAGCAAGACCCTCTTTCAGCTTAACTTGGTTTGTTTCTCTTTCGTCCCAACAAGGTTTTAAAGCACTAGTATCGGCCAGGAAAATCCCTGTAGATTATCGGATTGTAGGACCACAGCTGCGTAATTCTCGCATGCTCTATGCATGGACTAACAATGTCGTTTGGGGCGTCGGTGCCACCAGCCACGACTGCATAACGCGTATAATAATAGTAGCAAGGCAAAAGGTTTTAACTGCTGCGTGCTGCTAGTCGTAGTTACTTAGTACAAAGTAACAAACAATTATAGCAGTAGTAGAAGCCTCAGTAGCCAATGGGAGTAAAACAGCATTCGGAAAATTGCAGTCCCAGCCACAGCGGCGTGAAGGTGACCACGCGGAAAGGGGCAGGAAGGGCAAACTTCGACTTCGACTTCGCCCAACTCCCAGCAAAGCTACAGTGTGGTATCAATGAGAAATACAGGGCAGCGCGTGGAGAGGGCGTCCGTATCGTCACTTAGCCGCTGGCCAACGGCTAAAGTACGAAATTTATAAGCGACCTTTCTACACAGGAACTTTTTAACAGAATGCATCAAATAGGGCAGCAGCAACAGCAGTCGACGGAGTAAGACAATGCGGTGGTGTGACAATGGCACGACAACTCGACCTACATTAAGCGATACCGTTTGATTTTTTTGCTTGCGTCCTGTTCTATGCGAATGTGCAATTGCTGTATCATACTCAGGAAAGAAGCGTCAAACGCGAGAGTGTCAAGGGACAATATGAAATCATAACGCCAGAAGTGGATAAGGTCTCTTTCATAAAAGTAACATAGCGGTGTTTCCGATGTGGAACACATAGCAGACAACTCATGTGCATAATGATATGTTTTCTTTATGACAGAACCAAAGTTCTATAATTTAACTCTAGAATTTAAAACGCAAAAATTGTTCCCTCCTTAGAATTACGATGATACTCGTAATAAATAAATATTTAGGCGCAGTGGCAATCAACATTGTCTTTCAAAATGGCTCATCTGTCCTCAAAAGAAGGTGACCATTGAAAATGTCCAGAGTAGGTTTCGGTAGGAAATATAAGGCGTTGTCTAAAATCTATCACAACATGATATTATGCCACCTAGCTGAATTACCGGCCAATTACAAATACTTTCAAAAAGCGTTAAGGCGTCAAGCACGTTCGAACACATATCAGAAGACACAAGGTCACAAGACTTTTTCCATAATGAATAACAGAGCTAATAATAAAAACACAATTAGTCAACGAAAAATACCTTCACAAAGGTAACATTGCTTCCATCCAAACAAGAAGTACCTATCTTATATCCGGTATGAGACAGTGGCTGGAGCCAGCTAATGCTGTGTATGTACATAGAGTTACATATATATTACCCAGTGACATCTTGGCACCCTTCCGTGAGAATGAAGCCGTTCATTTCGACCGATTTTTGCAAGGGAACGTGACAACCACTGGCCGCGAAAGATTGCGTGCCATAGCGGGAAATAATGTTTCGGCAAATAATACTAAGCGGATGGAACAATAGAAAGATTTATTCCTGCCGCTGGCTATGTACCAGGACAACTTAGGTACGATGAAAGGTAAAACGGCCACGTATAGTCTTCAGTTTTTCGACTTTTCGACTACTTAACGCAAACAGATAGCGACAGTAGACGGACGCCAACACCAACTATCACGGGTATCCGCTTTGTTAACGTACGTTTCACCGATATTTAATAATTAGTATATGCTCTTGCGCGGTATTGGGACCGCTCGAACAAAGTATGCGTCACAAGAGACCAGTTTAAAAACCTGACTGAGGTTCCAGCTGGCGCAGTTTAACAAGTTTCAGTTACAAGCACGTATACTTAATAAGCGCGCGCGCTTTTAATATGCCTACAGTATTCTAGTCTTTGATGATATTCTTAATCACCCGAACAAAGAGCCGTGAAACGGGTCGGATAGAAACGACCCAACCCAACGTTAAAGCCGCTGCCGTCTAGTCAACGGGAGCGACAAAGAAACAATAGAGAAAGAAGAAAGAGCCTCTCAATGGTGCGCGCACACTTTGAGAATACTAAAAAAAACTATAGATAAATTGTTGTTTACTGCGCGACAGTGCTAAAAAGCTATGATTCATTAACATGTCTGCCGGCTACCGCGCCTGAATTAGCTATTGGTTAATGCGTCGATAGTTTACAAAATAATCGTAGGGTAACACGTGTCAGATCGAGTTAACAGCCATATAAAGTCATAGCATACAAAACGTTCAGTTGTTATTTCGAAATAACCAATTTAGACATAAATATACTTTCGAGCGTCTAGAACACGAGCTCTGTATGAATTTCGACGATTCGTTCTTAATTGTATTCCGCAACATAATACCTTGTAACATATCTGCAAGATGTTATTAGTAAAAGCATAAGTTATTGATGTGAGTGGCTTCCGAGGGCAAACTAAACGTGAAGAGGTATTAGCTGCTCGGAACAGTATTTCCTCTGTGATTTCGCCTTGAATATAAGTGAGATTTGAAGTACCTTTGGATTCCTTGCGCGAATCTCGACCGTCGGACATCTAATGGCGACGTATAGTCGATATCATTTTAGAAGCTTAATATCGTATGAGTGCCAACAAGGTTTGTTGGATCAATTAATTTCACCGAACTTGAAAAACCTCACCAAACTGTTTCTTGGCAATTTGAATTGAAATTGGTGCTAACACTGGTCTATTTTTATGACAAAACCTTTCAATTTCTTCTATGTCAGAATAAAGTTAAATCAGGGTATTTCAATGATTTTGAAATGGAACTTGATAATTTTGCATGCCACTTGTATTAAGACAGCCTCGTATGACAATCGTAAGCTATGTAGCTGATTGGCATTGTAGTCTACTTCCTGTTTGGTTCCATAATTAAAACCGAAGCAGAATTTTCGTGTCATGCCGGCGTCTAACACGTGTCATCATGCTACACCCTATAAACTGAGCTTCTACGGGCTGCATAGGTAGCTTATGTTATACAGTAAGATATTCTTATCTTTCCCGTACCATATTGTGTCATCCACGTGGATGATGAACATCGTATTTGTATAGCTTGGAAAATGCAGACCCACAAGAACAAGATGAATATATTCATTATTGCTCTCAATTTGGGTAATTAGGTGGTCAGCAAAAAGCTCTGTTGAAGTTCGCACATGAATGGCCTCCAGTTGCCACCACGGTCCCGAAATGATGAGCAGATGCTTGTGTCCACAAGTTATTTTAAGCTAGTGTCTGATAAGATTACGGCAACGTTATGCAGCTTATATAGCATTTTTTCTGAGTGATATAAATGGGTGTGTTGCTTAAGGCGTGAATAATACAGACGATCAACTGTGACCATCTCATAAGTGGCTTTTCGTTTGTCTTTGCTTTTTAAAACACCTTTATTGAGAAGCTCTAGATTGAATGGAAATTTCTTATTTTACAAGAATCTTAAATTCTGTGCGCGTCTATGCAATAATTTATGTGCACTTCATTTATAAATTTTAGCGTTCGGTCATCGTCTAGGCTGACACAACGTTTGAAACTTCAGGAATGCGCCCTATTTTCACGTGGTCTCATTGTATCAGAGTCAATTTAAGTAGTAACGAGTTGGTGCTATGTGCTCAAAATGCCGTTGCTAATAAACACTATTTGACCTTATTATTATTATTATTTTACAAAGCAATGAATGAACGAATATGTTATAACATGATTTCTTAGGAATGAATCAATTGATAGCCTACGTAATGAAGTAGGATCCGATCTGAATGCACCATTGACATATACATCAGCGAAGTCCTTATTGAGTACTCTACGTCCACTCAATAAAGTATCTACATATATTTATCCTTGTAGAAGTACCCAACGAGCTAGCAGAACATCATTGCCAACGAACGGAAATGCTGCCACATGATTGCAATTTTCGAATCTTATTGAACCTGGCTTCATTAACACGGCACAGCGATGCTAAACTGAGGTAAATGCAATACACACTGATAAAAAAAAACGATGCATTTGCACTTTGCCAAAATTGCAGTTCCAAAACCCAAGAACTGATCACTTCGCGAAATCGCGGGCAGAAGAATCGTCGTCTTTGAGGTGGACTTGACAAAAAAAGGGGCGAGCAGCAGCTTTCCGATTGGCTTGTCGCTACTACAAATCCATCCGGGGCCCCTGTGTAAGTAGATTGTGTACAATTGCTATTTAATTTATTGAATGTTGAATAAATTGCCCCTAGACAGCAGCCAGCTCAGCAGCAGTGTGTAAGCGATGCATGTAATGTCATCACATACTGGTGAGTTCGGACCTAGATACGCTTCTATCATTAGCTGAGTAGCTAGTTTTCGACACATAGACAAAGATGTAATGGCATTTCAATTGGCACGACCCGATGCACGGATCGATAAATGCAACGGTTGCGCATATATAAAGGATCCCCCAAAACGAGTCAACTGTACCCGAGACCGGTCTACAGTTTTCGGACTGCAGTTTGATGCCTTTACTGTCCATTTAATGTGGTGTAAAATAGCACAAGATAATAACCCCTTTATAATCACCGTTATTTTTGAGTGTATTATATATAACGTATATAAGGAGGTCCTTAATGCTGCCCAATCTTATTTACGTCGCTTCGCTGAAATGAACGGGATATTTGCGCGATACTTTATTAGACAATGGTTACTCGAAGCTATTAAACGCAAGCGCCGGATTAAGGATGCACCGCCACGCGATGCCATCCGTCTGATACCAGAGGATGTCACGTGTGGGGTGACGATTAGCAACAGTAGCGAATCGGCGATGCCAAAGCATAATATTTAATCGTGCAAGATAGATAGTCGAAATAACAATACGTCGATGGTGTAGCTACCGCAACAACCGATAGTACATTGTCATTAACGCTAAAAAATTCTGGTAAGGGACATGTATTGCTCGAAGTAAGTACCTGTTAAGGCTTGACAACAATATACTGACAGAAAGGCGACAATAACAAAGACTGATAATGGGTTTGGATGTTGAAGGCACGCTTTGACGGAACCACGAAAAACAACGAAGAATAGCGTACGGCGTTTGTCGTTCTAATGAACTGAGTGTGATTAATAGATTACTTTTGTTCCCTGGATAGTAGAATACGAGCTGGAACATCTATTTTCTCCATGTTAGTCCTGTTTCATGAACAGTAAACGATTTCCCATCTTCATGTTGGTAGATTAGAGAAAGAACTAATCGAAATTACCGTCGTGAATCTATGATATTGCATAGGCATTTGTTCAGGCATGGGAGTCAAGCTGTTCTTCCAATCAGTCAATGTCGATAACAGATCTTTCACTTGTATCACAAGTATATAGCGAACGACAGGAAACGATACGACACATATGATCAAAATCTGAACTTTTTATTGGAGAGTTGCAGTATGTCTAAATGAGTTACATAAATGCCTTAGCTTGACCACCCATCACGGTGGCGTCTTCCCAAAACTCAAGGATAGAATTACTAGCTAGATTTAATTAGAATTAACTAAGCTTAGCATAGTGGATAGGACAAGCAAGAATGTTATACAAGTGCTTGGTTAGAACAAAGAAAGGTAACGTTTTATGAAAAACCTTGTAGACAACAAAAAAACAACCATTCGAAGTTCATGCTCATGCAACAGAGTAGGGCAAAAGATGTAAGGACCTCACAGCAGTTGGAAGCTTTCTATTTTGATTATTATGTCTTTGGTAGTGTGCTCTTTGCTAAACGTAAATATAAACGGTTTCTTCGAAAGAATCTAGTTCGAGAAACGTTCTACGCGTCATGGTAAATTATACCAAACAAATCTGGCTAATATCGTCTAGATTCAAGGATGGCTCCATTCGAATGCTCGACATAGGCACGTGTTACGTATGTACAGAAAGCTAGACTAAAGCGTAGAATTCAGGGAAGTACGATTCAAGTGAATTTAATTATCGTGCCTTAATAAACGAATAAATCAATCAAATAACTCAATGCAAGATAATGACGCACATGTTATTGACAAACTTCTTTCAAGTAAGATAGCCCAATCCGTACATGTGAAATTGTTGTTTATTCACTCCAGTGTTATATTAAATTACTCATTAATAAATTACCAGATTTTTTTAATATCACTGAAATGTTCTATTCTATATCACTTATTATTTTTTAATTTAAAAATATCACTCTGTCGGTGGTTTTATTTTCGGCTACAGCTATTATTTACGTGAAACCCGCGGTTGACTGCGTAGTCAATCCGCAGTGCGACTTTCACACTCTGTCAGTCATTTTCAGCTGCTTCGTTGACACTCACTTACACCCTTCATTTTTACCTGATTTTCGTTTATTTTGTGGCCTGCTACATGTTTCAACTTTAACGTGATTCTTTTGCTTTGAATGCAATTACCAACTAGATTTAGCGTGAAAATTATCAAGTCATATCTCTGTTATTTACTGTTAGGCAGAATAGTGATTGATTTTGTCTTTTTTTTTGTATGGGCTGAAACTTTTTGGCGCTGGCACCCCGGCAACCGGTGCAATACGCTTGCGATACTGTAGAAGCTATCCCAGTCTATTTAGTTCTTACTGAAGACCACTGAATAGTTTTCATAGCGTTGAAATCTCTCAGGTAGATCGTAGCAACTTGTCGGAACATGATAATGTTCAATTATACTGTAAACGTAGAAACGGAGTACGGGTCTTGCGAACGGGCAGAAAGGTAAATCGGGAAAACGGTGGCCAACAGCGAATGGGGGCGATAGAGTCAACATGAATACTAGCAGCATAGGCATCATCCTTGTCATAAGAGCCATCATCATTAACAACGATAACAAGTATTAACATTCGGCTTAATTCACTCGCTTAGGAAAAATAGCCGCCATTTAATAATAAGCTCATTTGTCTATCATCTGTAAGAACACTGCTTTTTGTTACGTATATCTAATTTAGGATTTAAGCATTCACACGAATGATACACACTTTTATCCCAAGTAAATCTTCACGTAAATGTCACGCACACAGACATGGGCTTGTGCCCTTAGCCTGTAACAAATAAAAGCAACCACACACATTGATTCACACACATATAACGAACAGAGTACTATGTAGGATGTGACGAAATTCTGCGTTTGGTCTGGGCGACAAAAAAAGCGTGCTTGAGACCGATAAAATCCGCTCTACTACACTTGAACTGAGACAGAGAGAGTGACGATGGGAAATCACATTAGCCGGGCCCTGAAAGGATCCTGGCTACGTCGAAAAAAGATATGAGCTAGCTACCTGATAGGTCACCAACATTTCGCCACATCCTAAATGTTATAGGCAGATATAGACAAAGTTATTACGTCCCGATTGCATATGAAAGCGTGTTCGTGACAGGATTCACCGATGAGTCTCGGTATGCACAGCAAGCGTACGCGTAAGTACAGAAACGAGTAACAGTAATTATAGTCAGCCCTAGAAGACACCCATCTACCTTTTTGGCAAAAAATTGCATCAGTCTCAGTTTACGATAATTAGTGAATTGTTCAAAGCACATGACGACTTCACTATGCCTCCGATGAGATCGGATTAGATCGTCTCGATCTGTCAAACTTGCTTTTATTTGTTTGTTGTCATTTTTTGCATACTTCCCTTGTTTTCTCGTCACCATCTCATGGTATCACAGAGAAGATATTATTATTTTTATGAGTCATCGTTTCATCATTTGAAGATCGTGCATATCACACTTATTCATAAACCCAAATTTCCTCTTACACTTGCCCGTAGGCAAGTCAATGCCGTATGGCTGAAATGCTATATTGTATATGCAAAATATGTGTTTGTCTTTACATATTTGGCAGGCCAGTACCTATATTAACATCCTACTCTCAAAACATGTTTTTCAGCTTTCGGGCACTTTGCCTGAGCAGCAGGTAATACTAGGTCTTGTTGTATTGTATGAATCACAGTAATCTGCAAATAATCCATAACCAAACACTGCTGTATATTCAAGGTTGAATCGTTGCCTGAATACGGTTATCTTACCGAAAAAGCGAAACATTAAACTCGACCTTCAGTTCAGACAATAGGAAGGGGCTTCTACGTAACCTCACACGAAATATCAGCCCACTGATATTATCTGAATAGTATCAGCGGGCGGCTTGAAAAGTGTCTATTTCATTCAACAGTTATTTTCCACTCTACTGAAAGATTGAATATGCTCCCAGTTCCACAGGATCGCGACAATTACTTGCGATTTGCTTGGCGGCTGTTATGAAGAGCAAGGTCTGCTTTTTTTTTGCAGATAGGTTTTGGTATGTAATGGCATGCAGCCGCCTGCTTACTCCGTTAGTGGAACAAAACCTATTATACAATTTCTTAGAGCGCAAGCGGCCCCAAGTAGTATAAAATGGCCATCTAAAATCTTCAAATAAGGCAAAGGATGGAGAAACAGATAGATGTTGGACAACGACAATTAAAAGTTATTTAAGTTGACAAGATGCTCTTATCTCGATAGATTTATCTCGATAGCCATTTAATGGTTAGTCTTATAGGAATGTGATTTTCTCATTTACAGTGTCGACATCGATCTAACACCTGTCATGTATTCGAAATGCCACGGGCTGGCTTCTAACTGACTTTTGCTACGAATAGATGGGTGTCCTCTTTTAGGCGAGCTGTTAAATCGCATCGTAACCTTTCCTCCCCCATATCGACCTTCGAATTTCCTCGTTTGTGCGAAGTTGCTCCTCCTCCGTTGACGCGACCACCGAACGAAGCAGGTGGGCTTCCTCGTGGGGTGCTGCACGCGAATACAAACGAACAAGAAATATATGATAGATAGACCCAACACTGTATTGTATAACTTCAGCAGAATGCTGACCTGTTTGAACCTTAGCACAAGTTAGATCGTGGGAGCTAGAGACATATACGGCTGGTTCAAAGTTTATCCTATAGCTGTAGCTTATGAAAATAAAGTGCTTTACTAGACATCGGTGCTCCTGAAAATGCGTAAGCGAATTTGCAAATATATAACGAAGTAATAGTGAACAGCAGCAAAAAAAATATCTTGAATTGAAGCAAAAGCTGACTACCAAATATTTCAGGTAGCCTCACCCCTATCCTGAGAAGTTAGTCATATATAGCTTATAGAGTATGACTCAGACCCGAGCACAAGAGAACACCCAGGCAGATTTAGTTGATGAATTCTTCTTGGGCAAAATTTACTAACGGTACTACAGCAATATAGCAGTACAGATATAACTTATCAAACGGACACATACCTTGTAGCCGTCGGTTTCCTAAACTTGTAACGCTGTTTCCGATGACACGTATATGTTGTTGCATGTCAGATGTCACATCGGAAACATCGACCATCGCAAGAAGCGACTGGATAAAGGAGATATTCCCGAAGCGGTCCGATCTGGAAGCAAGACATCAGGACATGGGGTACCATGTAGACGAAGTTCGTCATAAACATTGATTATGAGCGAATCTATATCAGCGCAAAAATTGCGAATTACTTTTACGCTTTTATACTTTGCAGGCCACTGATTAGCCGTAGTAAGACCGAGTTTGATCTGTATGAGGTCACACACAGGTTTCAGCCCACGTGAAGGGAACGATCCTCTCTGACGTCATCCTTTTATTGCATTTTTACGCTATGAACACAAAAAATAGATAAAATATTCCAAATATATGTATAATTACAAAAATATACGTATGTAGAAGATAGAAAATTTTGAAACAAGGTTAACGACCACTACACTGCGACATGCCGGTCAATAACTCTACAGAGTCTCTGTACCACAAAGTAAGACCGACTCAAGGATTGCTTTTAAGCTTTCGTACAAGTTATTTTTTTACCGAACAACGTATCCCGGTGAGCATATGTTGATTAATCTAAATCATATTCTTTTTTTTTATAATTGAGGCATGCCTAAATATGGCGTTGCAATTAAGACACTATATGAAATTAATCGAACCATCCGTGACCATGAATTTGAAACAAGCTCCACTCTGCTTCGTGCCTTTGTGCGTTACAATCATCATTATACCCGCACTGTATTTTTTGTGATATCGTAGTCATATTGTTCTAAGTGGTAGTCGGTCTCATAAACGAATCAAGTATTTAAAATTATGACACCCAGCCTTATTCTTCTCAGACACTTGATCAGATTTGATTTGATATTTTCGCTATTACGATCCACGACACAGGTAGCGCTGAGCTGCCATCGGCTGTCAGTATGTAGTACAACTTTTCATGTTTTTCTCTTTCGTATTCGTTTTTTTTTGTTTCAAGAGGTCCAAAAGCACTGCCATAGTCAATACGGTAAGGAGATAACGAGATGTATTCCTTCCGTGGCACTCAGAAAATCAATATATGTTATCAATAAATAAGGTCTATGAAAATTACTGCAATAAGTCGATCTTTTGGCTTTAATTTGTAACTCAAATATGTACTGGATAATAGTCTGTCACAACTCAGTTCAATATTCTGGTGAGTTTTATTTTTGCAAAATTTAACATTGTGACTATGTGTAGATATTCAAACCACGTGACAGTTATGCGACAGAAAAATGACACATATCAAATTTGAATCAATATGCTTTTTACCCTTAAATGAAATGTCTCATCTCAGCCAACCTATAAGTTTTTTTTTTGAAAGATGTCTTTGATTCAATCTGAATAGCAATATTCTATGGTTCCTTGTATGTGATGGCGGCCGTCGCACTACAGTTTCTAATCAACAGTAGCCTGACGTCTATGTATAGTTGAAATTGGGTCTAGTGGTATCTTTATGCCCATTTGAGGTAGTTTCATTTTAGATAGATGACCATACTGTCAAGTTAAAGCAGGTGATGCATAGAATTGCGAAATCTAGAGAATAAACTCCGATTTACGGAGTTGAAAAAAGAGACAAACAACTTACAGGTAAGGTTTGTAGGAAAATGTGTAGTGATGAGCAATGGCCGCAAGAAACATCTCAATACATATGAGGAAATCCTGTATCGATCTTGTTGTAGCTGCTACATCTGCTTGGTCTTCTTTTTTCTTTTCTTTGTTCTCCCACCAGATATAGATGTTGATCAGGACGCTTTGACTGCATTAGAAAAAAAACATTAAGCAAATGCGCGTTTTTATACACTGCTCTGCCTTACAAACCGTTATGGAGGACACCCCCTCTACTGTAACGTTTGTCACCTTGTCTATCACTGCTAATTCGTTTATTACACAAGCTCTGTTGCAACCATTAGATCTATACGACTCTTTCTAAAGCCTGTTCATTAGTAAACCGTCAGTGGGATGTGTGCGCTTCGAACATTTGTTCCAACCTAGTATATCAAAGCTAGCTTAGCCTTCCAATATATTGACTAAGGTTACTTATTTTATCAAAAAGTACTAAACTGTGCTCGTTTTTTAAGAGGTTAATGTATCAAAGCCATTCGCAGGCACAGCCTCATTTTCATTTGATACTATGGTCGTGTGGGATTTTACCAGCGTCTCCTGACAGCACAGGTCGTCACTGAACACGTCCAACTGTCCTCGTATTTCGAGTGAATTGCGTTCTGTTCAGCAGTTGTAGGTACACAACAAGTATGGCCGTTAAATTACTTACAAAAAGGAAAAGAAGACAACTGCTTTAATGCAGAGGAACTTCCCAATAGGCGACATGGGCGCGAGGTAGGATCGGTATGCTTTGTAAAACATTACGAGTGAGTACATAGCCACGAACTGCGAGATATTGTTGGCAAGAAGAACCCACGGAAACCAACAGGAAAGGTTAAACTCTCCCTCACAGTAGCTACCAGCAGCCTCCGTGACACTGAAATACGTTCGTGAAGAAACAGGTTAAGATAGACCTTGTTTATTTCCAAAGAATATCACTGTAGAATACATAAAGACGACTCGATAAGCAGAACCGTCGGTTTTTCAAGGGACTTTGTATGCTAAATTCCATCGATATCTATCTCGAGTTTACAATGTCATCATCGCTATGCATAATTGCGTGCCACGACGACCGCTCCACTTAGAATAATTGACGAGGATATATTGCAGATACGTACAATAAATTCGTGAATCTCAATGCTGTCTTTCGAAAGCGACTGAACCAGTAGAGCTTAGAGTGGACTATTTTTTGCTACAGAGCTAAAATATATTTGAAAGGATTGCTTACACTGCTATAAAGGTGGTGACTACACGAACTACGGTATACTGGAGAATGCCATGTCGGCAATTATCGATAAATGTCATTCCACCTCGACACGGTGTAAGGAAACAAAGTGGGAAGATATGCTTCACCTAAAAACAGTATGCGCAAACCGAACACGACAAGCATATTTCGAATTAACAGTCATTGCTTATAACTAATATTAAGCTGACTATTGACAAATACGTTCACTAATCAGATCACCTGTTCTAGAGTTTATATCTTAAGGATAAAGATTTTGTTTGTAATTCGTAAGTTTCCACATAATATCATAACACGACAATGAAAATGTAATAATATAATCGTTCAAGGTTTATAGACTTTTCTTAGCTGCTTGTATTAATCACAGACAAACACTCATGCTTACCGATGGTTGTTCACCAAGAGCGACTGGGTCGTAATCCTGATCGTAGAACAGATAGTTGAGCAAGAACATCATAAAGTTATATATCACATAGGCCTCGTAACATTCACGCACAACGTCCAGATAGAAGCCTCCTTGAGGCCAACCCAATGAGATCCACTGAAAAACACCATGATAATAAATATAATTATGCAGTATCTATGATAACCGCTTAGAAATCGCTTCGCGGATGATGAGACGGGGTAAAACCTTTACTGATATTTAATGTTTGATATTAGAATAGATATCAAAGTACGGAACATTTACTACCAGAATACCATTTACTAACTCCATTTTACGTTTTTTTCCAATATTTTGTATATATATATATATAGTTTTACTATAGCATTTGCAGATTGCTCAAGGTTATATTATATAAAATCAAACATTTGAAAGATTTGAGTCGGATCTATCAGAAAAACTCATAGTTGCCAATGAGTTTTATTTTTTTTGCTATATTGTGAACTTTATTTATATGGTCTTACTGAATTAATTGAATAGATGGGCACCATCCAAAGAACCCTGATAATGTGCTTTTGTAGATAAGGTTTACTATAATTTGCTATATGTCCAGCAATTTCATATAACGTGACGGGTGATGTCATCATTAGGAACGCCCCTGCCGCAAGGAAGGCCTGCGTTCGTTGAGACGCGCCTTCATGGATCTGTTCAGAAATAAGAGAAATAATCAGCACTGCACGGGTTACAATCGCATGTACAGAGTTATAATCTACGCCTGTTTAAGGTGACTTTTGGAGCGCTATATGGCGCATACATTATGACAATATTTCAAAGTTCCACTAAGTTGTATTTTGAGCAAAGCTAGTGCACATTTTCCCACATACCATTTTGGTAATCCACCACGGCAAGAACACTGTGAGAACAACCAAATAACAGATGCCCGAAACAGCCTTGAACCAAATCCGCCAATTGCGAAGGCATGAGTGGACTTTGAATGAGATCTGCCGCCGAACTGACCCATGTGCTTGGGATGGCGCAGTCCGTGTTGCTGTGTTCTCCATTCTTGTTCCTAGGTTCCGCTGGCCACTGCGCCCCTGCAGGCCGTACCCGTTCGGTCACTAGCACTACTCCTCGCCTTTGATCACCGCATATATAGCAATAAAAAATCACTGTATAGTCCGTCGAGACAACAGTTTCTAAGGTGAGCATTATTATAGTTAGATTTGGTTTATTTTTGCGTGGTATTGTTAGATGAGTGCCAGTAACATGTAACATGTAAGTTACTATGCCATTAAAAGCAACGATTACCACCGCAGTCATGCTAAGGTATAAAGCTTCCGACAAGAATCAGTCGTGAGGTTATGACTTTCGTCATACTTATACAAACAAAACAGCTAGCCTATTTTGTGTCCACAATGTTTAGGCTACGTTGCCCTAACGCTAACAAACGAATAGCAAGAGAAACTCGGATTGGCCTATCGGCCGGAATAACCTGTCAGTCGTTGAAAGCAGTATATATATATATATATATAGTATACATATATAAAATAGTGTGGTTAAGTATTGAATTAAAAAGAAAACAGCACACCCGGACCGGATGATAATTACCGGAAATGTGTTATATTGAACACTCAGCCACCCTATATGCAAACTGTGAGTTTTCTGTCGAGACCATTCCAATCCGCGTAACAACTATTTGGCTGAATCAGTATCATATATGTAACAGTATCTATACAGATTCGAATTATAGGCAAAGTTCCTAACTAAAGGCCAAATATGCCGAACGGTATTATTAACAGTCCGACTAAATGTACTCGCATATTCGCGTAAGTATTTGAAAAATCAGTGTTACTCTAATATTTCATTTTGAAATGAATATATTTGTTGAACAATATAGAGATAACTGATCACTGCTTGAGTAGTATGATGCTAAACCGTCCTATTTTACTGGTTCTCCTCAAGCGAGAGAACCTAATTGAAAAACGGTTCAGAGAACAATGTTTTTCGTGGACCTAGCTTTTTCGAGCTTTCCAAGGTAACATAGTTTCTGTGCTTCCTATAAAGTATGTATCCAGTGAGCTGTAGTTTCATATTAACTTGTATTCGTAATACGACAGCCAGGCTGGAGGATCTCTGTCGCGACGCTTATAGGTATACATCTTGCGCCATATATGAAATAATACTTTGCTACGAAAATTGGGGAATTATTGAGATGGTGCACTTAATATCTATTAAATCGTTACTCGAAAGTATTTAACCCATCATCCGTGTGGGATAATTTTTTTACATATAATTTACTCTTAGCTTTAACATTTAAGGATCACTTTGGCCGATGCTAATAAATATCTGAAAAAATAATTCAATGACAGCTTGAAACAAAGATGTATGCCGCACAGAAGTCGTGCAAGGGGAAAGGCCTAGAGCTATATACTAGGCTTTTCACAGAGAAACATGCTAAAGTCGGACAGGCAACATCTATGAGCAAATTGAATATTCCAACAAAGATTAATACCCTTTATTTACACACTTCCGATACAATGTGGGACAAACGCAGAGTTTTTTTTTGTGTAGAACTGTGTCATTATATCAGAACAGATACATTATATTAGAACTATACAGTGGATGCCGTAGGTAATTTTTTTTATCATGAGACTTAGAACTCATTGTAATATGGTGGACTTATATTTATTTCCATTTTTCTTAGTTTACGGTCTTTATATCAAAGTAATGCAGGGCTGCTGCGAGATGCTGATTCAACTAGTGAACTTCTCGCAACAAGTCCTTTAAAAGGGTCAAGGTGCACGTATTATAGTGATTCGATAGAGCCCAACCGAAATTAAAGGGATCGAAGGATAAAATCACGGGTATTAGCTAAATATTACTTAACCAATATTCGAAGGCAAGCAATAGGCTTACGGTGATTTGAGTACACACATTGTTATACACAGAGGACGGTAGAAAATAGGGTTGCCGAACTGAAATCAGTAAGATAGCAATTTTACCTTATTATTCCCTTTTTTTTTTTACCTCAGATCGGACAAGTGTGGTGACTGCAACCTCGTGCGCAAATGAAAGTGTAAAAAACATCAAGAATAAAAATAATTTATCAAGATTACGAGAGTATCTAAATTGACTAACAAAGAGGTCGACCGTTCCGGGCTAAAATTTATAAGAAATACAGGCGGTTATAGAAATCACCTTCGTAAATACTTACTCTTAAAACGTTAATTGCTATTTAATTTGTATATTTTACGCCATGACTGGATTTACGTTCTTACCGTTTAAGAAGGACTGTAGTTGTCTTTTTTTAAGATTATCATAAACGGCAACAAAAAAGCTTTAGAACACGTTGTACAGACTACATGGCCAACAACTTCACAAGTTAACGGCTTAATGTACGTTTCGTTGGGCATAGATGGTAAATAAAATGAAAGGCCAAGACAAATATTGTCGCTACGAAGAATTCCAATAAATATCAATACAAATTTCGATGCAGAATGAAATATGCTTTATTATTTATTTCAAAATTCTGCTACGATAAGGTTTAAAGCTATCATTCTATTTTGCTGCCCCCTTTTTCAAGCCTACCTATCAATTCGAATGAAATAAAACTATCTGTCCGCACCACAGTTTTTTTTTTATAAGTAAGGCACGACTGTAGGTAACCAGACCTAAAAATGTGGAACATATATGTGTTGCAACATCACTCTGATCACGTTGGCTTTCTGGAGAGTTAACCGTGGTAGACATCGATTTCTGAGTGTTGCTTACAAAACTATAAGTTATAATGTTGCTAGTCAAGTCAGCGAAACGAGTGGCGTGTTCAAAGCCGTATATATAATCACGCGCAACGAGATAATATTAAAACCTGATTACTCTTGTTTCACCGAATACCACACAAACGTAGACACGCAAATCGTGCTTGTGTATGTAAAATATACGTAGAAAAACAAAATCTCATATTTACACTGCAAGGCACGTACCATTTTGTCTGGCAGCTTTGAAAAATCATTTCTTTTATCTTTTATTTAAAAATTTTATTCGCTTAAGACCTATCCAAGATAGATGCCTACAGCACAGTTAATACAAAATACATGTAGAAGAGCAAAATGTAAAGGATCGTACGAGAATAAATTGATACGCATTGTCCATTATACTGGTAATTCAGCTTTTTGTCATTGTGCAATATAAATCAAGCAACGTACGCCGGAAGTGAAACAACCGAATTAGTCACCGATCTCTATCGTCGACGCCTTTTATTTGTGTACTCACGCAAGTTCCCTTACGGATTGCACTGACAAATAGGTTGACTAAAGTCGCTAAAAGAGTATACTATAAAACAATGGTATATGTTGACAGTCGTAGAAGTAGGAAATAGTTCACTACAGTCCTGACTCACTTCCTTCTGCGGACACAATGCTACCACTTCAGTGATCATTGATTGAGTAACTTGATAATCTATTTGAATCCACCGACCTAGCAAGAATGCAAATTGAATTGGCACTCTTGGCAATTGCAATATTTTACGTCATTTTCAGGTGACCGCGCAGCGGTGGAAAAGCCGATTTATCGTTCAAAAACACTCTCAATAGTTCTAAATATTGTCTTGCTGATGTCATTTGGAAGCATGCGCGAGTCAACATCACAATGGGATTTTGGATTATCCAAAGTGGACAGACCGTTGGAGAATAATCTTTTTGCTTCACGCGATACGTAGGCAACGGAGTGAAAAGCCTGAAATTAATATTTCAAAGAATTGTACAGCAATCTGAACCCATCAGATGTACAGGTTTGAGTAAATTATATAGTTCAGGTACGTTACCATGCAGATGACGTAAATGCTGGAAAGACCATTTTCATTCACGTGCATATGCAAAATAAGAGTAGACATTACACAAAAAATTGACTGAATAAGCGTAACAGTCCGGTCGACCAAGCTAATGATTGGACTACTACTAATTTAGACGTCCAAATACATATAAATTAAAGCCAGACGTCGTGCATATTAGCCATCACCTTCTACCCGATGACAGATTCTCTGTGGAGTCACATATCTTCTACAAAGTGATGTTAGAATGATTTTCCGAGACACGAAACTTCTATCAGCTCGAACGCAGTATTTAAGGTATGTTGGGCAATTGCCGGACCGCAGTTACGTGAGACGTTTGCTTTCCTTCAACCAAGTCATATGTCAAGATGATACATAATATCAAAGTAGCCACTTTATATTTCAACGTTCTTCTAGATAGCTTTACATAATTCGTATGAACACATTAGGGAGAAAGCTTTTCGTCTACGATTGTTGTAATTACGTTGACTCACCGACGACTGCTATCTGTAACACAATGCCTGGTAGTCACCGTCTGTCATATGCACTATTACTGTAGGCACGACGCAATCACCCAACAAAAGTCATTACGTTTTTTAATCGAACTCCTCTTTTTCAGACGAGTCCCACTTCAATGGTGACTTGAAGATTATTACCAATACTAGTGACTGTCGTAACGTTTACCAACTGGTTCGCTCCTGACATATGAAATAACGACAGAAAATCGGTCACATTCGAGGTGTAACGAAGAATGGACTATGTGGTGAATTTTGTCATTTTGATCATCGAGAACAGAACGGTCACCAGAAATTATATTCTATATCGACAAAAAAAAATACTTTATATCGACAGCAGTTTCTTCTCCGTCCAATTCCTCACGATTTGTTTCACGTTCTGTTACCTGGAAGAAGGTCTAGGCAGCCACTCAAAACTCAACACACAGAGGCATTGCACTAAGCAGGCGCTAGGCCCTCAAAAGCCCTCACCCGTTGTCCGAAGAATAACCCTTAGTTCTCGGAGCTCCAAAAATTGAGTCGACTAGATGGGCGATAAAGATAAAAGTACTTCATTGCTCTCTCGGTTTTGCGTGCAAAATAAAATTTTCGTAAAAAAAACCTAGAAGCTGTAAAAAGTCTCGGTTTGGGATTTACAACAGTAGGCTTTTTTTAGGACGTTAGATATTGGCGTTTACCTTTTAGAACACAAACACGACATAGCGATATTCTGATAGCTTACTTGTGCGTAGCTCGATTCCATTGAGCTCGCAGTGTGCCAAGTCTGTTCGACAGCTGATTGCCAAATTTCGGCTTTTATATTCCACAAGAAGCTTTCAGTAATTTATTGTGCGTGGGATCTACCTAAAATCACAATTATAGCATTATAAATATTTCATATATATACATTGATAAGGTAAATAACGGCCCGAACGTTATAACCAGTAATGGGTGACCAGAGCACTTTGAAGCACAGCCGGACCGTCTGTAAGTACACAGATTCGAACGTCTGGTTCTTGGAGCTTGAATCGAAATCGAATTTGTTTCGGCTAGATTTTATAAATTTTCCTTCTTAATTTTTGAGAAAAAAAAATATTTTGTATTCAATTCGTATTCGTCTGAATCTTTTTACTTTTTTTGCTTTGCCGGCTACTAGTCATCCACACAAAAATTCCTACTCATTTGATGCATTTGTGTCCAAAGCTGTAAACTTTATATAACGATAACTACATAATAATAATAATAATAATAATAATATACATAATATATGGTATATGTATAGGATTGTAATTTTAATGGAATAGCCTTCCGAATCGCGGCTAAGTAACAGTCTCCACTCGTTTGTATGAAGTATTTCAGTTATTTTGGACATGAAAGACAATGCGGTTTGCTCCTAGTTTTATACAATCTAAACTCCAACCGGTCATGAATTTGGCTAATCGTTAGGCAGTAAATTCGCAAATCTGTCCTACGTTAATAGCTTCCACTCATTAAACACTTATATATGTAAGTGGGCCGCACTCTAGTAGCGTATCACCCTGACTTGCGCAAAAGTAGTCTGAAGATGGTCATATTTGTTGTATATACACGCTGAGATACAAAATGGTTGTAGGAATACTCCGACGAATAAGTAAAAGGCTCATGCAAGCAATTAAGGAATAAATATCTATGCGAAAATGACAGATTAAATGGTGTTTGATCCAAATAGGGGAAAACGATTTTATTGATATCAAAGGCAGGTTCCTTAGTATTTTTTTCTAAACGTCTTTTCATTGTAGCTAGTAGTTCCACCCGCAGCGAAGGTGATGGCATGGAGTCTCCAATGAAGGCGGCATGTGAGGTTCCGATGCCAGTGTCTACTCATCGGGCACCAAGGTTCGTCCCAAAAGAGCCATATAAAGCCGCCGTTGGCCTCAGTAAGCGTGAGCATGAAAGGAACAAACTTCTACGTCATGTCGATCAACTTGAAAGAAAACTTGAAACGCTTCATGAACAGTACAAGTACGTTATTTTGCGTAAGCGCTTTAACGACGAGAGACATCTGCTCTTTGCAAAAAAGAACCAACAATACATTACGGGCCACCAACTATGAGGAAGCCATTATCAAAAAAGTTTAGGTCATACTGTAATTTGGAACGATAATAAGTGCTATTTTCCAATATGTGGAAAGGATTCAGGTGGACGTTAATGCGGATTTAAAGAAGCTGCTGGTGGCCTCTCTCGGTGAAGATATGCAAGAGCGTGTTCAGTTTCTTACCGAAGATAAAAACAGACTGGCGTCTGAAATTGCCTTTTACACACAAAAGCTGCAAAAAGATCTTGGCCACATTGACGAGCTTAACATAGAAGTAAGTTCTCGCTCGAACCGACCATTGTAGTAGGTCGCATCGAAACTATTCCATAATTCAAAGCAACTTAACTTTATATACAAATGTATATTTGTGTGCCGGTTATCTCGAAAGGGACTCTTGATTAATGTTTGAACTAGGATTGGTAGGAATTATATTATAATACGCTAAAACGTCTAAATGTATGAAAATTCGTTTTGATTTAGCAAAACCAGACGAAACTTAGGGATTGATAATTTGAATACTAACGTGTTACTTTTTGTTAAAAACGGAGAAAATATCGACCAATATTTGTCACTTAGATTAGAGCTACCATATTTAAATAAATGATTCTCTTTGTATATTCATACAATCTATCAGTAAGAAGTATGTTTTTGCTGGGCATCGAAGGATGCCTAAAAACGTCAAAGAAAAATGGCCAACCTATTTTGGTGAAAAAGGGTATCCAACCGATCAAAAGAAGTAAATTAGAAGCTATATTTTAAGGTCTTCTTCTAGTCAAAATGTTAGTAATTATAATTATAATACTGTGGTGATTCAGGTGGACGTTTGGAGAACAAAGTACTTAGCCACGAGTCTTCTCGTCACGGAGCTAGCTACGGTGAAAGCTGAGCTTATGAAGAAATGTGACGACTTTGAAAAAGCCGTGGAAGGTAGCCGAAAAGAGCGAGCCGAAATTACAGATAAGATCTTTAAGGTCGGTCCATACCTTACGGTATCCAAGCATATTTATGATCTTTACTGCAAATGTTATCGTATAAATCAGCTTTATAACACGATAGTTGTAAGTGGCGTTTCAGAGTAGCACAGAACTTCGCTAGTCTCTAGCAGGGACACGATTGAAAAAGTGAAGGGGTTAACGATCATTAAACTTTATGAACAACGTAATTTTAAGGTGAGGTTAAAATATAGTCGAAAGATTTGCGGAAGACTCATACACGGCAATAACCTTTATGACCTAAATGGTAATTTTCCCAAAATGAAGTGCGTATATTATAAATTAGAAATGAACCCTAGTCAACAGTACTAAAGAGGACTTTGTTTCATTAAACATTCTTTTCTTGTATCTGGGTAGCTTAGTTGGGTGGAGATAAACCGAACTCAAGATTTGATTCTATAGTTGTTCTAAATTTTCAAGTTTCCATTCTAGACGTTATAGGCCAAAGCCTTTCATTAGTTATAACATGCTTGACTGCGACATGTGGTTCATTTAAAGGCGTATAATATTCTTCGGGAGGTTCATTTCCAAGTTGAACTTCAGTCTTGCCCTAAACGCCGTCCCAGAGACCTAGTTGAATGCAGTCACTGGGTGCTCCAGCTTGCTTCTGGGATTGCGGCCAACTTTAAGCTCACTGTTCCAGTAACGAATGAGGTAGGGATGGAGCGAGATGTTGCCACTAGCTGGGTACGCTGATCCATAGGAGTTAATTTTACAGCGAAGATACATATTATTTGCTTTGATAGCCTTCTGTTAGCGTTATTACACTTAAATAGACATATCGGTAGGTATGTTAATAATAAGTGTTCACCTACGGACCGACCAGAATACGTACTGGAAGCCTCCGGGTTTTGAGTCGTTAGAAAGGATTTACCGGCCATGCAGGACTGTTTTAACCTTAAGTAGTTCTGAAGTTTTCTAAGTTTTACACTAGTAGCCTTTAATGCATTTTAACGGTGGTTACAACTTGCTCTGGAACGAACAGGTCCTCGATCAAACGTTGTCCGAAAAAACATGTGATATTGCACTAAACCAGTACAGGAACCTGACTTCAGTGATGGCTGCCCGGGCATGTGTGCAGGTTGATCAAGATACACAGGAAGACATGGTGAGAACAACCGGTGTGCCCACTTCGTTTGGGTGTCAAAAGTGTCGAGGAACCATGGTGCATGTATAATACTTGAGCCAAGTTAGGCCGTCGACCGACTGTGGGTTTTGTCATATACAACTAGTAATAACAATTTTTGCAGTAAAGGTTCAGGATAAGGAAAATCGGATGGGAGTGCTGCCATTTTTCTCATTCATACAAAGTCGACGTACTGTAAAGCAATCAAATATTGCCCGCAAACTATGGGCAATATGTTGTATTCGTGCCAACACTGTCTGACTTTTGACGGTGAATGACTGCGTCAAATTTGGCAATTAGGTTGGAGTAGTCTATTGTGCTACACTGTGACCAACATTGTAGATATATGAATGAATGAGATGTTTCCTCAGCGATAGAATTTCGATTAGTTCAATCGGAGCTGTTTCTAAACTCAACTTAAAGTTAAATAAAAGTCCGCCGTTGAATTCTTCTTAATTAAAGCAGCGAAACGGTATCTACCGGTTTTGCTGGACATAAGGCGGTTCTATTCAAATATTGAAAATGTAGCAATGATTTGTTTAAATTGTATAATAAAAGAGAATTTTTTTGCATATCTATAACCATGTTGATAAACGCCGTTAGCCGTTCCCAGAGTTATAGCTGGCTGACACTTACATTGGAGGACTGTACATATATTGAGGGATAGAAATTTAAATAAAATACCTCAAATGACTATAGACGTATTAACTGATTTCTTATTTAACAACTCAGGAATTACGGTTGATAGTTGTTATCGTAAAAGATACGTTTAAGCTGAAGCGGTTCATTTATGATGTATCTACATAGGTACACGTATCTATCGGCTACTTAAGCGTTGCAGCACTTCGAGATATATTCTGTCAGGGCAAGTGAGGCAAATCAACAGAACTTCAAACCTAAGCTGTTGGCTGTCTGACAAGACATTTTTACATGGCGAATTGTACACGCACCGTTTTACAGCGTTCATTTCATTCACAACTCGGCTGTACGTGTTCCATTTTTGTATTCTCTTATTTAAACCAGATAGCTCTAGCACGAGATATGCTAGGTACGACTTGAGCCCCAATATCGAATAGAGTTTTCAAAAGTGTTAGGAAAGCTGGTACAAAATGGTGATAAATCATACATAGATACCTACAAGAAATGACAACGAATTGGGGTATGAATATTTATTGTATGCAAATTGTCGGCTAGCAAATGCACCTATGGATCATATGAGATCAAAATTCCCGTTTGAATCACGGCAAATGTATCAGTTGGCCTTAGATGATATGAACTTAAAGTATAATTACGTTGCTACGTACTGTTGGATATTAGTTTGTTCCTATTCATGACGTCGTGCACTGACGATCTTGAAACCGACGTTTAGAAGTCTGTTAATACCTTGGGTAGTATGGGTAGGTAGGGTACGGACGCGGCCTGCCGTAGTACGGGCTGTAATAGTTAAAATCATATTTTGATGCTGTTTATATTGGACTGATGAAGTATTTCAACATTTGGCATGTGCTTCTTTCTTATTGACACCCGAGATGCATGCACGATAAGCCACTCTGATTCATCCTGAGACGTAATTCCGCCGCCTTCAATTCTCTCTTTGTAAAATTTCCTTGTAGTCCGCTATAGCAGTCATGTCCAATTATCTACAAACTAACACACTGGAGATTCACCCGTTTGTTTTCGATGGAACTCATTGATAAGGTACTAACTATAATTACTCACTCCCCATAGACACCGTAGGGTCTCCCATATCCGCCTGTGATGTACGGTCTGTCATAGGGGTATACGTACCCACTACCGCCAAACAGAATCGAGCTTGTCGCTACGTCGATGGCCAACAACAGGACGAGAAGAAACATCATACGCAACATCTGAAACAATATGAGAGGTGACAGATAAAGGAAAATATGAGTCATTCCTCTTTATCTCGTTTTAACATTTTGTTAGTTTTTCTGCTATGTCTATTCGTGTGATTCGTCGTGCTGCCAAGTACGCAAACGAAAGAGCATGGAAGAAGACCGTTGACTGACAGATATAAAATGGTTCTGCTAAACTGCTAATGGCGTTTTATAGAAACATTGGGTAAGTGAATCCTGCTGTAGCATTTTTATAAATTCAATCTTTATAAGTAGTAATTTCAAGTGGAGCAAAGCGAGAGAACATCAAAAACAACCTCTGCGCATTGAAATTTCATCACTCATGTTGCGCTAGATCTAATATCATCGGTTGGGAGCTGAGCCTGCTCGAGCTCTACAGGCTAACATGAACTGAAGCTGTTTGATATTACTGATATTCATGTTATAATCTAGTGATGATTATAATTCGAGTGAGGAATAGACATTTTGTAGAATGTTCGGATTTAAACGCATTTTTTCGCAAATGCGTTTGAATCCCAAATAATCAGCCCGATGTTGCTAAGTCTTCGTCTATGAAATCGTGTGGCTTATTAGCTTGCCCAAACGAAACCTGAGCACGAAAACACTGCGGAACATTACCGTAAAGGATAATAGACAGTTAAACCATGAAGTTAACACAAACTAGAAAACAATCCGAATATAATATGCAATTGTATTACTGCAAGTTATGAACTTTTGCTGCGAACATATGTTTTAGAGCTTAACAGACTCCTTGTAAACTGAGACAAGGCTGAGAACTACAACGAAATTGTTCGCAACCATTAGCACGAAATGTGTCTAGCTTTCAGGTCATTTGTGTTTAGAGTTAGTGAAGTACGTAAATAACGCGCTTGATTTGCCTACACTCGTAAAGCACCTATAATTTTTTCGGTGCGTCACTGTTAGAATCATTGCTTTGATGCAACTGGAAAGGTTAGTGAGCACCTACAAACGTTCAGGTCCCGCATGGATCTGCTTCACAAGACCATTTAGCCGGACGGTCTAACTGTAGACGCTAGGTTTGTGTAGTAACGAAGAACACTGGTTTAATCTGGGTCAACGACGTAGTTTTATCTTTAGCATGAGCCCAGTTCTTCTCAGATAAGCTGTTCACACGTAAGGTCTCCAAAGTAAAAATTTCCATACAAAACTTCATAAATATGACAAGGAATTTTTGAAATAGTCCAAACCTATGTTCACCTGCTAATCTGCCTCTGAAATAAATAGTTTACCTGGTCAGAGCTTTTGTTGTGCGTCTTTCAACGAAACTTAGTTATGGTTTACAAACAGAATCAGTGTATGATTCGATATGGGTATTCATTGAGCGTATGTTCTATTCAATCCCAATTATAACGCTAAAGATTGTAACACAATAGGTGAAAACCCAGATCCAAAGTTTGCCATTTAGTTGTGCCACCTCTAAGCTACTTTTTTTATTTTGGCGCATTTCTTGGCTTGATTTTGCAGCAACAAAAGTATTTGTCGCAATGTGAATTTCTTCCTCTTGTTCTCCTATTCGTTCCCGACGCTGGTCTCAGAGATATCTTTAGCTGCAGCGGAGATGGTGAAACTTAGGGCATACGCTCTTTTGTTTGTCTGCGGATACTTTGTCTCGCTGCAATCGGAAACGCCCAACGTTATGATAGTAGAACCGACACCTCGAGGTAAAACTATTCTTTACCATGCGTGGACGCATTAGTAAGAAGAATTCACACATGTTATCCTTGCAGTATTACCTAAACTCATGTTTTTTTTTCTTATTCGGGGATTTTGTGATTTCCTATAGGTTCTTTACGTGAAAATCGATGCTGGAAATCCAAAATGAAAACTCTGACAACTGAATATTTCCACTTGGCAGGCTAAGAAGAAGTAGCTTATAGGATAACCGTTTAAACAAGTCGGGAGCTACATAGCTTCTTCGCTCATTTTCTACTGATTGAATACGGATTTATATAATTAAGTTGCTTTTTAAACATCAAAGGGCCAATATATATAGCTTTAGCTAACGTGTACTCTTAACGTCCAGTAGTGGACTGTTAATTAATTATTTTAGAATACATAAATTTGTCCCAACGGGACGTGTCCTCCAGAGAAAGGCTATTGAAGCTTGGAGATAAGTCGAGCACACATGCTTGCTAGCTATGCTGAACACGCGAACATTTCACGCATCAATGGACATTCAATCATACGTATAATCATAGATATGTCTACAGCTTGGGAAACGATGCCACTGCACTATACCCGAAATGAGAAAAGGTGACAACGCTTAATGGCTGCTTGTTGAAAACGTACAAGATGAAGCAACTGAACGTTGTGCTTGTTCAGCTCCGTATGCAGTTAGCATATCTGTAATGCGAAAGGAATATTATAGGTTAGGTTGTGTACTGATACCTGCAGGTAAAGGGTCGATTCAGTTTCACAATGAATGCGAAGCAGTGATTTTTGTAGAAAATAGCGTGATCATTTAGTATTCGAACAGTATACACGCGAGCTATGCAGCCCCATTCATACTGATTAATAAAACTCATATCTTTATTAAATTGTGATTTTAGTATGATCTTGAGCTTTTCTGTGTTTTAATTCTGTTAGTCCCCATCAATTATTCGTTAACAAAGCACTGCCGCATACGACACTGTCAAGAAAGAAATGGGAAATTTTAATTTGATTGCCCGAATTGTTTTTTTTTTTAGGTCTTCAGTAGCCGATTTCGAACACAAATTGATGTATACTGCTGTGTTAGCATTCTTTAAAACATTTTACCACTTCCGGTTCTTGCATGAAGTCTAGCGCCGATGATTATCCTTCAACTGTATTTCTTCTAGCGTACCCGAATCATTACATTTTTTTTATGGCTCTGTTAATGGCGTCCCAGAGAGAAACATCGACTCTCCTATCTTCCAGCTTATTCCGGAACCAACAGTTCTGTTCGAAAGCTTGGCTCCACTTCCTTCTTACTTCCTGCTGCGCCTTCTTCAGGTTAATCAGAAATGATTCCGTTTTTAAAGTCAAAATTAATTGTTCTCCGTTGTCAGCTTATGGAAAATTAACGCAGGCGATAAGGAGTCGGTTTGTTTGCAATCAACACTAAAATAAGAGCCGCTTTTTATGTGCGGCCATGTTTTCAAGAAGAGTAGCATTTTCCGGTAAAAAAAGGCCAACCGTGATAGTCCAAGCGGGTTGCCGAAAATAACAAAAAATGGATATTATTTTTTGAACAAAGTGGAACGCAAGATACTTGCTTCTACGTTTAATCCATAATGCATTGTGCTCCTTACGAACATCATAGGTCAGATTGTGCTACAGTTATATTATCATTGTAGCCCGTTGCATAAGACATATATAATCATTAGCAAACCGAAGAGTTTATTTTTATGAAAATCAGTTTACATGGTGGTTGTCCGACACAAAACATAATTGTTGCTGAGCCGGTAGCATAGCAGTATCTCAAGTAGAGACTCTATCCCTAGAAGAGGCTTGTAGTCTACAAGTTATTTTCAGTCCACATAGTTATGTCAAAGGCGACCGTAGTAACAGCTGGATTGACTGCCTACCGCAACAAATGGATTAGCAATTGCACCTGTCTAACTAGCAGAGAGCGTGTTTACGCGGTATTAACGGGATAAACGTATACTGCTTGAGCGCTAAGTTGACTGCAGTTGGGAAACTTCCGCTTTCGCTATATTGGTACGATTATAGTACTAGTATACGCTTGACACCGTACGAATACGGCACCCAGAATCGGAAGGAGGGGCGATCGTAAGTAACAGGTTTCCGCTGACCCCGCTTGGATTCCAGTACTTATGCTTATGCTTGTTTGAACCTTGCGCCAATCACTTGTCAGTCTACGGATCTCAATCAACATGAATATTACTTTCATACACTTATACAAACACAGTTCAGTCGCAGAACGTTGTACCAGACGACGCTACACGAGCTTGATTGACCTCCACTGAGACGCGCTTTATGTGCGTGGAAAGCTGGCTGAAATCCAATATAGATATCCAATGCTACTAATCAGCTCGGCGACCGACACACAAAATCTTAAGGAGGGTAAGCTTTCGTATAGATAGCAAAATCACATAAGTGTTTCTGGTTGCCGATTACTTTCGGTCCTGTTTCATAGCGGAAGCCGAATCGTCTATTGCACATAAATTGAAAAGAAGGCGCCGGCAAAATCAACGTTGTTTAATTAATCACCCAGCAAAACACACTTAATTCGAGGATGCCATGAAATACCATATTGCCTTCCTCAGATCTCCACTAGAGGGGTAAAACCCTACTTGTTTAGTACTATCAGTGTTCACGTTTATACTAGCGAATACAAACATTATTTCTTATTTTCACCTCGTACGACTTAGCGCACTTCAGACTGATAACGCTCGCAAAATCCTAGCCGATGTCTGAACGAAGTCTAAAACGTCTGCTACCTTTGGCTATTTCAGATGTAATTTTTTCGTATCGACAAGTCGAAACTACGGGAAAAGGTCCGATAGTGCTCGCTCTCGAAGCAACCATGTATATTTGTAGACGCTTCAAGTAGATCGTGCAGAAGATATTTAACTAGAAAGCTTACGGAGAACGTGGACTTCGTTCGATGCCTTATGAAAGTACCATCTATGAACACAAAGCGTACAGACCATAATGAGTTGACGATTCACATTCAGTTTATTTACGGATCTCTAATTGAAGAATCGCTTTATTACAAACGGGCGGTATCAGCGTCGTCCAGCGGCGGTCAACGGTCATGGCATCGTATGACCGCTGCTGGCCTTGCCGGTACAAACGAAAGATAATGACCACGTATGTTAGTTTACCCGTCGATATCTGTTGTTTACGGAAATTACAAACATGGAAACACTGACATGCTTGAGCTCGCTGCAACGACAGCTCAGACGAGGCTGGCTGCCGTTCCGCCTTCCTTTCAGTTTCGTCCGCTACATATGCCACTATTAAATACGTGCAGATTGACCGATAGATGCGCGAGTTTGTCAGCAATTCTTCCAGCGAGAACGACAGTAACAACTGTTAGCAACGACATTATACTTTGATACTGCTCTCAAGGTTGGTAAACGCATTTAAGATGTAAAAAAGAAATGAAGAGAAACACAGATGTTGTTTACCGCCGGTAAAGACTGCTACACGGGGTCATTTATTGTAGCGCCAGCGGCCTGTAATTGTTGCGGAGACTACAGCTGTTGCTGCCGCTGCCGCTGTTGTTGTTGCTGTTGCTGTCCATATGCGGTACGATACGATTTAATGGGTGTTGGAAATCGCGCCCACCATCCATTACTGTAGAAAAGATCCCGCCAAAGTAGTAATTGCCTGCATCCGTTTTTCAGCTGAAATTATTAAAGCAGCAGCAACAACAAGAAACCGGCACAAACGAAAGCAAGCGAACAAGGTAGGTGTAACAAAAAGTGAAAGCTAACCGTCTCCGATTCAGCGTTGGCAGTCCCGCCAATTCAATAGGTGGACAGTGAACGCTAACTGGCTTATTAATAAAAACAGCAATGACTCAGTAAATGGAAAATGTTACGTTATTCATGTTAGTAGTTGGCTGGTTAATGGTACTGGAAATGGAAATGACAAGTGAGAAGTTGAAGGATGTGAATCCCCAAAGATTTGACGTGTCAAAGGCACTATCAGACCAATATTATATTTAATTGTGTCACCGGCATAGTTCAGCAAGATTTTACTAAGCAGAAGTAAATAAAGAGGCAAACGGAACAAGACACGCCTCTGGCTTGTGTGATTTTTCTCGGAAAGATCAACGCTCATAACAAAAACTAAGGCACTATGCACCGTTACGCAATAGGTATTTGTATGAGACACAGATGTGTCACGTGTTTAGTAAATAAAAACATTTTGTTCATCACCATTACTTCGCAATGGTGTATATAGGTCAAATATATATCCAATACATTGTTGTTACAATACAATTAGCCAGATTCAGTCTAATTTACGCTGCAGCGAATAAATCAAGGCACAGTTTGTCATCCGTAACGTGGCTAAAAAACAGTCGAATAGCGCTTTAACGTTGAAGTGGCAGCTAAGCAAAAAACATAGCTAGTCTAAACACCTAAACCTACCCTAATTTTTTTCTAAAATTACTTTTTTTTTCATGATACATGCATTTTAATAGTTTTCCATTGTTTCTGTTAATTAGTCTGAATGATTTGAATCTAATGACAACAAACGGCATATACGCAATATTATGTATTCATTTCGAACGCTGTGTATCTTTATTTTTTCATGTACATGTAGTGTACCTGTGCCTTTTATTTTGTCCATCACATGAAAAAGACCAGCCGACACGGGACTAATCTACAAGGCTCCCGTTGTTGAGAATCGAGCTCCGTCACTCATCGCTGTTACTCCGTTTGCACGTGAAGTATACAAATGTGTGATCGATGAAGTGGGAACAGGTGACCCAGTTACGGTGGCCTTCCTAAATAGCTCACAACATGTATATACGTTTGTGAGTAATAACACGCAGTAGGGAAAACAGCTTGCGTATGAATGGTTTGTACGATTTCTGTTAGAACGTATTGTAACGATGATAATGATGACGATGATGATGATGATGATGATGATGATGATGAATATCTCTTTGTACGCATGTCCTTTCGAGCCTGTTACCTCACCCTCTCTCTCTCTCCACGCGGTAAAAGTAGCAATATCATATTTGCTATTTTCAGAGGTAGTATTAAGTATAGTTTGTAGTTATTACACAAGCTTTTTTGTGACTCTCGGATAGATTAAAATAGAATTAACTATAACTCGTTCCTTTAACATACATGTGAAACTTTTCAGCATATCTTCGTTTGTGCTGTGCATGTGATTCTGGCCATTGTGCCGCCATCATTTGGAAACGAAGTCGTCCTCGCTGAGATAAGTTCGAGGTTTTCACATTGGAAGTTTCTGAAACCTTTGCTGATAGCTAATACGCTGACGACAATACAGCCGTGATTCATTTCACGCTGTTTATTTATGACTTATGTGTCTACTGTAGAGGATCCGACTTGGTACACACGCTATAGTTGTTTAGGAAGGTGACGAAGTCGGTAAGGACTTGGGTTTGATTCACCGTAACTGCTCTCGAGTCGTCGGCGAAACCTCCGAAACGTGTCCTGATTCATCTTTCGCATCGATATCCGTCGGAAAAAATCATGATCATCATCCAGGTGATAGCGGTTGGCCGGCACTCTCGTTGACAACGGGTCTATTATGACAAACTCGGAACGGCGTTGCTGGTAACCGGACGCAAGCACCAGTCCACGCATCAATCCCACCAGGAGGAGAACTTGACATGTGAGCATACTTGATTGAAAACGATGCGCCGCTCTGGCTGCAGAGAGAGTATGAGGATAATTAATCAATATTTAACGAACGGTGTAATGGCACAATGCAAGACCGCATCTGTAAGCTGAGAGCAGACGGCCTAGGCGCGTCATAAAATGAAACCAAGATGGGAAAGGCTGAAGCATTGACAGTTAGCAGCTTAGCCAAGCTTGTCATTCCTAAACTGCAAAGATTATTAATAAAGTTAAGCTGTGTTATAATTATAGCAGAAGGTCATGCATGACAATCACCTGATACATCAGCCTCTGTTTGTACAATTTTAAACAACCCTCTGCAATTTATTTCTCATTTGAGTTCCGTATGGTTTCCAAGTTCGTTGTAAATTACAGCAGTCCGATAGACGAGCAAGCAAACTTTCGGGATCTCTTTGTGGAAGCGCCTAGGTTGAGCACCAGGAGACCAACGATGGGCCTAATCATCCGTATATGGAATTTTTATTCAACGTGTTGCTTGGTCTGGGGACGAGAGTCTCGCTTCTGAGTATTTCGATAAAGATAATTTCTCTTCCTCCAACAGAAATACAACTGTGAAACATTTTTCTTTTATGCAGAGGTAGCTTCGGTGTCATAGCGATCTGTTACCGATCAAACTGAGTGACAACAGTAACGACCGTGGCTAAGGTCAGTTTTTTCAAACCTAATCAACTGCCCAAGCACCAACAACTGGTTGTTTTTGTTGATATTGTTGTGGATTATTCGCGGGCAGTTCCTGGTTTCCATCGACTAGCCATAATTATTTCCGTATTCCTCCTAGAGGGAAAGCGTCAAGAAATAAGATCAAGTCGACATTGACTCTGTTCTCGATTATTCGATGCGCCACATCAAATGCAGTAATGATGAGGGTGGACGTTTACGTTTTCGCTGATGTTTACGATCGACAAGCAAGCGGCGGAGTTAAAGTTTTCATGATTTAACGGATCTCCTTCGTGCACCGAAGATTGATACGTTACCCAGGCGACAGTTAACCGATTTTGTCTCTTCTTAGCATTCGTAACCGTCGTACAGAACCGATGAACTGGACAACGTGTATATATTTGGTAGATGTTGTTTTCTATGTTTTTTTTTTGCATCAAAACAACCTGAAACAAGCGACCGATAGTTTTTTGTTGTACACAGAATTTGCTGTTAGGAACGGAAAAAAAAAACCAGCCGGCCACTGGGATATTAAAGTAAGGTCGATAACACTGAAAATGGCAGTTTGCAAGGTACCTAGCAGTACGCTAGCTAGAGTTGCTCCGCAATGGTAGTTAGTACCTTTGACTTGAACAGAAGACGGGCATGGCAACTGTGATAGATTTGGAGGAAAAGGAAACAATGAGCGCCGTGATTAACGTCGCCTTACATGTCTCAATAGGAAAAGCGAAATAATGATCTGTTAAAACCTGTGGCTTGTTCTGTGTGGTGGCTAGTTCCGGAATCAATCTATAATTACTACAGAAGGCAGCGAAGTGCTCAGAAAAAACGTTTCGATCGTTTATTCTCATAGTGGAAATATCAGTTGTCTATCTTATCAGGTAATATAGACGAACCTATGCCTAGGTTCCTTCGATGCACAAAAGAATATTGTAAATACTGCATTATAAGGATCGAAAAACGGTTATAGGAGCAAGGAAGAATCACTTTTTTAGAGCACATTTTCCAAGCCCTGATACTTCAACTTCACCAAAGAGAAAAGTAAATCGGTACTATTAGCTTCGGTTAATTTATGATTTGAAAATTTTCTTATTACATTTAAGGGAAAAAAACTAGGAATCCACTGGTTTTGCTTAGGAACCAATTAAGAAACTGACTAGAGAAAGAGCGACTCCTTATACAAAAGTAAAGCATGAATTTAAACCAGGCTGCAAACAGGCACAATATAATAATTGAATCTTGAATACATCATAGTATTAGGAAAATCACGTGTGCAATATTGACTAAGCTCGTCCCTATGTTTCGGGCCTAATTATACGTGGAAAGTGTATCTCGCGTTTTTCTTGCTTCGCTAATCCAGGACACCACATTATCATCAGTTTGCAAACATATGGACTTCAATAAAAAGAAAGCAATAAGGCAAATATTATAAATTTGATGCTTTCCATCATTTTCACTGGAAAAAACACACACCGATTCATAGAAACAATACGAACAGTAGGCAGGCATAATTCGGATGGCACAACGCGACCAATGAATTCCGTACCTATACGTCCAGAAATACCAACTTTAAGAAGCAATTTAAGCGCGCAAATCTACATACGGTATTTTCATATCTGTGTCTGACGGTAGCTTGTTGGTTTTACAGTCGGCACATGAATAGTGTTTGTACGCGAACTTATATCGAGCAAGATAACATACATATTATTCAAAACTTCTATTTTATTAAGTGCTATTAGTGTAGGCTTAAGAGTCAGCTGTAGTAAATGCCATTAACGTGTTATTATTTGATTAATTTGCCAACTTTCTTAATATTAATAACCACTGAGAATTTCAAGCCCTAGTTATTAGCCACGAAGCATGTTTGGCAATTGAAGAAAAAAAACTTTTTCGACTAACCTTGTGCTTTCCTATTTCAGTTAATTTAACGTCAATCCAAATCAAGTTTGCCTCGGCACAATTGCGTACTTGCCCTAACGACTATCTTTCTAGGGGCACTTTTCACGGTCAGATAGCCTCGTACTTTGTTTACTAGACAGTGACTCTACTACAAAGATCTGTAGCTTGTCTGCTTGTCTGCCTAGCGGTCTGTCTGCGTAGAGCGTCCGTTGAGTGCGGTTTTAAGGACTCGCCGACCGAATAGCTGGCTAATGGCTGAGGCACGTCGCCCGCCCTCGCTCCTGGCTGCGCCAATTTGGGAAAGGTGAAAAAGACAACGAAAGAAAAACAGAGAAACGAATGACCGACTATCAACAGGAGATTACATGATCAACATAACAGCAGCAGCGACGCGGGGTCTTCTCCTCAGTACAGAGATAGACCGAGGCGAGGAGCCTCCGTTATGAGCCTCGTTCTATGGGAGCTGCTGAAGCAACAGGCAGCAAATAGTGTTACCGCGGCCTCGTATATCCCGCCGTTCCCGTGTTCTTGCTACCTCACCCAGTCCAGTTTGGTGCACATACCTCACTGCGTTGCTTTCTCCGCCATATCTGTAGCCTACACGCTCCTCACTAAGAGGTGAGGTAGTCAATACGCATACCAAATATGCTGCACCATTTTACTGAATCTGCCGCAGTAATAAAATCAGAGACAACACCATTTGATTGTTGATTACAGACTGGGGTCCGCTAGTCACAGGAAAAAAACGACTCCGTGAAGTGATCCTGAAGAAGTTGGATAGGTAATCAAAAATTGTTAAAAAACACCTCAGCTGGGCTAAATGGGTGCTTACATCGTATACTGTAGTCTCGTTATCAGAACAGATTGTGAGAATTCCCACAGTAGTAGCATGAAGTCCTCTGGAGGGTACTTAAGCAATAGGCCTTCAATGCTTAGGACGTTAGACTTACCAGAAGGATACGTAACGGTCAACTTGACTATCGACATAAACCACAGATTGCTAGCCTTCTGATAGCTTATCCAGTAAGATATAGGACTGGGTTTCGTCGGGAGTCGTTTCGCTCGATTGCCATTCAAGGCGTTTCAAAGCATCGATATCCACACTGAATGTATTGCGCAGGTTACAATTTTATTTTAGCGAAAGTTTAAAGTTAAGTTTGTACTTGAATCGCATATGCTTTGAGATTTCTAATTGGGTGAACTCTCTCAATGATTGTGTCTAGAAGCTAAGTACCTCAGACCTATGTACACGAAAAAACCATAAGATATCATTCAGTAAAACACGACACTGACAAACATTGCGGATCCTAATCACAATTAAAGTCACAACAGAGATAAGTGGCATCATCGTAATCGAAAATAAGGCCCAGGTTAACTACCGACAAAAGTAATCGTCGTGTCGCTATAGTTCCAACTGGGCTAACGGGGAATGACAGCTGTTTTCGCGAGTAAGACAACTGTCATTTCCCGTCGCCAATGAGACAAATGTTTAGTTTTTTATAGATTTTATAGACAAATTTTATAGATGAGAAAATTCTAATGACGCGTATGCGCCCTTAACGTGTATATAGGACGAGGCTCTAGAGAACCGGCAGCGGACAGCTCAACTGACAATTATGGCCAATATGCATTTCTTGAAGCGAGTCGATTAGTTTATCATGCCCCTGCCATTTGTAAGCAAACACACTTAGACCCAGCATTCAAGTTCCGCTCTGGCTTTATACACACAGATATATTCACACCCTATGCTAACCGCTGATCGTCTACAATCGACAGGCTTACTCCTAAGCCAGCTTCCTACTCGAACAATGCAGGTCAGCTTATTCTCGAGTTTACAATAGGAAGAAGACGCATAGGTACTTTGCACACTAATGTTCTGCACATCATATTAATACTGAGCTCAGAATATATATATATATATATAGGAACAATGAAATATAGAATTTTTTTCTCTAATGTCATCCTTTATTGTTACAGAGCTTGGACAGGCAGCCGGTGCCGGAATTTTTATATCTTGAAGATTTTCGTTTGAATATTGAGATTAGTAAGGGGAAGAGTGAGCACCACCGCGCAACAGAGAAGGGTAAAAAAAACTGTATATACATCAAAGCCGCCTCATTATTGAGCTACGAATACTGATTAAGTTAATGTTTAAAATCTTCTACGTAATGTCGAATTTAATTTGATCCGCTAATGTTTGGAAGGTAATTCCGCGGGTGAACTTATGGTATTTCTAACAACTCGGTCTACCCTATGCAGACGGTGACGGGGCTTCTTCTAGTCCTATAAATCTCGTTGAGATAGTGTCATTTGCGTCTATTGAGAGGAAAAACTCAGTGCAAGTTACGGTGGTTTGCAAGCTATATGCTGATCGATGTTTACTTAGGTACGATTCGTCCCTTTGTCGTCTCTTGATTTCCATATCAGTACATTATTTTATCTTGCAGCTTTACGGGATATACAATCGAAATATGTCTGTAACTACTTTGTCACGTCAAAAGATCTTAGTTGAAACATCGTTTGCTAAATATCTGTCTAGTTTGCTATGTCTTTCTCTCTCCCTGCAAGTCTCTATATATAAATGGCCTATAAATTCTTGTTGGAGCTTGGTGCCCCGGTGTAGCGGACGACGGGAGCCGGCAAATTAAGGTGAAAAGAGATAGACTCAAAACTTGTTCAATAGTCCACATTCTGCACACACGCACGCACTCTCTTGCAGCGATTAGTTCAACCATAGTGACTGAATTTTCTCCCACTATATGGCAGCGTATGTTTATAGACATGCTGCTTAACATTGACTGCGAACTTTAAGTTAGCCGCAATCAAAACGTATTAGCGGTTAGAAGATTCGACGTAGTTTCGGAGCGGCTGCGATGGTTAGCAGCGGTAGCAGTAGCACGCCTCTGACTAGTGACTAATTTCTTAAATATTACCATGGCGATGAGACAGCGCAAGTGCGCCCTCGCCTATCCATTCGCAGACTTTGTAAAGTACCTACTGTTTTCTGAGCATGCCGGACAAAAGCCACAAATCTCACTACCCGCCACACCAATGGGCGGATATATCGTCATCAGCAGCGTCACTGGCCAACGCTGCGGTCCAATCGGTGGACAGTAAGAAAATGCGATCTCACGTTCCGCTGAACCCAAGCACGCACGCCAAAACATACACAACGAAATAAGGATGATTGCATTCACCGGAGGAGTCACTTTATTGATTCATTTTATTAGGCTAGCACACACATACAAAAACACATATACGCAGAATAATTTAGAAACAAAGAGGCAGTCGCCTAATTGAAGACACGGCAGCGACAGGCATCACTTCCTCTCTGTTCCTTCTGCTCTCCTTTTTTAGCTTGTTGTTCCTTTTCTTGACATTGGTCTCGCAATGAAGATTTATTCGTGCGGCATGCTACAAACTTCGCCCCAGTGCGCCTTATCCTTGTATTCGCTCTAAAGGGTCATCTCAGTGACAAAAGCAGGACAACTTATGGTTTCCGATAACGCCCTGTACATTCGTTAATATGGTAGCAATGCTGTGGTGGGAGGTTTGACGCAGGGGGGCAAACAAGCACATAAGCAAGTAAACAACGCAACGCACTTGGACGATTTACAAAGGGTACAATGTTGCTAGAACTGGTTATATTGAAGTTCGGAGTTGGGACGCGGCAATTTTTTTGCCGCTGGCTGGCCGCTTTTAAAGAGTCTTCACTTATTGGGCGTCTGACATAGATAGAGGTCGTTGTTGAAGACAATTTATTTGCTTACGCGGAAAGTTGAGAGCGGTATTACATTGTGGAATTGCTCTCTACATTCACGCGATATCAGGGGTGCAAATGTGGCGTGTAACCGCTTCATCTGTGTCCCATGCTTTATGCACTAAGTGAATGGCGTTCTATTATGAGCGCATGTGGAGGCGCATACTTACGTTGGCTTAAGTCCATCGATAAGTTTTATTGGCCATTTTTGAAACCCGTTAATAATGCATTGATGACGATGTCGCTAACGGCATAATGCTTATCATGGTGATCGTGCCGTGATGACGTCATTTCATTATTTTGATATGATTATGATATATATATATCATTAATGGCGCTGCTGCAAGGCAACGACTACCATCAACTAAAGATGGCCGTCGCTTGTCATGGTCGTCGGCCCTAATTGTAAGCTGTTTCCCAAGTAGGGGTAGTGTTTGTTTACTGGCTGCTGAATCAGGATTATACTTGTACATGAGTACAATTGCAAAATTCGAAACAGAAGAAAGACAGACAAATACGAAGGCAAGCTGAAGTTAGTGTAAAAAAATTGCTATGGCACTATAGATATTCGCCAATCCGAGTATGAGCTAAATGACAACATTCGGTCTGTTTTATAAATCTATTACATTTGGGCGCAGACCTGTCTGCCGACAAACATGGCGCAATCGTACCACCGAATCGGAACGTTTACGGCGGTGTCCTGTTGCCTATAGGAAAAAGTTTCGTATAGAAAGAACTTGATCCTTACATTACCATCTTACCCGTTGACTTTTGGCAACGTTAAAAAGGAAATAGTTTTTTTGGAGAACACGATTTGAGATTTATTGGAAAAATAATATTTTGTTAGTCAGAAATATCCCTACTTGTCCTTGCACACTCATGCAGGGGAGGAGCTTATGTAGTGAGCAGTGCTCATAGCGGCAATCATGTTAAAGTAAACTTTAAACAGATTAGACAAGTTGAAAAGTAAGAAAACCGTTGTTGGCTGAATAATTGAATTACTATAATAGAGATACAATCTACTATCTACCCACTAAATTGTAATGCTGTTATCTACAGATCGCAGTAGAGGGACGTTCTCATAGCGTTTTATCTATATTATGATGGATTTTATCACTCTTTTGTGACCGCATTCTTCGCTGCATAAGCAGATCACTGAATAAGAGGATACAAATTCTGTTGTGCCCTCTTATAGAAGCGTGTGCAAGGTGGGCGGGCCAGTGCTGAGAATATGTCAACCTCTTTGTCAGAGCAAGCATAGAGTAACTGATAGTCAACAAGAATGTTACTGATCTGACATCTCACTGGATATTTAATGGTTGAATGGCTGAATTGGTTAAAGGTAACGAAACAACGAAAATGAGATTGTCGGTTAAATGCTTTAAGGCCGTGTAATTTTTTTTTACTGGCTATTCTCATCCAAGATCAACGTTTAAAGAAACGTGCTTGAAAAGCAAGTCGCAAAAAGTTCAGCCTTTGTTTATTTTTTGTTTATAACCAAGTTTTACTACTATTTTATTGGCCACGATTGACTTGGTCAACTTTCTGGAGGTAAACCGCTGTTTAATATCTATATGTATTTGCAAGGCGTTAACTTGAAATTCAGATATAACGTTAGCATAATTTTGGTTCATTCAGCGCTTTGTGTCATAAATTCAAACTTCAATGCAAAAGACGACTAGCGCCACTTGAAGATGTTGAAAATAGGTAGAGGATAAGACCAACCAGCGTTGGTCAAGGTCGAGTTAAATGGTTTTTCCGCCATACACTTCAGTATGAATATAATCGAAAAGTGCCTCCTACTATGTGTCGTAAAGCCTTTCAATAGCTTGGCTGATAGGGAAGCAAAACAGGGGGAAAGCGTATGGTATCGTATAGCAACCTTTGTGCGGCGGTAGTGCGTGTAGATTGTATAGACCAAGGCTGAACCCGAAACGACAAACCAGTAAGAGGCCAGTGATCGCGCATGCGGTCGACTTTATCAGCCCTCGACGTTGAGGTCGAGTACGATGGCCGGTAGGAGATTGTGTCCCTCCAATACAGTGTTGTTAATTTCTGTTAGAAACCGAGCATGAGAACCTTCGTGTAGCTATTATCGTATATTTTGTAAGCGGTTAGGTCTGGTCTCTTGCCACCTTTATTGTCCTCGTGCAGACGTCAATCCAGAGGCGGAGTCTGTATTCGCATAGAGGTACATGTGAATTATGCCTGCAGATTGATAGCGCTGCTGTGAAAGGTGACGAAGAAATGCAGAAGTTTTTGGCATTGACCACATCTAATACAGCTGTCGTCAATGTAGACCTAGCTTTAATCAGGGATTGGGGGTCGGGCTTCCATAATGCTTAAAAGTAGACCATAATCATGTCGTACCGTTGGTCGCTCACAAACGAGGATAACATTTTAGGCTATCCTCTTGTAATGGGCAGTAACATGCCCAAAACTGGGTCACGTTGTGGACATGAATGTAAACAATAAGCCGCGATACTTCAAGAGTGTCAGTAAATGACAACAAACCAGCTTCGATAGTCAAACCAATTAAATGATCGAGAGCGTGTTACACGTGTCAGTTTTATTGAACAAATGAACTTCATTGAATGCTATTGACAATCTGTCCGAGGCCGACCCTTCCTATGTATGAGAACGGCATACGCCTTAGCTTCGAGGGGCAATACTTGCCACTCGCAGATGACCGTATTCGTTTTGATTTCTTGCTCGTTCTATGATAAGGCTTTATTACTTTTCTTGGAAATAAATTACCCTGTGTAAGTAAACCATCTGTTTAAAGAAAATATACACTACAATGGAGGTAGAGCGTGACCGTTTGGCATACTGGCGGACTAGCTGGGATTCTCGTGCTGTCGAAAATGCCATACATATGTCTTAGCCTTATTTAGCTAGGTAATTTATTATTACTTTGGAAGCAGTCCTATGTTGAGCTGTACCTTCTTCTAAAAAAAGTCAATAGCGTGACGATCCTGAGCGAATAAGTAGGCCAATACGTACCGGTCATTCTCGTCATGTTTATATTCGACGATAACCTTTTAAGACGCGTTCACATTAAACCAATATTGATACAAGCCGATCTAAACAGCAGCTCTCTTCATGTTATTATCATCTATATCTAGGTTGATGATGTGAAGGGCACAATGGTGAGTGAGCCGCTTCGAAGTTCGGTAATGGTAAATCCCGTCACGGATTGTAATTTTGCTTGTCAGTTTCGTATACATCTAGCATTATAGGAAATTTACTGGTAATATAAATCAAGGATAAAATGTCGATTATATGTGAGAAGCCCTTTTCAGTAGTTAGCAGACATCTGTATATATTGTTTTGTTTAGTTGTTCAGCCAAACGCTTCCATGTCTTGGAAGAAGATGCGTCTAGCGTATTAATTGACCTTCGTTTCCAGTATCACCTATATAGCATATAACAAATTTATAGGCTCCGATTGTGCTTGACGGCTTTCGAAGGCTCCTATCCCGCAGAATGTCCGTTTAAGTGTAAATCAAACGATATTGAAATTGTTTCTGGATTACAAATTTTACTCATTGAATGCATCCGACTACTAATTACTTGTCTAATGAGACCACCCTTTCGAAAAGAAATCCAAGATAGAACTTAGCAATTGTCCTTTATGGAATGGCGGACTGTTTCGCAGTTGGTCCTATTCGATCTATTTTTTATTCAAACTTCTAGATTGCCCAACTGTAACCAAGTAGAAGTGGCAAAGCGGTAATTTTAACTTTCTGCTATAGAAATTATTAAGTAGGATATCTCTATTGATTGATTCAGGTATACTATGATTGATTTGTCGGCTGCATAGCATGCTTATATAAAGTATAGTGAAAATTATCCCTATTTATTATATACATCGTAATTCATTGACAAATGTACAAAGTGACGGAACATCAATAAAATCATCGATCACATTAATATAATTAAGATACAATGACTGTGTTCTTGATATTTCAATCTGTGAATCTACCTAGCTTGTACTGTTCTGACCGGGCATTTAGGAACAGACTGACTAGCAGTCAGCCGCATTTTTTACAACACATGTGAGTTGCTGTTGTAAGAACTCTTCCGATAAATTTGAACTTGAACATTTAAGATGCAACACATGATCGCACAACGGTTTATTCGCCCATGACACATTTAACGCTTAACCTGGTCCCCGGAACAGGATTTCAATGAAGCTGGTGCAATGCATCCGATCAGGGCGATCCTACAAAAGAGCTAAGTTGGTATAGGTGTGATGAAATGGTTCGTCTGATCAACTGGCGTAGCCACTGCTTTTCTTTTTGCTATTGAATGATCTGCCTCTCGATGTTGAAAATTGAACGGAACACATAAAAATGCTGTTTTACGACAGCAATAAGTATCATCCTTGAAAACAGCCGGGCAGCTAGCCCTTGCAAGATCCGATTCACGTATAATCAATATGCAATAGATGAAGATCATGAAGTTCCATTTTGGAAGCTGTCTTGCTGCTCCCGACATGCTCCTTATAGTAAGAACGGCTTTGAGGTACGTAATTAACTTTAAATATTACATGCAATTTTATCTATGAATGGCCAAGCCTTTTCAAAACACGTAGTGGGCAGGGTACGGCGAGCAATGGTGGTATTTATGGCAGCTTCTTCGGCGTAACTCGAAAATCCCGGCCGAATTAAACTTGCGCCTCTAAAACGCGCTAGGAGTTTTCATTGCTCATTATTGAACAGACATGTGTACCTTTGAGGCGATACCCCACTGCTTGCATAAAAAATATTGCACCAAATGTCTAATCCTTACATTTCTCTAAAATGCTTTATAGTATGCCTTCTTAATACCTGCATTCTGCACTAAGAAAGAAAAAAGTACATTGATCGGCGCTGATAGGGTTTCGCTGTACGCTATTTTCGTATTATATAACATAGGGTATCTGCAAACGTCAACTCGCGATTCCTTATGCATTTCAAGCTGCAATGAACTCTGACTTTTGAGTGAATACGCTTAAGCTGCGTTGCTCTAGTTCCAGAAAATGCTTGTTTAGTAACGAAGGCAGATGTCAAAGACCAGTATTGATTTTCGTACTGGCAGAGTAAATTTTTCCCCGTGACAGCTTAACGGGTAATGTATTTACTTGCTAATTTTAGGGACACATTATGGTCTAGGTTCGAACCCATAGGGCGGAGACAGATTTTGTTTCGTTCAATTGTCTGATGGGATGCCTAACAGCGACACCAGACTTTGCCCAAGACACAGAGAGTAAGCAGATAGATCTAGTATGCGCAATCTGGACTCGGTCGCCTTGCGTATATGGTTCAATGCTGCATTAACACCTGTATGCTCCGTGCGAGTGGTGATTGGGGGTAATTTTAGTGGGGAATTGTCAGCTTTTACCTCGACACGGGTAGCGCATAAACTAAACGTTTGACGTGAATTTCAATTATAAATAAGTGCACACATTAGAACGATAATGGTAGTTTAAGAAGTGTGGCTTTATTATTATTACGTTATTTTTTTGATTTCACAGTAATCATTTAATGCAACAATATCGTCCTAGCGGACGATACGTCTTTATCTGGGGCAGTAACGCGAAACTAGCTTTTGGTCGTAATGACATCTTAATCATGGTAATCATTATTAAATGTTTACATGCTAATTCACTTTCATTCTCTGATGCTTCGCTCAACCGTTCTGCCGTAACGTCGGCAAGGTTTCAGTTGTTTGACTGCGACCATTTTTATTTGGCCCTGTTGTTTTACCAACAATATATTTGCCGAGAGAAACGCTTACAGTTCTATATACACATGTTCATTGATAACAAATCATTGATCGTAATTTGTGTGCTAAGGCTGAGAGCACTCTAAGTACACACAACAAATTTCCAGTGGCAAACCAGTTCAAAGTCGAAAGTAATTTTGGGTCTGAATTCAGCTCTAGGCATAGTGTCGTGTTTTCGATTGGGATCATGTAATAGCCTTCAAGGGCAACACGGGAATAGTTGCTCGTCACAACGGAGCAGTACTTCTTCTATGATCGCTTGATTTTTGTATCGTTGTTATTTCACAAAAGCTTTATCTAATACACACTCCTGATGAATGAACCGAGGGCAACGATCGGACTGCTCACAGCTGACACCGAATAACGAATCAACAATAATACGCACCTATCTTTTTGGCGTGTACACACTTCTTCAGAATCATCTTCGAGCGTCTTCATCAGATGCGAGCATTAAACTAAAGAGTTCAAAAAAATAAACTAAAAAAAAAGGTCGGACTTAGTCTTAAACTCGATTATCGTTAGGAGGGGTGTATTATAGACGTAAAGGTTGATGCTTTGTCAGTTAGATTCGTTTGCCGTCCTCTAATTCGTCACAGGGAAGCTAGCGGGTCACGCGTCAGTCGACGCATTTCCGTGACGACGTTTGAGGCCCGCATCAATGCAAACGGTGTTACCGTGCTTTGCAATCAATTTCTACCCATGCAGACATAAAAAAGGCTACAGAAACCTAACATGTTTCTTGCAACTGACACCACATAACCTTTTACAGTCGTATTACTAATGGGATAGTAACAATCGTAGTAATTCGTCAAGTCAGCCATACTCGGCCTAATGGTGGATGAAATATAGTGTACGCCGATGACAAACAAAGAGCGTTTTGCGGCGTGATGGAAAGATTAGCATCTGTTTAAAGTGAGCTCACAATGACAATATCATTTCACTTGGAACAAGCCATCCTGGTACTACGAAGAGTGGAGCACGCAATCAAGGAGTTGAGACACATTCGTTCATGATCTCTGAACAGACCACTATGCTCTACAAAGGCTCTGACACACAGTTACGTTTGCATAGCCACGCGAACAAACGCATCGAGTGCAGAGTATGCGTGATAGATGGCAACAGGGACTTACGGAAGGCCTCATCATTTGAATGGATATTTAAAACATTGAAAAATGGGCTGATAATGTAATGCTATTAGGACGGTCGCTAAGCAACGTACTGAGTCTGTATGGGCTATGCCTATGGGCTTAACTCGTCGATCTTTCGGCCAGATCCGCCGCTCTTGATCAAACAAATACACTCTCGAAATGCTCTTTTACCCAAAAAGTAACTTAAGTGCAGTTACACAAAATGACCGAAACCTTTCTTTAGTAAATAAATCTAATGAGGCAAATGCTGCCAATATCAATATGCCCCGTGCTATTAGATTCACAATAATGTATAGCTTCCTTTTCATGTTCTACTAAACATAGGGTTACAGGATCGTTGATATATTCATTGCGTACTCTTAATAGAAAATCACTGTAGCCGCGCACTTCTGGAGGATCCCGCTTAGACTTAGACGTAATATTAATTTAATTCATTAGTCCTTTTCTGCCTCTGGTAGTCGACTGGCGCCAACAATAGGTGCATCCCTACAATTAAACACATTTAACGTAAACGCATCCCTTTGGGACTTTGCACACTATAATACGGTAGTTTATTTAAATTGAGTATCCGCAAGGAAAAAATACCACGCGCTGCGCAAGTGTAATAAGCGGTAGGACCTTCTCACTCTGTCCTTGTGGACAAGACTATCGAAGATGGCCGAAAACAAATGTTCGCCGGTTAGCCGTTTATGCTTGCCTATACAAAACATGGAACAAAGAGCACTGTAACTGGATGGAATTGTCTCATTAGTTTATCCTGTGGCGAGTGCTTCCAAGTTTTATAATAAACACTCATCGTATTCATTGGAAAAAGTCTCGGCTTGATTTGAGAGCTTGAAAAAAAACTGAAATACACAAATTTTACTAGTGTACTCCATATTCAAAAGCGCTTAAGCATTCTCACTGAAAAATTACGATTGGTAATCTATAGTCAAACAATTTAAAGGAAACGTTTAAAGTACATGCGTCTACAGATAGAATAAAAATCAACAGGGTTTGAAGATTAATGGCTAAACATTACTGCTCGATTCTATACGAACGAGTTTAATATAAAGCTGCACTTTGTTGTACGCCTAAATGGGGCATGACTCTGTAACGCGCGAAGCACCTGCATCTGTGAAGAATTGATCACACAGATTATCGGCTTACGTTTGGATATCTTCGTAAATATGGAATTCCCAACGGCGGGAAAGCAGCAGCAAGCTGCCCCAAGGGCAGTCGCAAAAGAATTATGGCTAGCACTTCTTAGTAATGGCGAAAACAATTTCTAGCGATCTCGTCAAACCAATCGTCAAACCAAATCGAAGGACCAAAAGGTATCTTCGGCGAAACCGAAGACACCTTTTGGTCCCAGCGCCACTCAGAACTAAGTTAATGCAATAGAACTATACAATCAACTTCTGTTACCCGCTACCTCGACTCAATAAATCGATGCGTAACATTGGCGAAAACACAGACTGTATCACCTCTACGCTACACGTTGCACTGGCAGCCGACCAGTGCTATTGATAGTAGAAGTTGCGCTGATGACTTCAATTATGATCGAAGACAGTGCGTGCGGTAGAGTCGACGTTATCGCTACTATTGTTGTATTTAAATATATTAACGTACAGCAGAACACACCGATAAGTCTACGAAAAAGTTAAGTCGATAGTGTCAACTTGGTAGCAATATGAAGCCAATACTTGTCTTAGCCGATCTGAACATCGGAGTCAACGTATCGGAACAAGCCAGAACAATCGTGGTGGAGCTCTGAGTGTTTCAAGACAAAACGCACATCGCTTAGCAAGGTGACTTTTTTTTTTGCTCCGAACCAAACTTTTTGCTTTAACGTCCACTCGGCATGAAAAAAGTTTAAGAATATGTGTACTTTTCGTCTTCCTCAATAAAAAGGGGCATCGAACTTATATAAAACAGACAAAATAAGGAGATGCTAACAATGTTGGATATACAAGCCTTTGCCAGAGATGCTCGCATAGTGCCTAGGGTTTCGTTTGATGTATCGTAATACACTGCCAGAGGAACAGCGTAGGTTTAGCACCGCAAGATCAACGGTGACACATTGTGGGATCTTCATCAATCAAACCCAAACAACACTATCATGGCTAAATTAGTCGTTTTATTTCTTTGACCTTCTTTAAGGCAGCGTTTGACTCTCGATCGAGAAACGTCGTACGAACAAAGCTGACGCAATAGAGTGTGACACGCAGACCTAGGCAAAGCTTAACCTGCTAAAGGGCATCCTTTGAAAGCATGTTACTATAGTTGTCGATGAGGTAACTGGAAGGTCGGCGTTAAACAGACAACAAGATTTGTTACCATGAGAGCAGATCGCACCCGGAGCAAACGCTAATGATTTGTTTTCAACTACGGCGGAAAATCCTGAGTTTAAATGAATGAGGTGTAGATCGAAATCGTGAAGTTCAGCAGAGAAGGTATGCTTTCATGGATGGTGGAAGCTTAAAAATATTCAATTCCATTATATAACTCGGCCCAACATTAACAACATTTGAGGATCTGAAGTTTGCACCAGCTGCTACCGTTAATAGACGAATAATCTTTTTTATAGGGATATAGGTTAGTGCATTTGCATACGACCGGAATGCCCGAAGCTGTTTTCCTTTATCCCGTGCATTTTATGTGTGCCGAATCTGGAGCTCACTTGCCGGCGTAGTACGGTACTGAGTGATACCTCATCGCTTATTTAGGATATCTGTGGGAAGTTCGACCGACCCGTGCCAAGCAGAAGCATCTCCATAGATAGACAGGAAAAAAAGAAGTGGATTTTCTTTTCGAAACACGACCACTCACTGTTCATGGTTGTAAATGCATTGACAAAAATAATGGCCACGTAGCAACGAACTTTAGAGTCTGTGGATTTCATCATCGGGGGTTGGCGAGGTACAGAAATACAGTGAGCCAAATCAAAACCAGGTGCGCTAGGTATCAGTGAATCCGTTTACCCAAATCTATATAGTACAGCTGATATAATTAATATTTAATGTATAGCCAATAATGCATTATTTAACAGTTATAATAAGATCTCGTTATGTGATGTATACTTAAAATTTCTGTACTTTATGTTACGGAAATGTGGATACACATTATCGTTTGCTTGATCTTTTCTTAAGCGGCACTTAAGCCTACCCACCTCGCACGACGCCCGTCCTCTGTAGGCATCGAACAATCGATGACCTGTCGCTGACAGGTGCCGCAATGCCTCCTCAGATCGTAAACTCGGAATCTTCAATTTCGGATCGAGAACTTATTTTCAACAAGATGCCATTGAAACTTAACGATAAATAGAACTTAAGTAAATGCAATAGTTCCTACTTACAGTGGATATTAACTGCATATAATGTGTAACGCGTGGCCGGCTATAAATTGTAGTCTCTGAAATCGCCATTTAGTGCTCACAAAAGCCGTAAGCGGTCCACATGCGCATTTTCTATCAAAAACATCATGCGATTCGTCAAAAATTAACGGAAAGACCGTGCTAGTATTTTTTTAAAACCGACACGATCATGTTCATGATTACGGTTTGCAAACGATTCCTATTATACAATTTATAGATGCATAAAAAAAATAGATCAAATAGTGTAAACGGGTACAGTTTTGTTATTGGTTTAGCATTTTCTATATATTAACAGGCCGTTATTAATACGACCAATTAAATTTTTTGCGAACTTATCTACAGCGGTCATGGATTTCTAGCAGGCAGCTGGCTTTAGCTTGCGGTTCCGAATATTAAGTAGATTTTATCGATAGTATTATTGTATAAAAAAACGTTATCGTACTAGACAAACAAAAAGAAAGTCGTTCTTTCAAAGATACGCCAGTATACGTCTTAGATTCTTTATGGCTTTAAACTGATATACACAGTGGCGTTTGAAATATACTTCATTATGGCATACAGAATTGTGTCGAGATATAGCTAGGGTAATTTTATAATCGTAGAAATGATATGCTAGTATCTGAGTTTGATGATTTGGCTATCTTTGGACTGCATTGTAGAAGGCATTGTCTCACACGTCTTGGCGGATACAGTTTGAGATTTGTAAGGTCAGAAGGTTTCTATGCTGGTGTAGTGATAACGTGTTCCCGTATTGAACTCAAGGACACATGATGCTGTCTGAGCGCGAAGCCAGACTGTTTTACGCCGAAAATCATCCGCTTAAAGCAACGCTTAAAGGCCGTACTGCACGTAGAACATTCCTGTATATCCGGGACGAAGCCAAGAACTTATAGGCAAATTGTACCCTCTGAGAGAAGTTAGGGCCAATGTATCGCCCGGTAAAAATGTGGCTCGATTATCCATATTGGCAAAAGAGTGAAGGCCATGTCCAAACAAGTTGACTTATGGCTTCTTAATGATACACGTCGTGCAATGTTACCACTATGCGATAATAGTCAGTCTCTATATGCTAAAAATCTTGCTGAAGCACCCACATTGTTCCAAGCCGAACAAGGAAATGTATAAACTAGTGTGAATATTATCTACGACAGTTAGAGTAAACATTTTGTGTGCTTCTTAGATTATAGCTTAGCAGAAGCGAGGTTGTATAGCTTAGCGTAATTACGGGGCATCCCGTTTTGACAGATTAAATTTACGGACAAATCCCTTCTATATATAGACAAGTGACACAAAACGAAAATCTATGAAACAGCAAAATTATGCGGCTTTAGTTGTGCATACAGGATACTGCCCCTTGGAGTATAATTAAATCAACACCTTCCATCTACCGCGCAGCTCTACCATTGAAGCGACTGTTTGGATGCGACTCCCACCTTTTCTTATTGACACGCAGCATATTCCAGATACAATGCAGCAACGACGTCAAGCAGAGCGTAAGAACATATGACTCAATCTGTACTACAAACGATGTATGTTATTTCCGAGTTGAAAAAGGAAATTCGGAAGCTTTCAGTTACTAACTGCCTCACCAGTAATAAGAACAGCAGTTATGCCACGGAACATGAAGTCTTCGTGTCTTCGTTGTCTTCTTGTTTTCGCCGTCATCGTCATCGACATCGACGTCGGGTCCATATCATGAAACCCCTTTTCCCCGCGAGGCTGCCTCCCTAACGCGTGCCTCCTATTCTTCCTAAATTCGCTCCTATAATCTCGGTGTCTCCGCCGACTTGCCGAACTCCCACCCGTCCGCCAGCCAGCCAGTCCGTTGTTTGTTCGCTCTAAAATACATGTCAGCCGTCGTCTTCCGTTGGCAATGAACACCACGAAGAGACCATTTAGAAATGGCGCGTTACGTTCGTTTGATAAGTTGAAAGATATGCAGTCAGCCGATGATGTCGACTGACCTTGGAGACAGACGACAGGCTAGCGCAACCAGCGGTAGCAGCTGCAGCTAAGGGCGTAACGATGGCTGAACGTCTTTCCGCCAAGGCTAAGGTGAAATGTTTTTCGTCACTAAATGTGTGTTCATGAAGAAGAACTCATAATGTAAGCGATAAGAGCACGGGCTCGTCGGTTATGGGCATTCAGTAGGTCGAATGGTTTTTGCACGAATGGTGTTCGGTACGGAAAATGAATGCAAGTACGAGACTGCTGTTTTACCCTCTAAACATAACACCAATGCCAAGAAAAGTTCCCTCTCACTCATTATACGCTCGTATGCTAAGGCACCGATTATACAACAGGACAACTGTTCAAAACAAAGCAAGTTTTTACAAACAGTAGACTTTACCACAAATAAGAAAAAACACGTAAAAATAGGTGTGTATATAGGCTATAATTGTCAAATTTGAAGTGAAACTAATCAAGCCTGTCTGTTATAGAGAAGCATTAACGTGCTCATGATAAAAAACGTAGACAAACGTGTACATCGGCGGAGGATATGCGGCCGTCGTCCAGTTGGCAAAGGCAATTTCAGAAAACAAATAAGTAATTGTGGCCTATTATGAAATAAACAGGAAACGCAAATATGTGTAACGCACGGGAAATACAATGACATTGAACAAGTCCTACTACAAATAATTTCCGAAGTCTGCAATGACACACCGCGTATAAAAATCAATATTCCCCTTATTTTTATACTTTATATATTTGTCACCTACAACATTTCAGGTTTAACGTCTGATACTGTGCTTAAATATTGATAAATGTCTTAATTATTATGTACAGGGTGTTCAAAGAATTAAACAATTATATGAAAGCTTAGACGATATGCGACGAATCCGCGTAAACTAGATTCATTCGCTACTTTGAAAACGCATGCCCAAATATTTTCAAGCAAAAAAAAAAGGAAAATTCTAACAAAAGATCTAGGCAAAAGCGTTTATCATTTAGCATTGTGTTGACAGTAAAATTTTTTGACCTTTTTATCTTCTTGCACATTTGGCCTCTAGCAACTATCTTGATATGACTTTAGGCAAAAGGCTTGTTCGGTTTGATTTTGCCTTATACCCATCAGATGCACGAATAAACAAAGAAATACGTTTGCACACAGACACATACATAGATGTAATGTTGAGTAGGTATGTGTCGTGACGAAACTTATACCAGGGCCTGTTATCTAAGCAGGACGCCTAATTTCGGAAGTACAGAGTCCGAAGCAAGTCAGCTGTGAATATAGGGGTTTCTATGCCTGTAAAAATATGAATACATTTTTAAAAGAATGCAAAACAAGGTAAATTAATATATCATTATTATAGTGTACACAGTATGTATTTTTGTTACGTATGCCAATAGAACGTCCATATTTAAAAAGCCCGTCCTTATGTACACCTAGCACTCTCACGTCCCCTATTATTTGTCATTTCTTTTGTCTAGACACAAAACGTGAAAATAATAATTAAAACGTAATAATGATAATTGTTAGTAAGTAAAAATGAATAATTTAGTAACTTACTACAAAAGCATTTGCTAGATAGAACATATTTAAGATAGGCGCACCAGTTTGAGAAAAGGCTAGTGAACTCGTGCGAAAGAAGCCTGAGAAAGACGGCATAAGTCAACGTGCTTCACATATCTTAGGTAATCGAAACTATATTTTTATTTGGTAGGGTTTTGACACAAGCTAGAAAAAACAGCGACATCAAGCAAGGTGTCCAAAGGGTTCAGCTTCTTGAACTTAATGTTTGCCAACAATACAATTTGCATCATTTGCATAAAATCGCCAATTGCTAGCCACATGTATTAGAATCATCGTGCCAGCAACATCACTGCCTTATAGCGAAGCTGGTACTGAATAGTTTCAGCAATGTAAAGAAAATTCTGATCTACGACCTTTGCACAATCGGCCTACATGTATCATTGTCTCCCAAAAACGTATCTTGAACCTTTTCCACGAAAAGATTATTATTTTTCCAAATCTCTCACCCTTTGCAAAGTCTAAGTGATTCTCAAAGCCCAATTTCCACGACACCAAGCTACTGGTTCGGGTTTGTCCATCTCGTATTCTTCTTTGCTGTTATCTTCTGAATCTTTTTAGGTAAGCAAACATATAATAACGGGAGTTATATCTATTGAGCTACAATTATGCTATTGTTGTCTGTTATGGGAGCAAAGCTTTTGAAGCTTTATATCATACATTTTTTGCTACCCTCCTCGTTCTTTCCGACTTTTTACTTTTTTAGGCAATATCAATATGAGGCATTCAAGTGGACGCCACCGCCAACAGTCTCGCTGGGTCTTCATGCTACGGGTCTCTGTGCGCCGCTCGTCGTTCCTTTGATCCAAGCTTTGGGTTTAGCGTTGGTAACAACCGGCTTTTGTGAGGATTTTTTCATTTCAGTCGTCAGTTTTTAGTCAGCGCGACACATCTGCTTTGTTCTCTAATATATCGCTTTTCTATTTTCTCTCTCTTTCTATAACTTGCTTCTAGCGTTCCTTTTACTATTGGCAAGCCCTTGGTAACCGACTTATAGAGGTCAGGCCGCTGTCGCGTGCGTCGCTGCTGTGCAAGTGTTGATACTGACAATCGAGTGTTTATTTATCTAGAGACTATTGCAACCGTCTTGTGCGAAGTAGGCAGAGCAAAGAAACGACTTCAGTGGCCACAATCTCATGAGGAATATCCGTGTATGTGCGTTCGTGTAACAATTGGATTAAGATACCTTTTGCTGTCACCGACTCAATCGATGTACGCGGAACGACCAATAGTGAGCAACGACGAACAAGGTCTGAAAGGGCGTTGACTAGTTAGTCCCTATGTCACTATTGACACTATCCTGTCCACTAAGAAGTAGTCAAACTAACCAGATGCCACAGGACTAAAAAAGCTAGTGAGCCGTAACACCGTTTCATTCCATAGACGCAATTGAGACAGCGGTAGGCACAATGGCAAGGCCTGCGTTTACCATTGTAGCTAGCGTCGCACTCATACCTTGTCTGTCCGATGCTAGTGTTGTTTTATCTGTACTATTATGAAATATAGATTAATCTAAAAAAGGATTTCCATCGGAAGGAGTAATGCTATGCAAGCTACTTATGTGTATATGAAGAAAGAGAGGCTTCTATAGGGACGAGAAAAATTATACGTACATTAAATATTGTACTATAAATCTAAATAAATAAGATAAAAGGAGAGAAATAAAGATCAATGAAATATGAACACTTGATGTAAGTTTGCTAATGTTCTTCGATAAGTATATATATATATATATATATATAACCATGTGTATTTGCAATAGGAGCGGAACTTGACTTAAGTTACTAATCAATAAGAATAATATTAAAAGCAGCTCTTCATAGAATGGCTTATATAAATATAGTTATTGTCCATTCAGTCAGAATCTTCGAATATACCTACGGCTAGTAGCTTTCGACCCCTGAAAATTTGCTCAATCTTATAATTTGAAACGTGATACGCGGCGAAAGCTTAGTTTACTATGTAGCATTGCAAACCCTACCTTAATACATCTGTCTTTATATATTTGCGGTGAATTTCACAAAGTTAAAGTTAGCTTCGTATAGGCCGATAAGAACTAAGATACACAAAAGCCAGACCGTTCAAGCTTCCTATTAATACTGTTAAGCGTTATGGTCATTCATGTTAACAATACCAATTGTTTTTATAAATTGCTGCTTGTTTACATTTATCGTACGGCAGCATTATTATATAAAGCCTACGTACAAGATAGGAAATATATATAATAGTTATGTTTATATTATGGGTAGGTTACGAAGTTGGTACGTTCGTTGACGAGTTCGTCGCAGAGGTACGGTGGAGACTAGTCGGTCGATTGTCCGGATGGCTTTCGGATTCATCTGGATCATTATGACAACGTACGTCGTTACGGCGGCTACCACACCCAGGATGAAGCTGCGCGAAATGACGAAATAAGTCTCAGCCACTCAGAACAAGCGGAACGGCAGCTAGGGACTCTGCTTAGTTTCAGATCAGACGACGAAGCTAGTTATTAATTTGTATCACTATTAAACATAAGTTCAATAATAAACGGAATTAGTTTGATAAAGCAGTATTGTCAACGATTATTATCTGTAGGAAAATTTGTGGTAGTTATTTAGCTTACAAATGACTTTGTATTGTGACCGTAGAATTTCACCTAATATATATAAGGAACTTTTAGCTACTTTTGTAATAAAATAGATCCTTCATATTGATCACTGTTGTTGTTTGTTGACCACCTTGACGCCACTCGGAGTTTGTGACCCACCTGAGTCACTCGTCAATGAAATGAACAAGAACGACGACACTAATACTATTTAAATTACTAACCAAAGCTACCTTTGGGAGCGAGCAACGGCTAGACATTTGTCAGCTATTATTTAGTGTTTTCTCTTTTCCTCCCCTCTTCTGTAAAAGATACACCCTGCAATATCCTACAGAATCATAAAACAAGCCTTAGCTGTTGAAACATTTTCTTTCGGGCGGCAGCGACCGCGGTCGTCGTTGCCGTACGTCGATTCGTCCGTTCCGCGTGACTGTTTTGCGTAGCTTTCTTGGGCAGGTTCTGCTCCGTGCTGGTAATCCATATAATCTATGGTGTGCGTACGATTTTGCATGCACATGTGACCGTTTGAACGGTGCCGTGCGGTTTTTCACTGGATGACGGCACTTTTTGAAAAGGTGAAAGCATTGCCGAGGTGCAATCAGTAAAAACAGCTATTCAACCAGAATGCGTGGTTTATGGGTTATTCTTATCAGTCAACGTGTAATACCAATAGCGTTAGTCTGATGATGATGACCGACGGCAGCATATTCGTATTACGATTACTGCTGTGCCAACCATGTACATGTATCTATAATTCACATAAGCGACCAGCAGGTAAATCTAGTGAGAAACACGTTCGAGTATATCTTTACGATAAATAGGGAAACACTGTTGACCTATTGGTGAACAGTTGAACACACAGACTATTCGGCGACCGAAGCCAAATCGTAATAGGAGCATACGTCTCAACCCATTGAATAATAGGTCAGCATGCAAATTGAGCTAAACTGAGGTAATTGCCAGTGACCGATCTTGTAAAGAGATCAGTAAGAAAATCTTAGTCGACTAAGAACATTTTGTGTAGTAAGCAACGGTCGCTTGGGAGATTTTTAAGACGGGCAGCAAAAAAATTTTAGGCACTGCCCTACGCCTTATAGAGACTTCCGATGGTGTAAACAACAACATAAAATACGTATTAAGTTACCCACGTTCAGCTTTTTACCAGTGAATGGGATGCAATGCAACGCTTAATAATCTATGCTCAAGCGGTGCGCTAAAAAACCATTATGACCATTTACATCTCGGTATAGCGTAGGAGACAGGGTGGAGCATACAAGCCTGAACCGTTGATAAAAACAACGGCTAAGAGTCACCGGACGACGTTTGCTTGTCGGAATTTGCCGATGTAGAAATGAAATGCATAGATGCGACACAGCGTATGAAGAATCCGTGTTTGCCATAGATGTTAGCTTCGAACTGTAAAATCTCAAAGACTCCTCGAATTATGTACCTACTTCCCGTTGCTTAAGGTATCACCACCCCGGTTTCGTTCAGTTGGGTAGCTCCCAGAAGTTGTTCCAGAAAGACTAAGTTACCTCCAAAAACTTGCACATAAGAGACTCGCACTGTCCACGCGAATTGCCGTATTACGACCCAGCGTGGCTAGTTACGACGTTCTTTAGCAGGAAAGAACAGTAACTTCGAAACGTTACGCTGAGCTGCTGATAGAGTTGTCCTGCATATCGTCAGAGGTCGTCTTTTTTGACAGTCTCAAGTTTATTACATTGACAGTTCCTAATCTTAGTAAGAACTATACCTGATCAAACAGTTCGGAGACGCTTCGAACATGTCGACGAACTATGTTCACAAAAATACACCCAAAAAGTTGTGAATCTTCAAGTTATCGCCCGTGCTCTTCTCTCTGTCTTGGAGAAGTTTTGCAGACTCAACGTGTGCATCTAATAACAAATGACTGCCTTTGTGACACTTGAAAATATATGCATCGTTCATTTTTGCCTAGTTTATTTAGCTGACAAACAATTGAATGTTGTATGGATAGAGAATATGTAATTACGCGCTCACATGTGGGCTAATCTTATTCTTAAACCAGAAATTAGCATATCTGACTTTTGGGGCAGAAAGTTACGTTTTTTCAGGTTCAATGTTAAAAGTGGGCTCACTTCTCAGATATTCTGTATGTAGTGGTCCGGGCAGCGAAGTCGTGAGGAGATCTACGATCATGCGTGTTTTCTAGTTGAAAAAATGAAAAAAGTTAAACAATGTTGGATTCGCTTTCCCGCATACGAATGACTCAGCTTCATCCGTTCGCTTTTGTAAAAGGTGCAAAAAATGTGGGTGACTTTTCCCTTGTATTACTGGAACGGCATGGGTATTCTATCCGCTCTCTAGCCCCATCCACCGACGGACCTTGCGCGGCTGCTAAAATCTATTGTAGATATTATTCGTTCGTTAAATAGATACCTGTTAAACGTACCATGATAAAGCTACCTGGATAGAAAGAAGTGCGCTTCCGTGTTTGTGTTCGTGTCCAACGTCGACGATCGTAACGTCAAAGTGTGTAGAATAGGAAATGGATGCTGCACACTCTCCGATACCTGAGCAGCTATGCGAGTGCCCGGGAACGTCGACAACGAGAACAACACACGAAGACTGAATCGCGACCTGATCGTCGGGCTCTAACAATCCATGATCGCTATAACGTAGAACGATTAACATGTTTGATGGAAGTGCTAGACTGACTTCACGCGCTATATCTAAGTACTCGAGCGCGTGAAATGACAGTTATAACAGAGAGCACGAAAGTTTTGTTCGTTTGAGTCAAGACCTAAATTCAGTTAGGTTAGGTTAGATCTGAAATATCTAATGCTATGGAGGTTATGCTCAGACCACAGTTTTTTTTTTTTTTTTACTGAAAGGCATCGCATGAGATGACGTTTGTATCATCTTTGATGAATTAGGTCAAGGGGTACAAGTAATGTAAATATGTTTTTGCAAAGTTTATTAAAGGTTCTGATGTTTATACGGAGTGCAATCTAGAAATTTCCAGTATTTGCCTACCGAAAATGATTGTACTAATCGTTATATCAAATATGCACTAGGTTTAACTTAAACTTACGTTCTACTCATCGAAATGTAAATTATGTTAACTTTTCTGAAAATTGAAAAAGGTATATTTCAGACAACATTTCGGCATTTTTTTATTATCATTCCTACCTGAATAATTGTGTGACGTCGATACAGGTGCTTAATACGGTCTTAACGTACCAGGAGAAGAGCACTTTTCCAAGGCCACTATTGACGTTCAGTGCCAAAGCGTAAATTCGCTCATAAAACGCGCGAACAATCCCCAGCTCGTTCGTAATAAACACCTCAAAAGCCGTAGTGGATAATGGGTTCGTTTTAGTGGTGGGTATCTATTTTCGATTTATAATGCAAGAAGCCGTTTGAACCGATGAACGAGAAAGGTAGAAATGCTGACAATCAGAATTATATACACGAATCACATAATTCTTAAAATATTAGTGGTTCATAATGTACTCCGCAGTTACACACGTAGATTATACCATAATTATGGTATAAGCAATTATATAAGTCAAAAAGAAAAATGCGTTAAAACCGCCGTAATCCGTCTTACCGTTTGCGCGATACTTCTAACGTTTGAAGACGTTGGTTATGCACGCGAAGCGCATGATTGAGCATGAGACGGAACGCCATATAATAGATGGGTACAAAGACTAGCGTGCCAGCAGTGAATAAGTTCGACTCAACAAGCAATGCAAGATATCGCGGACCAGACGTCGTGCTGGATTCTGCGACGTTCTGTAGTGCACGTAATTATTTGAATACACAACAGTGAAGCACTTTATTATTTACAATAACTTTGTTATATGTATTTTGTTTAACATGCTCTTTCTCTATATCTAGTGATATCGTAGTGACTCTTGTTGCCATAAGCTTTATTTATTTACTTCTGATCGTAAAATGCTCAGAGTTATATAATAGTGATAAGCGTTTTCTAGGGGAGGATGCTCCTAAAGAGTTCCGTACTCGATTCTTGCAGACTTCATTCGCTACTTGGTGAAGTTTTCTTCAGCAATGTTTGTTAATAAGCAACCTGACATTATCTGCTAGGTAGTTCGCTTCTACGACTTGTTCAAACAGTTGCCAGCAACGCGAAGCCTTGGCAAGTTTTTTTTCACAGAAGTACGCAACGCCTCTGCATGAAACAAGTGGCTCTTGGACTAGGCCTGCAGTGGTGCCTGAGCCGCAGAGCTAGGAACAGGCACACGAGCTTTAATTGAAATACTTATGACTCTTTATATAAAATCTACTGTCACAATGTCGTTTTTTAGCGTCTTACATGAAGGAGATTGAAGGCAGGAATGTTTTGAGATGCAGAGAGAGAAGATATTTCAATAAAGGCCTCCTCGAGGCCTAAAGAATACATAGAGCAGTCCGGCGTCACGTACAGCTGGGACTGTACAAGAACCTAAAACATCAAAATTGTTCACGGGTCACAGGTCTCGAGTAATGGATCCATATAAATATTGCTCAATACCTATTCAAATAAAATATCCTGAATCAATTTAGACGATGCAATTAATGTCACACCGCATTAGACCGCCAATCAGTTAGCTGCGTTGTGAGTAACGGTATAGTGCCGTTCGATACATCCATAATGTTATACATATATATGCAACGATCATGCAGCATACGCGAGTTCATTCTTCATTCTATGACAGCGTATATATATTTATATGACAAAAGATGGTGATCACACTGGTGCTCAACATTATGGCAACTTTCATCATTCTTCGGGACAATGCTATGACCAACGCAGAGGATTTCAGATGACTCCAACCCTCGTTAGTACAATGGTGTAACATATCATGTATCCGGGGGATAGTGAGGCAATGTCATTGCACTCGCCGGGGGTAGCTCTGAAGGGCTTATTTTGATGTTTTTGCTGCGTTTCGGTTTGCCTATGTTTCCTCGTTGCAGTCTCAAATTCTCGTTTTTTCTCTTGCGATCGTCTTCAATGCTCCATGAGCACCCGTACGCACGCAAAAAGAAAATATTCAACACGAGTATCACCGGTGTAGCTATCATTTCATTCGGCCTAAAGCCTACAAACATGCGAACTGCTGCAGTATTTTTACGGAATAAAGGGTTCTTTTTTTATTTTAAGCGCACTCCATTATGTACGACGCGCAAGCATATGCGATGCTGTGCTACGGGCTTCAATACGGTTTTACAGGGGTTACAAGGGTTCTACAGATCTAGGTCATGACAGAATCTTGAACTGACTGTAACACAGCCACGATTGCGAAATGTAGTCAATATGATGCGCCATATAAGCCACTTAAATCTGTTAAGGATAGCAAAAGCATAGTAGGTGCCAGTCAGTACGACAGGCCCCAACTTTATCACGATCCGTTTTCGCCTTTGTTTTTTCTTGCAAACTTTTATAAACCGATGTACGTTTATAGCATTTAACTGCCTAGGCGAAAAATTGATGTTGTTTGTTTAAGGGGTCCAAATACTGAACGCGTTCCGTGGCCATTGGTTACCGAGTGCCCATGCAACAGCGGCGAACCGAGCTGTCATGAAGATCCATACGGCGGTCGAGAGCGCTGCTACGCTTCGATAACAGGGCGCCCCTTAAAACTACAGGTAGTGTAAACAAATCAACAAGAACATCTGAGCTAGCCGTAACATTTTTTACTTTTTACTTTTACGAAATTAAACTTTCAGATTGTTGACTATGTGCCGGCGTTTACACGTTCAAATAGTAACACTAAACAAATGATACTTGAGAAAGAACGGCTGTACTATGTGATGACCCTAGCCTAAAAAAGCTCTATTCCATCGTACAAATCTTTTAGAAAACGTAAAATCTGTGTTTCGAAGTCGGCTGGCGTCTAGAGACTAGAAGCTTATCGATAATAAATTTTCTAGAGAACTGCGAAGCAAACGTCGACTACAAGCTACGAAAGCATATGGAACTAAGCGTAACTTTGAGATTTTTTTTTTTAAAAACACAGAGCATTTGCTCAAGTTGTTTCTGAAAAACTGATCTAAACTATCTAAAAAGTTGATAGCAATATACGTGCTAGAAGAGATGTTACTGTATTTTCTTTAACTAGCAGCGATATAGTTTAGTGTATAAACACTGAAGAATCGATGGTGTTGGAGCAATGAAGGGTTTACCAGGTTTCTCTTGCGCAAGGGTCTCACCAACCACACTGAAGGGTGGGCCGCTACGATAATAATCTCCGTTTGGTAATCTTAAACTGTGCCCTTGAGAGGCGTTCAATTATAGGCACTCGAGCTGGACCAGCACAATATATTATAAATAATTAATTAAAGACCCAGATGATATTGCAGTACCGGATCTCGGCTTTCCGCTAAACACGTGAAGAAAAAAAAGAAACAATTATGCATTCAATGCACAAGCTCAACATAGGGACCTATAGTCAGTTACTGAGAAGCTAATTTTGGCAAACTACATAACAGGTTTCAGCGCTCTAAACCAATTCTTCCCTTATCCAAGCAGTTTTTAGCCATAGTTATTGCTGCTAATGAAACTTCCATCAGAGAACGAGCTCTATGGGTGAAGTAAGCTATAACCACCATGAAGCTTGAGGGCATAAGCTTCGATAGCAATGTTCTAATAAATACTCATGTTAACTAAATTTCCATTACAGTTTATTTGGCCTAATTGTTAGCACAGCGGCTAACGGAGGTTGGCTCGTACGGTTGAAGATCGTTAGATCAATATCTGTTCTCTATGATTTATGTAAAATTAAAGAAAAGTTTTTGCCTTTCGTAGAGATACGATAAAATAATCGGTATAACGATTTCGTGATAGGCCTCTTTGTGAATAGTAGTGTTTGCTAGAGCAAGCACATTGTGACGTTTTATTAGCCAGTTAAAATCTCGGTCCTGTTAAATGTTCCGCCATTACAACGACCGTTTCAAAGCTCAGTTAACGTTCGTCATTGTTCAGTTCAATGGAGAATTAGCAGCGGCACTGAACGCTTTCGGTGTCACCAAGCTATGCGTCCGGCGGCGCCTCGACTTCCCAGACTCCCCTTGTGACGTCCACGATCTTTTTATATACACATATAATAAAAAATAGATCCATTCTAGATTTCGACGTCATTCTCTTCCGGGTATAAAAATATTTTATTCTTCAACGAACTCTATGCGAATAGCTCGTCGTCTTAGCTCTCAACCAACGCAGGGATCGCTGTTTTTAGATAATTCTCATGGATAGCGACTTCGTAAACACGGAGGGGTTGACACAATAATCTTCATCTATGATTATATACATACGTGTATATATATATACACCGTCAGTTCCTATACTAGAGGAACCAACGAAGTAGAAATGATATATTTAGTAAAACCGCTCAAGGAAATAATTGCCAAAATGCCATAGCTATCAGTGTGGCGATGGTCTAATTCTTCTGTCACAAGCGAAGTATGCCGGAACACTCAGCAACATACAGAAAGGTCAAATTTTAGCCCGACTATCGCTATCGTATAAATGAACTTCCTTTTTTCACGAGTCTTTTCTCGATGGCAAGAGTTTAGTTTTATTTTTTTTTTTTATTAGACATTCCAATTTTATTAGACATTCCAATTTTATTAGACATTCCAATTTTATTAGACGTCTCAATGTCTTGTATTTGTTTTCGCAATCGCTCTTGCGGTGCTCGGGTTCTCGAAATTTCACTTCTGATATTTCTCTGAAGTTGCAAAATAGGCGAGGAAATTATAGATTTACCGATTTAGTTCGCTGGCTTTAAATAATCCTATTCTTAGGTAACTAGCGAATTAGACTGCAGCCTATTCTCTCGTAGTCTATAGCTCAGTTCATGCATTAGACAGATCCTCTTGCAAGACCTTTATATGATTGCAGTGTTATGATCGCAAGCACCCCCACTAGCAAGGGAACTAGTCGAAAAAACAGATATGCTGATTTTTTTTACTTATTCAGTGCTATCCAAGGGTTCTCACACATCTTGGCGAACAGCGACGTTAAGTTACGACTGGTTGTCACCAGGGCCCGGTGATCTCGAATTATCAATATGCCCTTTTACTCTCGAGGTGAGTGATGATGAAAATTCTTTACGCCAGACATATATACATCCGGAAGGTTACTCCTCCATCGTCGAATCTTATTATGTGGAGATTGCTTGTGGTCGCTAGCCATCTCTCCGGCCTTGATTCACTTTTTAGACTGTTATGAAACGAGGCAAAATAGCAATTAGGTCTTCATTCTCGCTATGAACTTTGGCTGGTAAGAACTAATTCAGTCTTAGACCTAATTTCTAAAGCTAATAGCGCTAACTCAATCTAGAGTACTTAATCTAGTCACAGCTGAAATTAAACTACGCGTATAAAAATTGGGACGCAAAGCATTGGGCTTTTCAAGTTCACGACACGTACTATAGTAACAAGGTTGTTTATCCAGACTATGTGAAATAAACCGTGCTATTAAAATTAAGGCCAAACTTCATAGATCGATTGTCAAAGGCGGCCTTAAGTGAGCCAGTAGTTTTATCAGCAATCCCTTCAAAGCCTTGCGGATAGCAGAGTCTCACAATAACGAACCCGAGCTTTTAGAAATGTCACTTTGATGTTCTCCACTCGGCTGCTAAATGTATAGTACGTTGCAAGTAACTTGTGTCCAATTGATGATAAGCGGTCACTGATTTTTTCGAACGGAAATTCATTAAACTCAATTAGGCACTTACAGTAATCAGGGTTAGCTCACCGATATGTGATAAACGTATTTGTCCTTTAGCTCTGCGTTATATATTGTGCATCGACGACAAGCCTATTATATGCCAGCCTGTCTTTATTTGGAAGACTGGCCAGAAGCGTCACTGCCCGTACGGATATATAGCGTATGCACGCACCGACGAACGAACTTGGGAGAGTTGCGATAAGTCGAAGTCCTACGACGATATGATGAAGAAGAATATTAGACCAGAATCACGCAATTGCTGATTGTTGTGTTTAGTGCATATTGCTCTTCTTTAACTATTCTATTTATCCGGTCTTCCAGAACACTTGTATATGAAAATCAATATCAACTCTTTCGAATATCGCCGTTGTTGTAGGCTATGTTGAACATGTCGATTTTTGCTTTTCCATCAGTAAAACACCAAACGCTATTACGATTTTCTAATGTTGAATCAAGTCGTGATATAACGCTTTGTTTTTCTAAGCACTGACTGTAAATTAAAGAGCTTTGTACCGCTTCTCTAAATTGGCATGCTTTCAACACGCCAACGGGTGCGTGCATGCATGCATGCATGCATGCATACATGCTAACAGGTGGTATTGAAATCTGTGCCTAATCAGCTTGACGATGTAGCGGCAATCGCAACGTAACTGTACCTTATACTTCACTGCCGCTAAGGGAAAGGCGTTTGCCTTTAACTATTAGGCAGATATTTCATAATTGAGGTAGTATGTACAATTTCTTATTTCTGATCCTATAATTTAGTTGCAACGGCAACAACAAAGTCGATCCGGGAGTGTATTTGTCTGAAGTGGCAAACTCTCATGGAGTCCGAACATGAGTCTTTTTTCTTCACCAATGTCCAAACTATTGGATATTTCGTAATTCGCGGTAAAGGCAAATTCTCTAATTATGCTGGGAAGTGTTATAGCATTGATGCTGATCAAATGTAACCCACTGTTCATCTTTTGGCCACGATCTATAATTATCTGCATTGCCTCATTTGTGTTAACTAAAAGCAAGTGAACGGTTAAAGACGTATTGGAGGATAGATTTATCTGTAGAGCATGACTCGTTGCGGGCTATTGTGAATAGCATCTTATCTCGTTCAGTACATTCAGCAAGAAATAAGTAGAAGTACGTAAGTTCATGCACTAACCGATTTCTTATTTTTTCCTACAGTGCTATCGTTAGACGTTCTACTAAATTCGAAATCTTGTGCTAAACTTTTTAAGGTATCCCGCTCCAGAGTAATCTCCAGAGAGCCCTATAGCACGATATCTTAGGTTTCAGGCCAGTTACTTTAAACGTCCTCAAACTCCCTTCATTATATGCACATCTTTTAAAGATATGTAACCTCTTAATCTTAACAGAGGCTGAGGTTGGCGACATCGTAGCTAAAACCCAAACTACTATGGCATATAAATAAGAGACTACTTAACCCTCGAAGTATAACTTATAGTTGCTGATATCAACTTTCGAACTGAAGATTTAGTAACTATTATAACACGATACCGTGGAAGATATTTTGCTGGTGATCAGAAGCAGCTTCATGTCAAGTAAACGATAATCGGTAAGGTTGTGATTTCAGGTTCCGTCTAAAAGGTCGCATAAACACAGGCAGTGGCGCCGTTGGTTAGAATCTTTCCTTACTTGGTTAGGTTAGGTTAGGTTAGGTAATCTGGCACCGTAATCTGATGCTGATTTTGGCTTACAAGGTCACTGACAGCGAGTGCCCTAATACGCCCCAAGCTATCATCCAAAGCACGTATGTACATATAGGTATATCCTAGAGGTCGGCTCACGAGGGCATTGTATACGATGTTGTTATGCCAACGGAACGAATTCTCGTGGGATGGCTGGCAAAACATCTCATATAAGATATGATAGCCGATGCGATTTCCAGGCGCTTTACAAGTGCAATAAGTATTATGATGTTAAGTCTAAACAGGAACTTCTTCGCAGTAAAGACGGTTGCAGCTAACAACATGAAGAGCTCTCTGTCATGCATAAAAATGTTTCAAATGAAGATCTCTAAGTTTACTGAAAAACAAAGAAGATTTTCGAATCAGAAAGACTACTATGGGTACCTATGACTACCTACTATGACTACGATAAAGCGGGTAAAACGCAGGCTTCCAATATAGCACGATATAAGACCTTTAAGAAGAAAACAGGACGACCATATCGAACTTTATCAATTTGAAATTGAATCTTTTCGCGCGTAGATTTCCACTAACTCACAACTATGAGTAACTTAATAAGAAGCGCTTGAATAAACAGATAATCTAAGCCTTCGCTAACTCTAAACTGAATAAAATTTACGGTAAGTACAGAATATGAACTTCGTATCCATATTCTATATATAGTAACGTAGCAAAGTATCATGAATAGTTAAATTTTTATTCTTATTCAAACTGTTCTGAATATTTTTGAATGAATTTTTTTGTCTGACTCTGAATATGCCCGTTATAATAATGGCCTAATATAAGGTGAGTGCTTAGGCCGATTGTATTTTTTTTTTTTAATTGAACCATATTCGGCTCAGTGTGGACCGCGTCTAACATAAAAATGCATAGAATTTTTGGCGCAGTAGTAGATAAAGGTTATCAGCTACAAAGTACTTCTGTGGATATCATCTGAGCCCACTTTTTCCAGTCGAGTGAAGACTTCTAACAAGGTTACTAGCTTCAATGGCATTAATATCGCCAATCTGTAATAACAAGATGATTAATTAAAAGGAAATTGAAGCTCGAATTCTTTGTTGGCAGTCTTCTGCATCCACTCAATTTATAATGTACATTGTTGCTTCTGGTAACAGAGGATACTTAGTGGCAATGGCATCGAAGTTTTACTAGCTTACTAGATAAAAATCACTTTGAACGACCTTCGTGCTTGCTGCCGTTGGGCCCATGTCTGCGTTTATCTATACACCAACCTTCTCAGCCTCAGATCTTTGAACGAACTAAACCCATCTTTGCAACAGTTACGTGCGCAAGCGGTTGGTAACATAAGACACGGAACCACGGAAATGTGAGATTATAGAGAGCTCTCGTCCCTTTACGGTCGAAGATAGCGTACCTTCACAGACTGCGGAAAATGGATTCTCAAGCTATGGATATTAAAAATGAATAATGGCCACGAAGTAAATGTAATATATGCTGCTTATACCTAGAGCGCATTTCTCCAAGATAAGCTCACTAGGGTCACGTAGGCCATTTTTTTTAAAAGCAACAAGACATTATTCAGGTATTAGCAAAAGCATAAATACCTATTGAAAAAGATTCAAAATATACATTCTTCCGAACAAAATGTGGTGCCCGTTCACGTCACTGTATTTACAATATTCGTAGATTTTTTTCGTCTTAGAACAGATCGTAGCTACCAGTAGGCACAGCCAGTGTAATAATGTACTATTAACATCTAATTAACATATATTTATTGTCAATTTTGTAGTTCTGTTCACAGTTTTAGCCGTAGGCCGAGTCTTTGACTGATCTTGATACAGCAGACGGAATTCTACTAATATTTCTCATACGTATTCAGGCTGTTGTTAGCATTGTTGTTGTTTATTCTGAAAAAGGCACATCATGAAACCGTAATCGCCGGACGATCTATTTGTCTAAACAAACGCTGTCCTATTTCCATGCAGCTGAATTTCACCATTTGGTCGCTGTACACGATATCACCAACGGCATAGCACGTGCTCCGCTGCCCTCAGGAACAACAAAACGCGGCTCTACCGAAACAATTATGGGAAATATACAGTATATGGGACCCTGCATGCCTTTGTTTACTCACAGTCAGTCACCTCATTAATCGAACTTAATCACCGTACGGCGATAGGGCTTTGCCGAATCCTTTGAAATGTTTCACGCGTTGCACCCTGTGTGTGTGTGTGTGTGTGTGTGTGTGTGTGTGTGTAGGTGTGTGTTTCTAGTTAGCTGGGCTTTTCAAAGCTCGTTGGCTGTTTATATAAGATTATATTAATGCCGTACATCAATTCTCCCCTATATAGTAAATATAAACCTCACCAAAGGTATTCTTTTATACATCCGATGATACCGACATGCTATGACGAGCTACTACAGGCGGATATCAAAAACAGCGTACCAATAGTATGATATGTGTGACTAACTTGTGTACAACATCAATATATACGACATCAATAAATAACGAGTATATACCAGGAGGCAAGGGTATCGTTCATTCAGTTCTACTAGCTTTGCTCCTATATCATCTGTTTATAGCTTCACACAGGGCGTAGACCGCAATAGGCATGGGGGTCGTGTCTTCGCCATGACCGCCGACTCTGCGAGTCCGCATTAGATATTTACGTATTAGTCGAGAGGTGCGACAGAGGATTATCCTGTATACTTTTATTCGTCCCGCTTTTTTGTTCCCGTATTCCGTCTTTCTCGATTAGGCTAATAATGATGCTGAATGATCTTGATCGACACGTGGTACGCGGTAGTAAGATCTAGCAAACGGGACGTTATGTCAGTACCATTAGGCTCGCAGCAGAGAAGAGATGCTCGAGGCGGGATTCTGCATTGCTAGCAGGAACACTTCGATCTCAGAAGTCCTAACTGTGACGATCGTATATTCAGCTGGTGCGCGACGCCGGACTGTTTGTTGTGAGTTGACAGCCTAAACCCTTACTGCAGCGGGGTGACGGTCGTCCCGCAACGGTTTTATGATACATCTGGGTGAACCTTGCACCCATAAATATGTACACCCTGTGAAAGTGGGGGCAAAGAGCAACAGTGTTCCAACACAAGCCAAAGCTCAGAAGCATTGCCTGCCTAGTGCTACCCGTTGAACAAGCTCCCCGACACTTCTTCGGGCAAAGATTTCCGAATTGGGACAGCTACTCTGCGACTCCGAGAGAATACTCTCGGACTTATCGAAAAGTCAAAGGCACGATCGATGATTAGAGTCTCGCTGGTAGCACTGGACTAGATCATGGCGAGCACAAAAGGGACCAGCGGCAGTGGAATAATACAAGCTAGACAGCGAAAAGTGACTTAGCAAAAGCTTGAAATTGGTTTAGTAAATTGGCAGTATTCAAATTGTTAAATGATTTTGATATGGCAGTATGGTAGAGACAATATTTTCTCCAAAAAAAAAAAAGCATTTAAAAAACACTAAGTTTATTTTTTGTTTCATTATTGTCGTCGACCATCTTATGATTAGATATAAGCTTATCTATTGTGTACTTCGATAATAATATCAATATTCTGCGTAGTCGACAAATTTCTGTTCCTTTTTATGATTAAGGCTAAAGGACTGGTACAGCCAGACCTTTCGTGCTTAGGACAAGAATGCAGGTACAAACGGTAGTATTGGATCGTTTCATACGTATCAAGACGAGACTGTTCAATGAGGGGTTATGAAAGTATGCGTAAGAACCTTTAATTTATGGTAAAGCTTTGGATGTGAATAAGTTCGTCGTCATAATTCGCCATTTTGCTACGCGAGCCAATTCTGATCCTGAATTCAAATCGAGCTTTTAATTAGATCCGTGACAACGTTAGCCACTCTTCACATATCCGTATTATGACGGTTCAATCCGCACTGCGGTCCACATATGTGACTCGGTCCTGGAGTACGGACGACAATACGTAACCGGACTAAGATGATTAGAATCACTTTTTTAAGATGCGCGACCTGATCTAGGTCGACTATTTTGCTGTCGATAAAGAAACAATGGCCGACTATTGTACAGGTTTGCTTATGTCCGAAGACTGCTCTATCCAACAAGACGCTTCGGATGGTCCTGTCAGAACACAGCAGCAGTGCCATGTGCACTTTATTGTTTGTCAAGACCAAACGGCAGGTTCGAGAAGCTTGAACAAGTACCCTATTCATGCCCGTGGCGGCTATATTGTCTTGATATATCTTAACCGGCGACCGCATTTCAAAACGGTCCAACATTAGGTACGAAAGCGCGAGTTGTTTTACCATAAGGGAAATGTAAGTGTATTGAGCTTCTGAAAGAAAGCTCGAAACAAATATGTATTCGTACAATGGCAGCCCAAGCCTTTATTAAGTGTCCTAGTATATCAGGATTTTTTTCAATATGAATTGACACTATGCATTAGTCGATAGATTTAGCCCGATAGAAAGATAATTTTTTGCCGTTGGATGGATTATATAATCTACTAATTACTCTTGAAAACGCTAGCAGATTATTATACTAAGTTTAGCCAGTGAACAGCAAAATTCTACTATTTACTATTTTCATTATTACTTACCTGAGATGTACTATGCATTTGGCCGAACACAACAGATTCTGTATATCGATACTGATCAGTGGCAAATGATGCTGGCTGCCTTCAGTAACTATCGAAGGACCGTTATCTCCGCATTATTCGTAGAATACAAGATGGCAGATTCAGAAACACGCGGAAGTTTGAAATAGAAAAGTATACTTTGTTTTACTCTTGGTTTCGTTAAACTTTGGACAAAAAAAACATTATCTTTTACATTACAAAATCATACAGAATGTTTTTATCTGCGTGAATTCGCGCCATATTTTTACATTTGTCTAATGAAACACAGATTGTGGCCCGAACCAAGTTATACGCGTACGTAGGTTCACACTCTCGTTGGTCCGGCTACAGTTAATATATAAACATGGGTTGACGAATAGCTCGGACGAAGTCGTGGAAGGACGGGGGCGGCCATATCCGGGCCAGCTGAATGAACACATAAGATTTCTGTTCCTGTTTGATTAAGGAGCATTGCCATTATGTTGGTGGGCTGGCTGGGTGTCGGTGAGATGAGTGGCCCCAGGAGGAGAGCAAAGCGACAGGACACCAGAACCCCTTTTACGTCAGGTCAGCCTTTGCCTGCTTGCTCTCTTTCTATTTTTTTTTATGCTTGTTCACTTGCTGCTGACGAGTTCGTGAGGCATAGGTGCGACCAAGACAAAAGCCAGACTCACCCCAAGCCTGTTCTCTATAAGAACAAGGCTAATTACACGACGGCAGTGCCCGTAGCGGCGGAAAAAGTATTCATAAAAGAGTAGAAGTAGCCCAAGTTGCTAGGGCACGAATAACGTGTGTCATTTTTATGGTCGAGTCATTTTTTATGAGAAAAATAAACATATGTGTAAAAAAAAAAAGAAATAATATAACATACGAAATCCTCAGTGGGTTCATTCCAACTTTAAATGGAGAAATCATCTCTGGAAGTCTGGTCTAAAGTGCAGAATCCATCGATGAGTACATTGAACTAGATAACCGGTGTAACTTTACGTAGGCGTACGTACCCTCTAGTCGAAACCTTATTGTCATCGTAGTAGTAGCAGCAGTAGAGGTAATATTTTTATAAATATCAGTCAGATCGGTTTGGATGGCGTTTTGCGGTATATAATTAGTTGCTGGGATGTCGTCGGCATGATTATGTGCGTTCTGCTAGAACTCTTTTTTTTTGTTGTGCAACATGCACACCGAATGGCCAATGACAATAATTGGCTGGTGCAGAAACTGGAATTTTGCTCTCGGAAACGTTTGAGTAGTTTCAACTATGAGTTTTACTTCTTAAAGCTAAAATTAAGCTTAAAATTCTAATTACAGTAGGCGTTTAGCTTTCGACCGATTCTTGACTCAGCTGAAATTAGAGCTTCTGAATAAGCGAAACAAAGATATTCTGCATCGAGTCATAAGATCACTGTTAAACATAAACTTTAAATGGCCTTAACATCGAACGCATCTAAGTATGGTCCAGCGCATACGTGCACAATAAGTATGGGATATTCAATTAACGCAAACCCCGCAATCATCGTAATGTACGTACACGATGAAGGTAGAAGGACAAGCAATAATATTCATATCATTATAAGTTGTAGACTCACTTTCATTTTGGCCGCTACCGATTTCTAACTTACCTCCGACTACATGTGGAGAAGTAGCTACCATAACTAGAATATCTCGTTTTTGCTTGCACCCTTGGAGGAATCTGCCTTCGACCAAAACGTTTCCCGGTTCTACACGACGTCCGCTAACGCTTATTCTTCTAAAGGAAACAAAATCTTCGTACTTGCAATTCACGACTTGTGTGTCAAGTTACCTATTATATTACTTGTCAGCATTTTGCCAAACAATATTCATATGACAAGGCTAAGTTCCTAAAACAAAGCTAAAAACATGGATAGTTGGGATGGGTATACGTATATACAAAAAAGGTAACATAAAAAGCGTATGGCCAGTTTCGTTTCAATTGTAAACCCTTGAACTGTGTGACTTAGAGTTGCAGAGTATCGATTAAAAATGTTTACATGGCTCAACAGTTACCAAATCCATGTGTTCGTAGCGTTCTTTGTGCCACAATGTTTAAAGTTAAAGGGACTCTTCTCAAACAGGTTTGTATCTATACGCATTATGCGTGTGTACATCATAGTGAAATGTATTTTCTAAGTTAGCTTCTTTGTTCCTATCGCACTCATGTGTGATCTAATTTTTTCTATCAAACACACGTAAACATCAATAAAAGAAATCGTTGATTATTTCTTTGTTGATTTTTCTATCGGGATCCTTGTTCATTGCTTTGCTTTCATTTTGTCTTATTGGGTTGGTTCGAATCCATTTGTTAGCGTATTGTTCTCCAATGGTGTTAACAATGCCATCAGGAGGGACCATCACCAGCTTGGCTACTCTCGACAAGTAGAGCGTTTTTTTTTTTTAGTAACAACGAAATTGTTTCTGTAGATGTTAACACCGGCAACGATGGTAGTTTCTTGTCAATGACCCTCATATTATGGCAATTCTTTGAGGCATTTGTATTTCTTTCGCCTTCATGTAATACGATGACGAGATCTTCCCTCCTGCATTTGCTGTCTTGTGTTTCCGTTAGGAGTCTTCGGCTAAACACAACGAAACGACAATACTGCTACGAGCAAAATGTGGCTATTATCTCTGGCCGATGGTCGGTTTGCTTTGTCGGTTGTGTGTTTCTTGCTCCTAGCAAGACAGCGTCAGCCGTGCGTCCAGATCACGTGCCCTCTTAGAAATTCGTCCCTGTCACAGAAACAGCAACAGATGTCGCTCCCTTGACGCGCGGCGATGGCAAGCGGAGCTAGTGTCGATACCGTTGTGACGTCACAGTGGCAATGGCTGCTAGGTGATGTACATCAAAGAAATATACACGAGAAATATAGCATAAGAGAGAAAAGTTTGTTGTCTTGACAACGGTCGTTTACTTCTCATTTTCTTGCTAGCAAAGCAATAACCGCGGTTGCTCTGGCAGCAGGATGAGCAAAAACGCAATCAGAAACAACAGCTGTAGCAGTCGTAGTGGTTACTGTAAAAGCATTGTCGCTATGAGCGCCATCACACCGAAATGTAGATGAAGCGGGCTAAGCAGCGCAAGCCTGGTGTTTAGCTAGTCCGCCCAGTCGGACTGAGCCAGCACCGTCGGTTGCGTATTTCGTTCAAATAGCGGCAGGTGGCGTCCTCCTGTGCCACAGCTTAATAGAGAGAAACAAAGCGGCCGTGACCGTGAGAGGCTGACCAGATGGCGAACGAAAGTGGGGTGATGGACTTTGCCGTCGACAGGAGGAATGTGGCTACCGGTATAACCGGACCATCGTGGCCAGGACGCAGCCGTCGTCGCCCAGCCTTTCGTTCTCGTAACACTCGAATTGTTCCAGGACACTTCAGTTATGCAAGGAAGGCTATGCAAGACGTAAGAAGTCTCAAAAAAAGAGAAGTTTTCCGCGTTTCATGCTTACTTCGGGCGCTCGTTAGATCAGAGCGATCGCACAACTATGCAGCAGCGATACATAACTGGTATGAGACCAAGGGAATTAACTGCTGCTGGTGTCATTATCTTGCAACAGAACACAGATCATATTGAGACGATGGTAAGTTGATCGGTAACCTTGTGATCTGCGCACGCGATCAACCGAAACTCTGTTTTTGGATTAAAAATCAGTTCCTGTTCGTCAATATAGTAAATGTATCCAATGTCGTTCCATTAGGTAAATATACTTAGAAAGAAGTAAAACGTAACTTTGGAATTGAAGTTTACCCATAGCGTTCTAATATAATCGTGCAGATAAATAAATCGTCTAAATAAAATAAAATAAAAAATAACACTTTTCCTGATCTCGTGGAACTAGCTGACCTGTATGTCGATCGCTATCGTCCAAATATATTTTCGGTTCCCATAAAACTATGGAAGACCTTAAATGCGCATATGGCAGCATTATCAGTTCTTAACTTGAACCTTGAGAATAAGTCGTTAGCAGTTTTTTTTTTGGCTATGGAACTTTCTCCATTTTTGAGACGTAATAGCGCCTTTTACAACATAAACGCGTTTCGGCGGCGGCGTCGGTATTTCACGCCATCTTCATTCCGAAAGCTTTGTGCTCGCTCAGCGCACGTTTGCTTGATGAGGTAGCCCAAGGGATCTGGGCCCAATGGAAAAGGGCTACAAGTGCATGACATCTATTTTCTTGAAAGCTGTATACCATAGGCATTATTAGGAGCGTTACATTTAGGCAATTGCCATTAAGATGCGAGGCAGCAAATTGCGTAGGAGGCTGTTTCGTACACAGCGTCAGACGGAGCTCAGAGCCTAATACAATTATTAAGCCGTGTCGATTTCGAAATTCGGCTTACACAACGTACTGTAATAGCCTGTATTATACAGAAAGATCTCGTTCAACATGGCTTTCTTCAAGAATAACTATGTAGATATATTATACTTCAGAAATATATGTTTTCACTGGCTTTCCATTGGCAACTAACAGTGGATCGTTATCAGTTCCATACGCTGATAGACTTTATTGAAAATTTACCGAAGAGCTTTTAAATTGCAAAAAAATCCATACGATTATTATTAGACCTGTTTAAGACAGCCGCTATACCGTTTGGAGTAGTTTTGATTGCAATAATACGTGTTATTTAATGTTTATTATTTAATACTTATTATTTTAATTAAAAAGATGAAACAATACAGTAATTTTGTAAGCATGGGTTGACAAACTGAATAAAGCTTTCATACAGAACCAGTCGGCATCTCTGGTTCAGACATCCGACTGCGTAGGACTTAACCAGAATTTTATGATTGTAAGTACGATCCATAGATTCTCAGAAACATTTAGTTGGAAAGAGGACTTTGTTGGTGCGATCTGTTTTATTGGTTTCTTGTTACGTAAATGTAACTGATCAAATGCGCCTACATTATACGATTCACTTATCGTTGGCCGAAACCCCCCAAATTTTATTACAGATTTCAGCCATGTTCAGTACACGCTTATCGATGATTTTTCTATGACCTTGGAATTATGGAAATACCTAGCAAACTTTGGCATCTATATATTTAAAGCTGCTGAGTAATGCTGGCAGTCAGTGGAGGTTCAGAGGTGTGAGACATAGCTCTCTATAATTATATAGTTTGTTATAACAGAACCGAGAACAGACGGAGAAACTGTACAGAAGTTTTCGTCTTAAGCGTGCAAGAATTTACGGTAGCATTTTTCAAAGGAGTACTACACGTTTAATGTCTGCACTTTTACTACAGCAGAGACTGTATTCATTGGCCAAAAGTTGGCTTCACGTATCTCAATAAATACGAGGGACAATTGTACCTTAGTGGCGGGAAATTCAAATGATCTTTTAGAGCACAAGTATGCCCATCCAGCTCTCAGCCAATACAAACGTTTCTCCGGGAAAAGGATGCCAATTTTAAATCAAGTCTGCGATACAGCTACTTTTGCTTTTAATGCCAGAAGTGTTTTTGCTCGCTAGCGGTTTGTGATACGATAGTATTACTTGTTTGTTGTACTAAGGTCACTTATACTCTCGGCTATTGCTTGAGGTCAACTACAAAACGATTACTTCCTGAGCACACAAGCATGCCCTTTCTTAGGCTTTACTTTTATCATGAAGCTTGATTTTCATAATATTGCAAATACATCAGATACGTACAGGGAACTAGTGTTTTAATTACGACTATGGCTCGCTGAAAGGGGTTACGAGAAAACACAACGAATAGCAAGCGGCAATCAGTAATTTAATGACGCAATTATAATCCTAAATAACTCATTTAATAAGATTCTGAGAGGTTAGGCACTATTTATTTTGATAGCCCAAGGCTTATTTGCAAGTTAACTTGGGAACCGATCAAGGAGGTGAATATAGTGTGATAGAAGCATGATATTTTTCAAACTTATTTTTGTTCTAATATAGCTGTATAAGCAACGACCTTGCCATTTGTCCTAGTCGATTAAGCTGGGGCTTTGTCGTCGAATATTGATTCATATGTTGAGTGCAGTTTTTTTTTTTAATAATTATAATTCTGCAACTATAAATCTGTATAAAACTGTTAATCTGCGATAGGTGTGCTGCAACAAAACTGTAAGTTATTTATATTTAAATATAGAGCGTCCTAATGACATTAACAATGGGCTAGTAGCGTAGTTGATATGCACGACACCCACAACTTACGCAGAAGGAATATTAAATGGAGTCATTGTTTTCCACTGTGTATTTTTTAGACGATTGATCTCAGTACAAACCTATGTATATCCCAATATGAACAGGGACGTGCATAATCGTATTTTTCTATAGCATATAGTTACAATGTTTCGGTGAGGTACATGGTCTTCGGAGAGTATACTGGGACGTTCGTGGTCGAGTGTAAGCATTGGCTACACCTAATGTGATCTCCTAGTTGCGTTGGCCTAATTTGCTTTTCTGTTACGCGTAAGTTTATAACAGGCACGCCTAGAACAGAGCCTAGAATCATTGCTGTTCGTTTTTAGTATTGTCCTTATCATTTAATTAATCCGGCTTAAACGGCCTTTTTCAGAACAAATGCATCCGAAGACATTGTTGTCACTCGCCAGTCCACTCGCCAGTCAAAGATGTCGCATCGTCGTCGTCTCCTGCACAGTTTCGCTCATGGCAACATCGATCCAACAACTAGGTGGGCCTATAAATTTGGTATATTCGTTACATAATGCGCCTTGAAAAAAATAGCACGCCTAGTTCCCGCTTGCTTTTAGGCGGTTCCGTAACCTACTCTGTGTAGATATATTAATGGTGATGTTTCTCTAGCGTGCAGGGGTGAGCCCAGCGGTTATGTGCCTGTCTGCTCGTTGCGAAAAATTAAGGCTACGCCCATCAATGCACAATGACAATCCAGGTAGAAAGGAAACCAGCAGTCAGAATGGCCGATCTTGGTGCAGCTACGTTTCACATTGTCAGTATTGGCATGACCGATACATTAAATCGTTTTTAGCGTCCATTAGTTCGGTGGGCAGTTTACTGCCTGTCTTGATGGATGATCAAGCAAAAGCAAGTATTTCTTATAAGCGGGATACAGCTCAGAAAAATAAGCTACGACGTGGCCACCTATCAAGCAGAGGATAGCTAGGTTGAAAACGACACTGCACCTAGCTAAAGTGGAATCAATACGCAGGTGTATTCACACCTTCGCGTCAGTGTATAGAACTGAATGCGCCCTAAGGCAAGCATGATTTGATTCATACGGCACGTTCCGCGTACATAGCACGAAGACTATTTTTTTCTGGACTTTTACTCTTCTTGACCGAATCCTACAAGGACCTATGTATCCTATGTTTGCATAGCAATACCTTGTTTGTTAATGCAGACATTACATGCACTATTTTCGTTAAGTTCTAGAGCCGACAGGTTGAAAAGGGCCTTCTGTTCATATATAGTGTGTTTATTCGATTTGATTTTTTTGTATTCGACGTACGGCAGTTTAAACGCGTTCCTTGTTTTTATGCATTTATTTATGTAAGTTTTTTTTTTTCTTTAACTTTAGATTCCGTTCTCGTGGAGCAGGTCCAATTCACAGTGTTATCTAGAATCACGAAGTAACAGTTAAGCGAGCTATTTACTTAGTTGTTAGAAACGGATTATCGCAGTCACAAGCTTCTTTTTACTAGCTTAAGCAAAAAATATATTATAGATCTGTACAACCTTTCCCTCCACTTCGTATATGTATGAGCGGGCCCTGTTGAGTCATCACTAGCTGCTTTTAGACAGACAACGCGCAATAGGTGTATAGGTAGTATTTCAATCTAGATAGTTTGCTTTATATAGTAATTGATTTATTTTCTACACGATGCTAATATTTCGATCAGCTAGCATTTAAATTATAGCGTTAAAACAAGGCTAATATAAATGATGCCATAGCAAAAGACTGACCTCCTGAATGACAGCGGGGTTTTATGAAGTTGCATTGTAAAGTCCTTCCATCGATGGCTTTGATCGTGTGAGATTTGGTCCACGCACACAGTGGTGGTCTTCCTCGTGGTGTTAGCCTAAGACGCCAATGCATCTGCCGCCGCTTCTATAGTCGAGCCTGGCCTTGTAGAAAATTAGCCTGAATAAATGAGTAGGTTCGGCTATTTAATCAATTGGGGCCCATCTATAAACATGGTCATAATAAGATGATGCGTCGTAGCCGGACGCTGTTTTCGCAAAGTGCTTCATGGAGAAATTATGTACATAGGAACGCCAAGAACGGGAGTGCAGAGCGGCGCAGAATATTTACGCGCGACGTAACTGTGGGATGCATATTTAGTTAGAATTTTAGTTGGTATAAACGGTTCGGGTAGGACAGGGAACAGCGTATTTTCGTTACCATAATATTATATAAAGGCCAAAAGTTATTAGGTAGATTCAATAACATGTTCTTTTTATTGTGACACAAACAGGTTAGCTTGAACGTGAAAGTAGCCATGTGTATCCTCCTAGATTTGAACTACCCGCAATATGATTACTATTATTATAATTATTTTGTAATATGGCGTACGTAAACATCGGCTTAACGCGTGCATAATTCATATTAAGCACGTATAGAAGATACTTTAGACCCGATCGTCAAAACGGCGGCCCTCAGTCATAATTATAATATTGAAATAGAGTCAAATTTAATATCGAAGGGAACGCCCTTTTCTTGTCCTTTCTCCTCTGGGGCTTTTCATTTCGGCCGCTAATGGAAGCAATTTCAGTTAGTCAAGACTAGTGACAACCTTCAAACTCATGGGAATGTCAGAGAAGCGTTGCTTCTCCTATTGCCACTGATGGGGCCGTTAAAAGAGAAGATGTTTTTGCGCGACGGTAGACAGACCCTAGGGAAAAGATTCCACACATTCAGCACTGTTGCAAAGCTATTTTCACAGCCAGTATTATAAACGTCCCGCTCTTAGACTTATGTGGCCATGGGTTGTTTAGATCTACCTTTTATGCAAATATTCCAGGTGGAACACCTCTCATGGCCGAGCCTGAGCTGGCAATGCATGTGATCAGCGGAATTGCTAGTATAAAAAAAAAATAGCTATTATGTTATCCGGATCAACTTAGCGATTTAAGAAACGTGAACTGCTTTTGAACTGAAGTAGAATAACGATACCTGCTATGAGTATCAGATGCCCTCTTTTTTATTTCCTATTCATTGAAGTAAGCTCTCTGAACAAGTTATTCACTTACATACTTAGTCTCGTATCAGCCATCGCTTTGTTTTTTAAGGTATGAAAGAGCTTGACTTAGTGACATGAATCACGTGAACTTAGATTTGGAGATGTGAAAACCTTTCTCCTGTTCGACGTCCTGATCCTCTCCCGGTGAGCTGCATAGATTGACCCATATGTTGTTGTCTAGGTGACAACTTGCTTGAGGCGGTTTTTGCTTGCTAGCAATAGTTGCGTATATCGTCTGCAAAGTGCACCACTTGTGTTTCCATATATTTCGGACTCAGCTCGTATAGAACTGAGTGTCCTTCGGCTTTAGTGTTTTGGTTACAATTCCATTAGTTACGCTTCGAAAAATCTCATGCTGAGCCGACAGGAAGTACATTGCTTTTTTGCTGCAGAGCCCTCGTGATTACAGAATTTCTTTGGTAGATGTCTCGAGATGTAGTGATCTTCTTCATGATCTTAAACCTCGACACTTTTTATTTCCTCAATTGTTACATTGCTAAAGGCCTCTTTGCTTACTTTTTTCTTTGCCAATCTTCAGGGACCCCACCGTCGCATTCACTTTCAGAATAGAATAATAGAAACTCAACTACTGAACGTCAAGTCCAAGCACAAAGCGATATCGTTTCCGTGAGGTTCTGATGACATTCGATCAGCTCACAGTAACGGTTCACGAAAAGCCTGATGTTCAGATCTCCTTAATTGAATCCGCTAATGATCGATGGTTCAAAAGTGATTCAAATCCGTTGAGCCGCCAAAGAACCCCGTACAGTCGAATAATTTCAGCTAAAAAAAAAGTCCGCAGCAAACGTGCAACAATCAGTGTATGAAACTTGTATCAATTAGATTAAAGGACATATTGTGTCAGCTACGTACATATCGACATGATTTTAGCTCAATACGACCAAGAACTCCAGGACGTGCATTGACCATGAACTAAAAAATCAAATCTTGCACTTACCACGCGCGTGTGGCCGCCATGACATAGATCGATTATACACCGATGGTCTGTCCCGTAGTCAATACTTAACTGCGTGTGATATATGTTGGTTTGTTGACATTTGAATTTGCGGTATTCGAAACCGTGCGATATAAAAAAACGTTATAGAAGGAAAAGCAGATTATTTACGAAAAATTTCATTGACGAATTTCTTTGATGCCCCTATTTGTTATAAGACGAAATAACGCATTTCCATGCGTTTTACTCTAGATCATGACCATCTGGTTTGGTCCACGATCAAGGAAGCCTCGTGTGAACCTGTCATGAGATACCCGCAAGGGAGACGCCTATATATACAAAAGTAAATAATATATTTCAGGTTGATAAAGGTTGTGCGTATTGTAAAGAGACGAAAATGACCTAGGATAAGCAATTTGCTAATTGAAATATATGCTACGTCCTACCGCTTGAACGGCCAAAGCTTTTAGCACGAAAGCAGGACAAGGGATATTGATGCTAAAAAGTATTTTAGGCTTCACAAGTAGGATAGGCTTGTCAAATCTTAGCAGATCAACTTTGGAGGGACCTTAACAGACTCCACTTCTATACGGATGTTTTGAGCTAATAGAAATTGCCACCGTTTTGAATTGAAACAAAGTCGTGCGATTCAGTTAAAAATGAAATTCAGCAGCTCTGGCGGTCACTATCAGATACCGTGCGGAAGTACCTGTCGAACCGCGACACGGCCGTCGTTCAACTCTATTCACAACAACAAATGATCTTGTATACAAAAGATAGACATAAATGTAACGTACGGATGTGTACGAGTGCATAGCTCAGAGGCGTGATGAAATTGGCACGTGTACACATGTTCGCAAATGTTCATTGGAACATGTGTACACATATTTTCATAGGGAAATTCGGTTCTCTCTTCTAAAACTCATTAGCACCGTCACAGTTTCAAGACGCCTGTCTTTTTTTCGTAATAGAGCAGCTTTAGATTGCCAAACTATTAGAAGAATACTGACGCTATGTAAACATCATAATCGCTGTATATAGGTGCGGATTCCTTGTCGAACTTATGCCTAAGAAGAAGCCCCGCCGTCCGTCCTGTACCTATTGCGGAGTATCACGTACAAGGAACATTCTACAATACCAATCTCTGCCTAGCATTGCACGATTTGTAGCAGCCCAAACGCTATGCATCTTCCTATAGAAGTAACAGTAGTAGCAAGCATCTAGCAAGTAAGGGATTCTAGGAATGGTACACGTACAGCAAGCCGCCGTCAGGGACACGCACGTTTCCTGCTGCGTGGTATATGTTGCTAACTACCGAACTTCAATCCGAAGCATTGTGCAGCCATACTTCTGCAACTAACTCAATCCAATCCAATATAGAAGGCAAATAACAGCTGCCACATAATCGTTATCACTCATTCGTGATACCATTACGTCGTCGACCAGCGTAGCGACTTGCATCGAGCTGCTATACACAATGTATACTATCACATTACTCCGCTGCTACTGTAAACGCTTTTTTCTCCATGAGCTTTGTTGTTGTTGTTATCGTTTTGCAGTGCTCTTTCTTTTCACTCGCGCCGTTGTTCCCGTTGTTTACTGATGGTTTTAGTTGTTCAGTGAAGGCCCCGGCCGGTGAACAGGCCTCTCTTTTTCGACTTGAAGAAGCCCTATGATGCAGCCTGGAGTCAGCATTACCCTTGCTTGGCTGTTCTGTTTGCGTCGTACTATTCCGTCTGCGGTTTTTTTTTATCGTTCAGAGAGAGGACACCCGAGTAGCGCTAAAAGCGGCGTCGTTTCGGGTGCGCTTTAACGGATTTCCACAACCTTTTCCTCTTATCCACGCTGGCGGTTCTGCTCAGCTCATAGCTACTGCTGCTACAATAGCCGTTACTGCCCTAGCTGCCACTATCGTCGCTTTTTCTTCGCATCGATAAACACCAGTATTACGTCACACTACATCGTAAACACCCCCGCTTTCCATCAAACATTTCTTCTGTAACATCCCTTTATAGGCATACCCAGTCTACCCCTAATAGCAGCCCGTACCTTGATCCAGTGGTTTGCTAGCTGACTCATTCAAAAACATCGAACGGCCATAGAAACGTACAGCTGCGCCACCACACGAGCGCCGGCTTCTAGCCGTCCCTGCACCTTCTCTATGTTCCTGTCGATTCCTCCTTAAAGTAGAAGAACGATTTTTCGCTTTGAAGTCGCAAATAATAGCAGAAAGGGAGCTGCTCTCGTGCGGTTGCAGAAATCTTCCTCTCCATTGTCTATACTTGTAGCCGCGTAGCAAGGGACTACGTCGAGTAGATATATGTGGCCGTTTCTGAGTACGTCTTTAAGCGGCTATAAGGGCGAGCGAACTGAAGAAATAGAGAAGGCCTTTACAACCAACTCAGAGACACACGGCAAGTGGTCGCCAGCTGGTGTCAATGCTAAGGACTGCCGTATTACCCTACAGTAATACTAGTAGTAGTGCGGTGAAAACACGAAGTAGTTGATACGACTATAGGTGCTCTTAGGGTGAACCGAAATGCCAGTTCAAATGCAGTTGTATCCGTAACTGTGTCCCACCTCACACGAAACGAAGGTGGGTTGTTGCATTAAGCAGTACCACAATGATCGTTGGTATCAAACCTCATTGTATCGTGGGATCATATTTAGTTTTGAGGGAGCTTGTAAATGAAGTGAAAGTCCGTAAATGACGGGCTTGAAGATAAAGATCTAAAAAGTAAAGCATCTAATTGACTTTGCATTAAACAGAATCATGTGTAAACAAACGAGCTGGCATAGAGTCGCGTTCCCCAGGTTCGTGTCCATTTGGACAACAAATTGAGGCTTGAATATAAAACGGCATCAAGAGGATTAGCAAATCAAGACGCTAGTTCTTTTGTACATCAATCGAGCATGATTTCGGGTAATTATATCTACCATTGTAAACATCTTCTTCTCTAAGAGAGGATACAGCAAAACCATCTAAAGGACTTCATCAAACCCTGGCGGGAAAGGACAAGTTAACATAAAAGCAAGGTGTTAATTGTCTAAAACGTTGAAGCAAATCGCTCCCCAGATACCCCAATCTCGTTCAAACATAATAAAATAATAGTATATTTGGTGCACTAGTCATGGTGGCAAAGATATCCGAGTTAGAAATAATATTCAAACCTCTACATCACATTACGGCTTTTCTACGAGACTTGCTCCGCTCATCTATGGTAGATAAGGTGCTTCCCCTGTAATGCGACCAGTTCCGAGTCCATTAATCTTTGTTAATCCACACTTGAAAAGCTCCTCACGTTTGCGTTGACAGCGGTTAGGCGTTTGTTAACAACAACGATGAGTGGTAAGAAGGTGTTTTAGATTATGTGGCATTAGTTTTGGTACATTTTCGAACTTCATCCTCCTCTCGGATTGCGGAATGGGTCCGAACAGCGTGGGTATATGCGAATTCGTCTAGATAAATCAAACCAGCTCTCCAATAAAGATTAGCTCGGGATGTAGAAATCTTTTTCTAGTAAGGCGATCTGTGCAACTAGGCCTCAAGCGTTGTAATATGTATATGCACTATTTTTTATTCTTAAGCTGATATTGAATTGGACACTCTTCAAGTTCGAATTCTGCCCTCGTAAGGAACAGGGAGAAGGTGCTCAACGGTATATGTATTTTGAGGAACTTTATTTTAATTAAATGTGAGCTTTAATTGAATTGTTATCATTACATACGTAAGGATAATGAAAGTGTCCTCATTTCTTAAGGACACATTCTTAAGGAACGTTCATTAGCTTACGTATTAAAAAAAGGATAGAGGAGATAATCTATGTATAAACTGGAGTTTAAAATCACAATGATTATAATAAAGGTCTGTGTTTTTCATCGATAATCATTTTTGAGTAAATCAAAGCAGAGGTTGAACATTTAAAGCATATTTTCTAGCTGATATCACTGATAATTGTTTGACCCGTACCACTTGGAGATCGAACACGGATCATTGCAAGTATCATTTATAACCTTCCTGCTACCATGATGGATATTTGCTATGATCGAGTTCGTAATACCAAATAATCAAACTCTGGAGTTTCGGGTGGGCGATACAGGAAACTAAAGACCATCACACGACGTCTTACGATATCACTTCGCCGATATGCAATATGGAAATAGTGTTTCCGTGTTAATGCAATAGTCTCAAAATTTCAAAAACCTCTTCAAGCAGAGCGACGGTACATAGACTGTGCGAGCAGCATTCAAAGTTTGCATAAAATCGATGGCTTTACAAAAAAACACCCATATGTTGGGCGTGCTTTCTCAGTGGCTTACCGGAAATACACGTCTATGGCAACGTGACTGCGTTTCGATTTCTATTCGATTCAGGTATCTTCAGGAAACTGTTTAATGATCAGCTTCGTGGTAAGAAACATGCCAAGTCTAATTTTCACAATAGCACTTTTTAGTACCGCAACAATGAAGATTAATTGCAGTGCAATAGGCGTACGCGTTTCCAGATCACAAATAACTATTTTGATCAACCGATTTTACCTTCAATTCTCTGCTTATATTTAGACCCCTAGATTTTTGTAGCAATAAAGATGCCTCTTTTTTGATGTAATTAAATAACATACTTCTATGCAGCAATCAACAATCGAAGAGCCCCGGAAATTTTCAATTAGCGACCAAGTGATTTCCAATTAGAGTTCCTCATTTGTGAGGCGAGGTGAGGTCTCTTGCACTATCTTGAATTTATGCTCTTCGATAGTCTGTTTCAAAGTTTCTGAAAATTGCAAAATCTGCAGGTTTGACGCTAGGTTTTAGCTAAATCAAATTATAATAAATAAATAAAACAGTGAAAATTAAAAAAAAAAGTCTATCCCTTCCATATTTGTTGAGCTGTTTTCTAATCTGCCTAAATATTATTATATGTTTCGCGCATAATATATTTTTGACTGTGTCGGCCTGACCAAGAGCTACAGAGCTCTAGATGGAGCTGGAACTGTAGTAGGGGGATTGAAGACTGAAAAATATCTGCATTAAGGAAAACAGATAGCAACCATTTTTGTAGTAGTATAAGGCTTAGTGCTTTACATCTTATTACAAGGGCGAAAACAAAACTTTAGTCACTAAATGATTTATTTAATTTTATAATGAAAAGGTCTGTTTGCACCTAGTCAATAGGCAAAGTTTGTCATCTAATGGTTTACAACGGAAGTTGTTTTATATAGGAGCAGTAATGTTGTCAATCTCATTGACCTTTACTGTTCTAATGAGTTCTCCTCTAATATTTCTGTTATAACCTTTTTGCTATACGGAGTTGAGCTGCAAACGAGGTTTCTGATAGACGAATGCGTACCGAACGCGAGTTGATAGACATAAACGAATCGTCTGCTCGACGCACTAGCAAGCCTTAACTTTAGGCTGCCGGCTCCTTTGGACTGCGTTTAGCCCTGTGTGTATGTGCATGCAAACTGAGTCTCGTTCCACTCTCCCCTTACCGTTAGGCAAGTATAATAGTTCCCTCGCGCAAAGGTATCGTTCCGCTCCCGTGAGTACCTAGCATTGCTGTCCTTGTTAGGTCCTATGAGCTAGCTCTGAGAGCTGTTTGATCTGGCTTTACGACGTCATCGTTGATCATACTAAAAGAAAACAGATCCTGAGTCAGGAACTATATTCGTTTCTCTGATCACAGCAGATGTATACTAACATGGCCGAATCCCATGTGATTATAGTTGGGGATGCTCAATAATAAACGATTATACTGTAAGGAATTAATGTCGGATGAGCCACGGGGACTATAGCAACAACAGATGCGTGACGTTTGTAATTTCATTTATTTCTGTCTTACGCGATAGGAGTCTGAGAAAAATCATAGATAAGTTTATTATTAATATTAATGTACAGATGTCAGTAAATATAGGTCTATATATCTTTATAGAAAGAACGTGAGACACTTTCAAATGTACAGCTATGAAAAGAGACTCTATATTATGAGAGCATTGTGTATATTGTCGTAACTTGACCTATTTCGATCGTCACGCTTTATGCGCACCTACATTAGCAACCAGACCCAATCCCACAACAGCTTGTAAAATGGGCACTCAAGCCACTGGCTAGAATCTCTTCGCTTTGTCACAATACGTATAACGTAGGAGGTGACCAGCACAACGCGGACCGCATCGTTGAGTGTGTCGAATGCGAGAAACCATTCCATTTAGGTTAGGGTTGCCGTGGTCTAGAGGGATATAACTTGCAACACGTAGGTTCTGCGACGAGACCCTGTCGATTCATGCCGTTAAAAAGCACCCTAGGAGTACACCTATTTTTAGGCAGGCCTAGTAACTTCAGTGTTTCTTCAACACTCGTTCTAATTGTAGACCCGGCAATGCGGATTTAATCTACGGCCGTTATCTTTCACCACCATTATGAAGATACAACTATTAGGTCCCTGTCCAATCTTGTAAATACGAATTTTACAATATTTTTAAAATGGTCATTGCTGCCAAGGTCGTGTTTATAACGCTGAGTTAACCCAGCTGCGTCTGCTCGTAGTTTGCGAGCTTTCTCTTTGCGATCTTAAGGTGCATATGATATATTCTACCCATTACAAACTGCCATGGTTCGATTCTGTTAAGAGCGTCTCGCAGAACGACAGGCATTACTTTCAGAGGGTCAAAAATGGTATGACCAGTTCTTTCCCAGTTTTTTTGCCATGTTTTTTCTACATATCGCCCGCCGGTAATTAAAGATTATACAACATACATATACAAGTAGTCTGCGTGTCTGCGTTCTTGACTTTTCCCTGATTGTCGGTGGACGAAAAGCTGGGCCGTTATCGGGTCGGTTGCTGTAAGCTGACGTTGCAGCTAGCAATAAGTGATTGGTTCATCAAGGTGACCAAGTTCACTCTGATCCTTTTCATTCAGCGCCGCCTAAAACTTCATGCAGTATGCAAAACACCTGACGGCGTACGCAAAGATACACTACAGACCGACCCCTGCCAGGGCTAAGCAGCAGGCCAAAAGTAATTGTGTATAACCTTTGATACTAAAGGACATTGCTGCAAAAGAGAATAGAATGCTGTCCGAATGGGCTACAATTTGGTGGAGCACATGGCACGATAGCTTTAACAAAGATTACATAGCAATTGGCTACAACAGCACGGCTCAATTCTGATTTCAGAAAGAAGAGGCAGACAAATCAGTTACCTGATTGGTCTGCCTCTTCTTTCCCACCAGTACAGACGTATAACAAACGCTCGTAGCGCAAAGATATCATCGATGTGACATTGTGACGCGCTTCGGCTAGAGTGTGCACGCGCTGCTGAATGCATCGTGCTTCGTTCCGTTGCATTGAAATCTTTCAGGTATCTATTTAAGCCGAGTGGCAATCCTCTTGCGAAGAGTAGTGATTTTTTAAAATTATTACTTAGGACACTATTATTTTGTAGGTATTATCATCCTCGTATCAGTAGGTTCACTTATGAATTATTCAGTATCCTCAGGTATCACTCCTATGACTTGCTAACATGAAAATGTAAGATTATACACAATTGTTCTATTGGTTTATAAAACTATTGATTCATACTGCCAATATGCACTATCCCGTCGGCACACGGACTAACCCTGAGGTTCACGTTTCTGGCAGATAAATTAAAGATCATTATAATTAGCGTGACTAGTATTCCTTTAATTATATCTATTATTATTTATGTTATACATTCAGGCAATGCAATGGACCATAACAACTACAGGATAACAACAGTTCAGACATTAGAGAAAGCTAATAAAGTTTATTTTTATGTTATTTTTATTAAAATAGCTTCCATGTTAGTTAATCAGTTTTAGTAGGCACGATCAAAAATTTTCTTCTTCATCAAGCAGAATTAACAATTCTACTTACCTATATCTGAAATTGCCGTTTGACCACCATCCATTTCTCACCCATAATCTCTTGCCCGTCATCTTCGTAAAGCCAGCTTTTCATCGCGTACGTAGTGTGCATTTATGTGTACGCTTGTATCTCTGTAGTATGCCTTCGCTAAATCAGGCCCTTGAAGGATCTATGGCGGAGTGGTGTTCCGTTGGCCGCTTACTAACGTCTGTCACAGCTCATTGCCCTTCTCGTTTATTCGTCTTGTATTTCTGCAAGTACCAGCGTTGATCATCTATAGATCCCCCTCCGCTCTTCCTACTCTCTACTTTTCCAAGTTTTCCCCAATCTTTCCCGCTTTTAGCCAGTGCAGGGTACAGTGTGCAGAAAGAATATTCGCAGTGGACATCTCTAGCATCATCAGTGGGTATGGGCCGTGTAGAGCGCCGACTCATGTCATTATTGCGTCGGCTTCGCCAACATACCAAATCTTATCGTTCCCTTTCGCTTGTAGCGCCCGTTTTGGCTAGAACACGAGGACTGCCCCCCAAACTCAGCGGCTTTAGCACAAGAAGCAGATCAACCGACCTGGCGGCTACTATCGTATATGAATTGGGGAATAGGCGAAGGCGAAATACAGCACAGTATAAATGAGATGGAAATGGACGCTAAATGCGAGGTTCAGAGGGGGGCGGAGATCAGGCAGCTGTAGGCCGGAAAAACGACGTGTGAGAAAGGTCTTGCGTAGGAAAATGTTAATATCTTACTTTCATCCGCGTTTCATAGCTATTCAGCGGTCTTCCATCCGGCCGTCTTGCGGTAGCAGCAGCGACAATAAAGTTGGTCCATCTTTTTTTAAGGTCCTTCGCCGCTTGGCTGGTTCTTGCTAAGACTGTCAACGTTCCCATCGGCGTCAGCGCATCCGCTTAGTACGCTGCAATAAAGCTAGTAGTGATCAAGGTCCCTTACTGAACCCGACCGCTCGTCCTGACTGAAGGGCCGGAGGAGCCTGTACTAGTAGCTGGCTCTCAGGCCTTCCTTCCTTACATGGCCTACTTTTTTCTTTATCTCTAGCCGCCGCAAAGGATCGTCACATTAGGGTCAGCCACAGCAACAGTACTACCAACACACATATATCGGCAGAAAGAGCAGTTTGTCCTGAATCTTTTTTCGAAAGCCGAACAGCACAAGCGAGACTGACGCGTCAGAGAATTAAAAAAGATCTTTGCCGAATACGACACCTACGATGATCAATCCCGGTGGAAAGATAGGTACAGGTTCTTGTACATCTGCGAAAGCAATTGTATCGTTATCAGAGCCATCGTCTCTCGTTAGAAATCATTAGGTTCTTGAGCTCGATAAAACGGCTAGACTCAAGCTGCCTACGAGCAATAGAGCAAGCGCAGCTTGCGATCATTCTTTAGGGTGCGAAGGTGTTGCTATGGGCGACAAAATTGACTGAAATATATGATCACCCGCCCGACGAGGAGGTTTGTCATCCCGCTGCTACCACCACGTGAGCTGCTTCTGTAGTACCATTACAATAAGTTCTTGGCAATATATACCGCATTGAGTGAGGAAATATGCAACTTAGTACAAACTCAGATTGTATAAAGCAGGACTGATAAAGAACTCACATGAGCACCGATAGTCAACAGTTAACATAACAACTATTAAGCATCATCAAAAGAAGGGGAGTGGTAGTTTCAGAGTGAACCGCTGACTTCAGTTTGCGTTTTTGTCAAAAAAAAAAAACTGTTGTTGTCCAAAAATTAGTGGGGAACACTAATATGGTGTGGCAGATAACAATGTGACCGTATGTCTCTATAGGGTTTAAAAAAACTAAGCAAAAATCTTACCTATAAATATCCGATTTTCCTTTAGGTATATATATAGGCATAACATTAATGGAACGACTATACATAAACGTCGTAAATATCAGTAATTGCTTTCTTTTATAGTACACCTTGAGAGCTATCCGAATATGTCTTCCTATAATGGCTAACGGTTATCGCTAATTATAATTGCTTATCGATTTGAGTGAATAAACATAATATATGGATGATCTTCAACATTGTACTCATTTCCATGCATAGGTTACTGTTTGTGTAAAATATAGTCTGTTTGTTAGTAAATCTCACTTCCAGTTTAGCGTTCAAATAGCATTTTCAAAGGAAGCAGCTGAACTGACCTTTGAAACCGGCTAAGCGGAATAAAGTCAATGTACAATCTATATCGTTGAGGCTTGATAAGTGGCATATGAGAGTTGGGGTCCAATCGCTGACTTGGCGAAGTTTCTTTTATTTGGATCCGTGCATGGAATTGTGTACAGCGTTATATACGTACACAGATTACTTAGCATATCGTATCCTGCAGAAGTACATAACGATGTGATGCAACTCTAGCATATCAGCCTTTCAAGCTTTGCGTTTGGTATCGCCGCTAGGCGTCAGGCGGCTGCATGAAACGAAGTTTTTCTATGCCCAGGTTTGAACATAGACCAAGACATGGCCGTAAGGTTGGCATGCAAGTACGTTACCCGCTGCCGAGAACCAGTACTTCACTCTCCGATGCGACGCAAGTGGTCGGAACATGCTTCATTTACTTAACGGAAAAGGAAGATGGTTAGAATCCTACCACGCTACAACATTTCTCTATTCCCGCGGTAGCTTTTGAGAGTATGTTTTTAACCTCGACGGGCGCCCATCTTAACCAGCCTAAAATCACATACGATATTTAATCAATATGCAGCAGCTAAACAAAAATACACAGTAATCTATAAGATATATAACAGGGATTATGTTCCTTATGCCAGGTTTAGAATTTGCACCTATCTGTTATCTGTACGTACAAGAAGCGACGATCCGCATCTGCAACAATACCGAAAGAAGAAGAAGAAGAAGACAAAACCTACGAATGGTGAGTTGTTTTCGTCAACCTAATTTCAAATGGATCGGACGAGGCTGTTTGCCTGGAAAAACATTGTCGTTAATATCGATGATGACTTGGGGCAAACACATTGGCACCCATATACACTCATCAGGATATTGAGTCAACCAGATTCCTGAAAGCAGAGTAGTTTTGGAGCTGGCAGTGGGCGTGTGTGAGAGATAGATAAATGTTATTGAAAATAGTGCATGCAGCGCATCGTATTGAATCGATCGATTTGAGAAAGGTTAGAGTCCCCCTTCCGCCGTATAATAGAGGTCTAAAACTTGTATTTCAATCGAACTACAGACAGATGGCTAGTTGTAGCGCTCACTTCATTTTTCCTTCAATCTACTTTCAAGATTGGTTTTTTAGCTTAAAGGTGAACCGACCGACCTGATCTAACTGTATAAACTCTGGATAGATATCCTTGTAGCAGGTTTTGAAGGAATTTTGAAAATCCCGTAGACCCTGTTTAGCTACAAACCAGTCCAATCCTTAGGTTTGTGTTGTAAAAAAACTTGTTTGCGAAGAGAAAAAAGAAAAGCGTAGACATAGAGGTTTATATCAGTTGGGTGCAGCAGTATAAGTCGAATAGTGAATAACTCCCTTGAGAATAGGCAGCCCATTTTGTTTAGCATCTCAGGATAAAGGGCAAGATTTGCCTGTGTGCAATTCTTGGTAATGTTGTAATATGTAAAGAAATTACCGGAATCATGTCTCTGAGCTTATGCGAGATCAGCCTGTATCAGAATGTATTCGAAGCACCATAAAAACAAAAAAATACTTCTTTTACCTGCTTGCCTGTTCGGGTGCATAACATTTAAGCAGGAATTATCTCACTGATAACTTGGTACTTACGGGTTACTCTATCTTGCGGATACCTCTAAAAGCTTTGCAAATTTTGTTATAATCGCGTGCGTTGTCCGGGACACAGTTTTCTATAGCGCTGCTAGTTGAAATTTCGTAGTAAGATGTATAACTTTTTCAAACGCTTAACTGGTTGACCTAATGTTAATAAATGTAAAAGACAAATGTCATACGTACGAATTTATCCGGTAATTGTCTAATAGAAAATTAAGTACGCGAACTGAATACAGGTCAGCTCGTAGAGATTTCAATGAACAACAAAAAAACAAACGGCAATTGGCAAATCTGCCGATACCAACAGTAGGAAATTTAGATGCAAAAGAAAACTAACGCAGACTTTTCCATTTATCTCGACAACTGTTCACGTATACATCTATCTATACGAGTTGCTTTTTCCAAAGCCGGAACTGCTTGTTTGGTCCTATGTCTGTTAGGTTTGTGATTATATCACGGAACCGAAGAGACGTATTCGACGAGACAACCATAAGCAGCATAAACGCAAAATGACTGTAGCGGTATAAGGGTGAGCAGAAGCCGAGTATGTGCTAACAGAGGGGCACCAGCCGGTCAACCTCTGCGTATTTGTTGGCCTCATTTAGTTGCCCCTTTAGTCGAGTTGCACCATACACGATAGAAGTCATCGGAGGGCAAATTATAGCAGCCGCAATGGGCACGCCCAGACGATGAGCGACATCCCAGCGTTCGTCTCTCTACAACAACCAGGACTGCTTTTCGAATGAATATGCCTACGACGTCTATCTGTATCTTACCACTACTGCTGGCGGCATGGCACAACTCAGGCCATGGCCAGACGATTTCGAACCTCGAATTCCCTTTAGCTTCCTACCCTACTAGTATTATCGATGTCCTAGAATTAGGATACTAGAACGACGGCATTCCTGTTGTGAACTTTGAGGGTATAGCTGAAAAGACCTACTGCAGGGAAATATATATTGGCGACGATCTATGTTCTACACATGCCGTTCTACCAGTTTCTTTATTGAAAGTAGGTACACGTGTTGCTAAGTGCTATGTATCACAGCTGGAGTTGAGTGTAGTATAAGTTGACAAAATAAAATATACACGATTCCTCTGTCATCGACGTTTTTACGGGGTTATATTCTCATTTCAAATAAAATGAGCTGATAATTTTTACTCATACAAGATCCAATGATGCCCATCGAGTCGCTCAGGCCAAATAGGGGACGAATAACTACTAACGTGACTGAAGGGAATACAAGAACCGGATTTACGTCTGAATACATGCGCGCTTCATTTTTTGTTACTATATTTGACTGACCTTAAAGAAGATCCATATTAACTGTTACAGTTCAGTAGAAAATATGACTTTAAAATCTGAAAAACTGACTGTATTCAAATGTTTTTGACTGCAAGAGTCACAAAGCTAAGAGATCCTAGCGCTACACATATATATAGGAAATACTCAATAGAAATTGCCCAGTAGCCTTTTACTTTTTATTATTAGTTGTTCAAAATGTGTCCTGAATCAACGTGTATGATTAACATTTTTATTATACACTGAAAGTATGGTCGTAGAAGTAAATTTAGTTTATCAGTGAATATACAAAAAGACGTTCACGGGATAATTGGTTACCATTGCACCTAAAATTGATCCAACAACGTCTGTGGGACAGGTCATATCTTCTTGTGCAGCTCATATATTATGTAGATGGCGCAGGATAATTATAAAGATCCTGCGTGTGCTTTGTACCCGTTAATTTGACTGAGGTTAGATTTGGCATGACGGCATAAATTTTGTCCAGGCTTGTCAAATCCTCTGCTTAGAAAGCACGACAAGTCGCATCTGAGAAAGAGAAGGTTAAGATCTTCTTTTAGCTTTCCTACTAATGCCACTTAGAGGCGCTATTTTGAAGTTGCATGTCGGCCATTACTAGCTCAAAGAGGAGAGAGCCAATGAGAGCACTGGAACGTCAGTGACTTTGTTACACTGCGGTTTAGCATGATCTGGGTAAGACTTTACATTCAAGTCCCTTTCACCTTTCGTCGCCTATCGGTTAAAGGCCGATGACTCAATCTGACAGGGCCTGCACCAACTAAACCTTTCACGGCGTCATGCTGTTTTTACAGACGGAGGACAGGTTGATTTTAGCATTTAGCATTCGTAACTTAATTTTTTTCAGCATCTTCCACAACAACAACAGCACCAGGCCGAATATTAAGCTGTGTGCTTCTTTCGATCGAAGCTTTCCTAAACGCGTGTAAATTTTTTCCAACTGCACGAAATCGACAAATTACATAGTATATTCCACAGAATAGCAACAACAGTAAAGCCAGCAGCTGTTGTTATCCTTCTATTCTCAGAGATGTGGGCAGTAGCAGCAGCAGCTGTTGTTAGAATCAGCGAGCATATTGTCTTTTCTTCCTCGTTCTTTTGGTATGCTTTTGCTTTCTTCTTGGTTTTTAGCGTTGGCCTTGCTTCTTCGCGCGACGACAACACCAGAAGTTGTACCATTTGGGAAGCCAGTTACGCTAGAGTTGCCGGTAAAAGGGTAAAACAGCTAGGATGGGCAGCACCAAGAATAGTGGCTGATCGAGATTGTAGTTTACTCTCGGCAACAAGCTTCCCCTCACCCCACCTCATCCCAGTTTACCACTTGAAGTGCGACCTCTCGAGAAGCGGAATCTTTGTGGAGGGGAACCACACAGTGGCTAACTCTGCATCTGTTTCGCAGTCGAACGCTACTCCCAACATCGAATGCAGAGTGGCATCAAGTGCTGTTCGTGCCGCCCTGTCGCTATCGTAGGGGGTACGTAGGAGTGTTAGATGGGTGTGGCATCACGCCTTGTTAAGCTCGATGTTATCCCTTGTGTGGAAAAAACGTACGCTTTTAGAAGAGATTGTACATTGGCAAACACGTCCACAAAATTCTTCATGCGCCGCCCGCTAACCTCACCGACCCCATAGAAACGTTCAGTCGAACGGGCCTCCCTTTTCTAGCCTAACGAATGAATGACAGGAGGCTTGGCGCTGCTCGCAAAAGTCTCAGTTGAGATTTGCTGTGACAAGTTATGTTCATTCACCAGACGAAAGCGTCTGACGATTCCTATATATATATAGCAGTAATTACGAATTAAAAGGCAATGGGGACATTTAGGGTACGTATAGCATTGTATACACTAAAAAGTGGTGTTTTAATAAAGACTAGTTTGTTTCTTATAGCATCGAAACCCGAAGCCCTCTTTGTAAGATTCACGGTCAGTACTTGGGCTATGCAGTTTAGTTTATTAGAGATTCAACAAAGCGAAAATAAGCATAGCCTAGTTCTAGGCATCACCAAAAATCACAGGAAAATGGTCCATAGTTATAAAATAGAACATTGTAGCAATTTAAAACAAGTACATTAAAGTCATCTTTACTATGAGAAGGCGATACTAAGCTGAGTGGTAGATGAGAACCCGTTTTGAAGCTTAGTAGTAATTAACAGCAGAACGCATATGAATACAAAGGCATAACTACTAGTTCTCCTTTGTGTAAAAAGTAGTAACTGTCTGCGCGTAAAATCACATTTCAAACATCGAATCCTGCCAGAAGGACTACTGTTTATCGTGTTTTTTTCCAGCATCACCTATAATGTACGATATTATTTACTTGTTGTGACTAAGGCATTTATCCAACATTACATTCGCTCGCGTAGTTGAAAACTTCGCGCCATTCAAATAGTAAATTGTCCTTGCCGCGTCCTTGCTTTATTACTTGTGATTTCGCAATGTTGACCGCACACGTACACATGATCACGAATATCTGAACGTCCTGAGTCCGTTTGTTAATCTGCTTAAAAGTTCAAACCCATATTGGCAATTGTCAAGGGACGTTCCAGTTACGCTGGCAAATCCAGTGAACTTTATATGTCGTTTTTGCTCATACTAATGCTTTAATCAGGGCGACTACGCTTATTTACGTAGGATAGAATTGTCTTTGGGTATCTAAACGCTAACTGTCCACCCAGTTTTTACGGAGATCAACTTTCTTTGACTCTCCTCCTCCCCCCCCCCCCCTTCTACTGTCTTCATCTGTTTGGCGTGCGTTCCCCACTTCCAAAGCGACCCACCCAGCGGTAAAGGGAGACGGCGGGCGAATGACACAGGCGAGGCATGTATCGTCAGGGGGAACGTTTCCTCTATGGTAGTGAAGTCTTTGCCCTTCGCACTGATAAGGGAGCTCCACAGCGCTAAAGCAAGTCGTCGTGTGTTAGGCTAGAAACGGCAGCATTGAAGCTGCGCTTTTACTTCGAAAATAATCACAATAAGGTTTGAAAGTGTCATGTTTTCAACAGGCTACCGTTAAACAGCGGAAACCCGAATAGCTTGAGTTGAAAAAGGATTAATGGGCTCTTCAGGCGGACTTTTGGTAAGAGACAACGAAGGAGACAAAAAATCAGCATTTAGATGAAGACCTGTTTGATCGTAATGTCGAGCATCGACAACTGAGCTTGATCTTGGTATGGCGTTGTAAAGGTGTAATAAATAAATTAAAATCGTGGCGCTCTATTGGAATTGCTAAGATCTGTTATATAAAAGATACGTTTGTAGATAGGGCGCTAACATAGTAGTTTACCATTATTAAAATATAGGTGGGAATATTAAAAAAAGAGGAGTTTGTAGCTTACGCATCGGGCATAAGAAAACTTGTTCAGTACGTCTGCTGCAAATGTATGTCTCTATCGAAACATTCATTAACTTATTCATTTTACAACGTCATCACCAGATGCAACGAAATGTTTTGTGGGGAATTCACCCCTCGAGGGTACAAAAGACTTGCAGAAGATTATGCTGGCTTAGTTTATTCTTGCCTGTCATCTGTGTACGCGCCGTCAAGGCAAAAAGCAATGGATAAATTTACTAAGCCACTATTAGATTCCTGCGTCTGTTCATGAATAATAAAATATGAAGCAAAAATAAAGACCTACAATTTTTTGCATATGGTATCTTGAGGAGCAGCAAAAGCAAAATTTAAAAGCTTATCGTAGAACCTTCTGTAGAAAAAGCTCTGTCGGTCTGTGATGCGTAAAGACTACAGGGAAAATCAGAAATGCGCGCTGTTCGTTTTTCAAAAAAAATTTCAAAAGCATTTCAAATATATCCGCCAACAAACGATAATTTTTAGGAAAACAGTTCATTTAATAGGACCGTTTAGACAAAAGATTTCTGCCCCTGTGTTCGGCAGCAAATATAGGACGTAGCAATGGCTCCATAGAGTATAAGGATTTAGTGGCCTATCTGTTTCACTGTTATGGAGCGAGCTAATCATTACGAAGAATGTTCGGCGACTACAGTTCTGCAGATCCTTGTGCAAGTATGTGTCCCTACGACACACAAAGGAAACATATAAAAAGATTCATAACGGTACCCTTTTAACCAGTTAAGCCAGCCAGAGCCTTCGTTGTCCAACCGTTGTCAGAAAGCCTACACGCCGTACGTGTGAAGCACAACTAGTTCAATCAGTCATTAAACGTATTTTAATGGTATCTCAAATTCGACTCATTATATTGAAGAACATATCCTTCTTCACTGACCCAAATGCGGGAACATAAAGTTGGAGGTTCCAAGCCTTCGTTTCTAAATATGGACGCATCCTAGCCGGGAGTCCGTCCTAGAGTGCTTCAAGCGTTTTTTTAGAATATAGATTAGCTAACACGTACTGTTTCTTCTTCGCAAAAAATTTACTACCGGCATTAACAGGTATGTAGCCGGAATAGAAAGTTATGATAAACAATATTTTAGGACATTATACTACATGAGCTTACCTAAAATGTTTTAAGTGTCGTGTGTCTAAATGGAGTTGAACTAAATAACACTTCTGGTTACAAATGGGTGCAAAAGTAGCAGGAAAATTTATATCGGTACACTAGAGGAATTATTGAGAAGCAGTACATATACAATAATGAAATCAATGTTATTTTCACACATCGAAATCTTAGATACGATTTGTTTATAAATACGATTTTTTTGTGAAAAAATTACTACACCTGTTAAAGCTAAACCTTGAGAATGGTCTCAGCCAGCTTCATCGTCGCCGTTTATACTACTGACACCATCACGACTAAATAGAAATTATTTCCTTTCGATTTTTGTACGCTCATGTAACCTGTGTACATATATGCCCATACGCACGTAAATGTCGCATAAGATGCGCGACATAAAAAATAGCCCAATATTTCTCTGCCACCCGATACAGACCCAGTTAAACGCACTTACACATAGACATCAAACCCGTTTCAATCAGATGTATGTCACTTGCACAAAGGTTCATGAAGAAGGCAGCTAGCGATGCTATTCGTACACTACGGGACTGGATATAGGCATAGATCGTAATTATATTATTACATTACTGCCGATGTGCTAATTATTATTTGACGTTGGCCTTTTTTTTCTCCTGCTTAAGGTTACGATCTTAGCTTTCATCGTATTATCGCTAGCGCTGCTCCGACATCCTTTGACGTCTCGTGTTTTTTCTGCTTTCGGCCTTGCTAATCTGTCGATCTATAGGGATACATCGCGCTAGGGAGATATGTATAAAAACAAATATTTTTCTATATTGGGGCCTATGCTAGTCCAGTAGCGAGTGAACTGAGCCGCTTGGCTAGTCGTTTTTCATTGCGCGAAAAAGAGGGTTTTCAGAGAAAAAGAGGGTTTTCAGAGAAAGAGAAGGACAATACAGATAGAATCGACTTGATTGAAACTGTCGTAAACTGAAATGACCACCGCGGAAGTTATTAAGAACGAAATCTGGCTAAGATAATGAAATGAGAATATCGTAGCGTATCTCACACGGGCACCAGGCCGGCTCTGCGTTCGTGCGAACACGTGTATCGTCGGGCTTGCTGTGGGGGCACGGTTTTATTTGTTACTCAAAGGTTCTCTATATAGTTTGCACAATTTCCAGTAGCGAATACCTAACTTGAATGATACTATCGTAGTTCAACGTGGCCAATAATATTAACAATCCTGGATGTATATAGGAGGAGTAGAACAGTTGGGAGATTGTTATAAACAAAGTCATATGTCCTTCTTCTTGTATGACTACAAGTACTGTTTACTTTTGGATTCTGATTTTCAAGGTGTAAGCGCGTAATTAAAAAAAAAACTTAAATGACGTTGGTAGAATTCATCAAAAATTATATCAGCCAATGTTAGAAAATGCACAGTTAAAGCTCAGCCAAAGTAATACTTAGAGCTGACACTATATAAGAGGCCATCTATACTAAAGCAACTAAGTGGACTAACTTGAACACAGCTCTTAATATATGCGAACATGCCAAAGACTCTCTGACCACCTGGAAAGGGTCGGCTTATACCATACGCATCAATGTTATTCTCAGCGAGATGAAATTAAATGCTTAGTTAACCAAAAAGTTCACTGTGGATTCCGGCTTCACAATACGTATCGTAATTGTTCGAAAGAAATCCATTGAGGTACATTGATTTTAATATGAATCTAACAAATCTTCTCGAAGATCGCTACCCATGATCAGTTCTGTCTGAAATTTTCGGTCACCGTAGCAGATATTACTTGCATACAGCTGGCCTCGCCAACGAATATTTTCAATTAAAAATAACTGAAACAAATCCTACTATTATCACGAATATTGTTTTCAGCATAAACTGATCCATGTATACTTCAGCAAACAATGACGCTTAAAAGAAACAAATATCATAATTAAATCCTTGGAGCAAGTCGAGCAAGGTCGAGAGAAGGTAGAAAGAAGAAGTCGATCCTTGAGATGTTAGTTTCAATACATCAGTAGGAATTACGTGTTGCACCGAAAATTATCGTACGCCTTTTATACAAATTTTCTTTAGTTCGAGAACATGAAGCAGTGCCTAATAGCCGCAACAAGAAATATTGCAACAAGCTAGTTGAATCTAAACAACGCGCATAAGTGTTTCTGAAGTATAAAATGCTACTTATCATCAAATTAGGAACCGTGCGTTTTTATGGCACTGATGTCATAGGCCATCAAAATTGAGCTCTCAGATTCACCCAGAGATTTTTCGAAGCAACCTTTAGCAATCCTCCATTACGGATCGAAAAATATTAGCGGAAGGGGAAAAACGCATTGGCATTTATCTTTGCTGTAAAGAACTTTATAATATCCGTTAGATCGAACAAAGTGATCGTGGTAAACAAGACTAGAATTCTTATATTTATAGCCCAGAGATATTACTACATAGAGTTTCGTCGCTCTTTTTTCTAGGGTGCTTAATTTTTACCAGCCACACTACGGAACCACGGTGCTGCTAACGTCCCAAGCAATATCAGAATCGGAGGAAAGATCAGTATATTCTCATATAACAACCCTACACTGAGTTGAATCTATTAGAAGCAGGTCCAGTGTCGACAGTATCACACCTTGCACATTTTCGAAAAACGCCGATGTACAACTCAGATATATGACACAGAGTTTTGGTTTCATTTAGAAATGAAGCGGCATAGCCTCGTACGAACGAACACATTCGTAACGACAACAGGTTTAACTTCCATGACGCGATACTGGTTATTAATCCAATTCTGGCTAAATTTTTCCATATGACCAAGCGGTTACACAGTACTCCCAGGCAGCCCGATGGCTGATTTAGCGTCAATAGTACAAACCTTATCGACCGCTATGGTGAGTCCGCCAATTCAGCAAAAATACAACACGACCTAGACTCCACATCGGAACTCTATATCCAGATAGAAAGCCTCAAACTAGCATTTCTACCACGTTGGAGTATTGGGTTATCGAAGTGACACATAATAATGCCTGCCGCCAGCAAAAAAACTTGACGAAGAAGAAATCTTGGACGAACGTTGTATGGACGTCAGATATAGACACCATTTCGGGAAACGGCTTCCCGCGCCTATGGAGAAAAGCTTATGAGGACCATAGCAAACCAAGCGTGTGGAACTTTGCTTGAAAATTCTAGCTTTCTCGAGGTTGACCAAGCTCTGTATTATCACTCTCAAATTTCCCGAGCCCCAAATGCGGCCATTTTTTATTATATCTACAAATAGACGTATGACCGTCTGTCATACGAGTGCTTAGAAAAGTGGCCAATTTTTTTCGTAGAACACTGCATCGAATGCATTCTTACTCTGGCATCTGTAATGGGCTTGACGAAACGATGGTCCTTGTACGTTTGATTGCAATGAAGATAGCGGCTCTTTCCATCTAATCTAGAAGATTTTTAGTGAAAACAAGTTCACCATGCTGTGCCCTTCAAGCACCCTATATTTTTAATGTCTATTCTCGACAGTTAACTTTTGTGGGAACAAAAGGCGCCTATTTATTGACAGATTATAGAAACGTTTTCAATTTTTGCTTGGCCCTGTTAACCAGATAGAATAAGGAGTAAAGGATTCATATCTTCCATGTTGAGGGGCAGTTACGCAGGTAGACAACTTACTAGACATGACATTTATCTATAGTTTACTTCTGTGTTTTTCTCTATACAAGATTTGAGTCCTATGATCCGACCTCATGTCATCTTAATTGGCTGACCTCAACTAGTCAACGAAACGCTTACAAAAAATCATCTAACGCACGAATGCTTCCCATACTGAACCATAATGAACCCTCAAGCATCGGTGTACTGCCTTCGTTAAAGGACAAGTTACTCCCTATCACAAGATCCAAATTACTATAACCTGTATTACGACCAACGGCCCAAAACTTCGCATCGCTCGAAGTTCGAGCCTTATTCGAGCCAAATTAAATGAGTAATGGGACTCGCCTATTGATCACTCACTTCTACTGACTGGTCATAAAACACTAAACTCACTAGCAGCGTTTTTGAAAAGGCCCAAAAAAGAAAGCGTGAAAATAACCAAATTACCATGTTGGCATGTCGCGGCTAGTTGTCGTAGACATGAAATTTATTACCCAAAACTCAATACTACCCAAACTAAATAAAACCAGCAGTTATATAGCAAAATACCAATTGAAAATTTGCACAGTTTTTAAAAAACGCAACTGCGTAAATACTGCTCCCCGACGAATCTAATTTACCGACATAAATAACGGGTCATCTAGGTTGTCACCGCATTTACAACGCCAGCTCTCAACTGTAACATTCGCAAATAGGATATAAGACGCTTCAATCTATGTAGTAGTGTTGAAAACTTAATATGCACTTGTATTATACAGACATCGTGACATCCTTCGATTTCTCCTGACGACACAACTACGCCAGCATAGTTCAGCTTCACTTCGTTGAACTCGTAGCGACATGATTTTTTTTATGCGTCATTCTGAAGAACTCACAACCTCAATCTTTCTCGAGGCGGTGGAAGCCGTCATACGCAGGAACTCCGTAAGTGTTCAAGAACTGGGAGCTGTCGTGTACACCGTATGACATATAACCGTGCAATTTACTTATGTACACAGATCACAAGCGTTCTCGACAAGCTCTGTCGGGCGCGAGTGTTGCCAAAGGCCATAAACTGTTTGGGTGTCACCATTGTCCACTGATGCTTGTATCTGCATGGCTAAACCACATCACGAAACGTGGCACTGGTAGATCGCAAACGCCAGACGTATTGCCATTTCAGGTTGATCTTTGCTTTGTTTGCTATAGCAGCAGAGACTATTGACCTTCAGCCACTGTCCTCATCGGCGTCTGCGTTTTGAATAAATCAGGTATACACTCATAGATGAACGTAGCGCGCGGACGCGCCTAGATAATTCGAAATGAATTTACCGTTGTTGTTCAACAAGAAATTAGGAACGCCACGAACTAATAACTACCAGTCAACACAATAAACTGTCGCCTTATTTATTATCGATCGTAATAGATTGGCCAACGGCATCAACCCGTCTGAAACGGCTAAGTAAAAAGGCCAGACATTTTTTTTTAAGCTATTTTTGTCTGCTTTGTTTGTAATTAGGTGCGATATATCTGCAATAGCAAATGATTCATCCGCCTATTATGTGTCTTCTATCACAAAGATGCTTTGTTTACAAAGCACAGTAACTTCGCGTTAGTAGATTGACCTACTTTATTCGGTTTCCACCTGGCAATATGTCCCAGTGGGATCTAACTTGATGGGCCTAGACAATGCGATAGTTACTAAGAACGTAAACATATAAGCCAATCCTTAGTAGAAAGAAAAAAAATTCAATAAGATGCCAAAATTGCGCGAAACATTTGCAACTAGAGTGCTTGCTATTGTTGCGCTCGTCTTCAAGTTCTATTGCTTACTATCGTTGCTATCTATGTTGGTTAACGTTGGGAAAAGTTGATTTAAACACGTCGTCCACGTTCCTCTTTCATTTCCTAGCTCCGTCTTTGTGATACTATTGTTGGCAGTTATAGTTTGCAGACCTGCGAGACACCATTCGTTTCGTCTATAAATAGGCAGTCCGATGCGTCAGGACGGTGAACCGTTCGCTCTATGCTAAAAATCAGTTGCGCGGAAACTAGCTGTTCTACAGCAGCAGGTAAAGATTGTCGCTGGTACGTTGTGGGAGGCGGTACGACTGGTTTTTGCCGTCGTTCGTCATGAACGGATAACACTTGCGGAAAAGGCACATTCGAATCATCAGCAATTATATATATCTATATACATATATATGGGTCAGCAGAGATATGAAATAAGCGTTTTACGATTTTCGCAAAAAACTGACGTCATGGTCACTGTTTTGTTGGGTAGTTTGCACGTACGTACATAGTGTAGTATAGTTCTCAAATATTGCTTTGCATATCTAGGAAGCTTCCAAACACCAATAGCAGGTCCTTTGTTGCACGCCTGTACTGCCGACGAAAATTACAAGTATCATTTTGATGGGCGTTATTGATTAGATAGTCTTGTAATACATAAGTGTGATAATTAGGAACGAAGCAGTTGCTCGACAAAGCAGGAGTGTGGTGTCTCGATAGTATGTCGAGGGAGTGATTCGAGCTAGCCGACGCGCATGTATATATATATATATCACAAAACATTCACTTATTTTCCGAGGGAAACACCGAAGTACATGTTTGCCTCGTGATCTCATCGATTTCGCGGTCGACATATGAAAACCTAAATAAAAAATTTAATTTTCTATACTACATATCCACATTTTTTCAAGTACTCTCTGCATAATTAGTTATCTAATAAGTCCTCTATATTCATTTTAAAAAAAGTCACCTTTGATATTGTTTAAGCGAGCCTTCAACTTTCGACATATTATCTATTCTGAAGACATTACTATTACCGTCGAGAAATTTATTTTTAAAAATGCCTCTTGCTGATTATCATTGTTTAAGCTTTACCAGAGGACTTAGGCATGGCCAGTTAGCTCTATTAGATTTACTTTGGTAGACACCATTTGCTTTGTGGTTAAGGTAGTCTGAAAGATTGGCGTTCTTGTTAGATTTGGCTGGCCGCAGTGGGCATCTAATAGCAGAAATCAGCGAATAACATAGCTCTTCCGAATCGTAAAGACCTTCATTTCTTCTAGCAGCGCCTAGAAGCGATACGTTTATCAGTAAGTAAAGTACAAAGTAGATATGATAAACTTTATTTGCAGGTGGCTGGGCCTTAACTGAAGCCACTACTTTTTTCAAAGTTCATTGATGAAGATTTCCTGACAAGGGAAAAATCAGGCTTATCTCGTGGGGCATCGATAGCTGCAGTTTGCCTTGTCGACACTCGGCCTTTCATGCTACTTCACCCCGAGCTATCAGTGTCCTTGAATGTGTAAGCTAGTATGAGGTCATGGATCGTCTGCAGATGGCTATAGAGCCTATCCATCTTCTAGATTCCCTTTCGCCCATCCGATATTCCAAGCAGAACCTTAGCTAGATTCACTCCAAGGCTCCACTACGGAACAGACACGCAGCGGGAGCGCTTTGCGGAACCACGGACCATTCGAGGAGAAGTGTTGTCCGCGTGGGTTAAAGCTGACGATGGTTTAAAGGCCAGTCGAATAGCTATGTATACTGTGCGTGAACTCAGTAACTGACCCCATCCGCCTCCTTTCCAACGATTTTGTGCAAATGACCAGTGGGCTGGACGGCCTGCTCCTCCTTTAGTGTCGTTTGACCCGAATGAACACTATCTCCGACGCACTCCGGGTAGCCTATTTTCTGCCATGCCAGCGCACCAATGCCTCACTCACACGTTGGTTCGACTGCCATTTACAGCGACGTTTTCCCGCAGCACTGCTGTGAACATGAAAGAAGCTATAGCAACGTAACTTTTTTTAAGATTTTTTACGCACCCCCTTCACCTGATAAATACAATAGAGCATATGCACAAGTATCCATGCGTACGATGTATAATACAGGTTCCAAGCTGCTATGTAGACGTTGAACATCCAACGTAACTTTCAAAACACGAATATGGTCAGCCGTGTAACAACGGAGAATCGTCTGCGATAACAAAAGGAAACATTTTAGACAACTGTATTTCGATCCTGATCTAAATAGAGCTGAAGATTCTTTATGGAGAACGTGATACTGGAGAAATTTCGTGATGCTCACATAGAGAAATAACAATTTCTCATTACTCATCTGCAATGGATACAGTCTAACCAGAGAACATAATATCAGTACAATTCAGTAATTAAACAGCACTTTAAAAAAATATAGGTGACCCGGGCTTAATTTGATTGTCAGGTCTCACCGTAGAGGCATAAACGGTAACGTTCAAATTCTTTCGGAGAGCTATAACAGTTCTTATTAAATCTACATGTTCCTAGATATTAACAAACTAGCTAGATTGATACCATGATATTTATATATTGTACTGATGGTTTTCACTTTAATTAATTGTTAACAATATTCGATTTCTAGTGAAATAACCCGGCCTATATGTAAAGTGCCGATGCTGGACTAATCCTGTGGTGCTGCGATGTGTCGAAAATTTATACAGAAAACAGCTTCGTTTGCAAAAGAGGATTCTCTAGCGAAACAGGATAAATAGGTCATCCTGCAAAAAAAATCCGATATAAATATTTGACCCCATTTTTTTTATTATAGTCACTATAAAACTTCGAAGTACATTTTCGCAAAAAGCATACGGCTATATGTGCGCGTGTCGTGTGTGAATCAACATATATCCAGCACTAAGTTCTGGTAAGAACTGATTATTTGCAACGCAAGAACTTGACGATAGTCAAAACGACAGGGATAGTCTGTGGCAACGCACAGAAAACCAGGACTATCCAAAAAGCGGCTATGAATGATGTTAGATATACGCTAGCGTTTATGCTTTGCCTATCGCCGCGCTATTGTGTTTTGTCTAGTTCGATCGCCATCTGTCCCCAAATCGTCCCCTCGCTACACGATGACCTCGTTTGTTCGCCGACTTTTCACTTATAATACCGTGCAGTATATTTCTCTCCGAATTAGTTAACAGGCCTTGAGACTCATCATACTCCTGTTCCCCTGTCATGTACGGTTTCGATCTTCTTTCAGCTCATACCGAAAATTTGTTCGGTGCAGTTCGCAAGCCTTGCTCTGACTTGCCATCAACTCTCTTGGTCGCCGGCCAAGGCCGACTACAAATCATGTCTATACTAGTGGTCTTGTATGTAGCACCCGGGCATGTGGGTGGTAATCTCTCTGGACCATTGAAGCTGTTGTTACTGCACGAGAAACGATGGAAAAGGCTATAGCGGTCCGAGGACGCAATGGTAACGTACGTTACGACATCGTTGATGTAACGGTGCTGATGCTGCAATGGCTCCGCATCCCGCCAGCTAGTGAGAAGGACGGATACGATCGTCTGGGCGAGCAGAAAAGTGTTGCCGTTTCAAGCTACGGTCAGCCCGCTTCACCCCCATCTCTCTTTCAATATATATGTATATTCTCTCTCTCTCTCTCTCTCAAACCCCATTTTGCTGTCCCGCGTGTTTACCCCTCTTCACCCCTCTTTCGCTGTTATACTCTTCCCCATAAAGATTTCCTCTGAGAACTAGGCGGCAGCGTACGGCTGGCGGGCCCCCCTTCAATTCATTCGATGCCGTTGGCGGCTCGATGTCTGACTGACGTCGCATTGCTGCAGTGTAGTGCATTAAGAGCAGTGGCACGTCTGATACTGGAAAGTAGTTAAAGCGAACCGTCGCAGTGTTGCTACTGTTGAAGTCTCAGCGGAAAACGCCGACATTAACCCAACGTCCTATTGTCCCTCGATGTCCCATTCGATATAGAGATATTATTCTCAATTCTCTCTTTCAAGCCGCGACGAAGACATTGGACCTTTCTTGCCGACATGCGCACTTCCCACTACTTTCCTACTATTCGTTCGCTTCGTGGAGCCGCCCGTATACATGGGAGACTACGTTCTTCCTGTGATCCTTCGCCTTTTCCGACCTTTAGTCAGTAGCCCGCCATTGTTCTCTCTCTCCTCTGTACTATCAGTACAGAGTCGCATGCACTGGGAATTAATTTTTCGTCAACTTAATCGGACCGATAGTACTGACGTGACCGCGAGTGCATATCGTGCAGCGCTTGAACTGACACCGCCTTCGTTAACTTCTGTCTATTTCCCTTAGTGAATAAAGTGTCTGTGAATTTGGTAATTCGCGTTATAGTTCACAAACTGCTATTGTAAACTTATCTATTTTTTCGATTGGCCTTTTCCCTTTCTTGTGGCTGCTATCGTCGGCTTGATGTACGTTATGCTTCGTTGGTAACTTTTATGTGGTGCCATTTTTTGAGACTTTATTGAATTGCTTCGGCCAAACAGAGGCGACGAACCCTCTTCCCACTGAAGTCTCATTCGGAACGTGAAATCTGGGTGAACTGAAGTGAGCTAGATAGATAGGATGATCGACTCGGCTAATCTCATGTACATAAACAAGTGAATTTTATAATGAAGAAAGCGCGCATAAGTGGTCGCAAAGCTACACATGCTTAGAAGGAAAGCCTGACAATTTTAAAAGTATGCTTCTTTTATCATTGTCTACTCTAAAAGTCTACGGTCAGACAGTGACGTTTGCAGCAAAGGGAAGAAAGAAAATTCGTCTTGGAAGAGATCAAAAAACTTTGGTTGAAATGCCCGACAAGATCATAAAGGATACATCTATCAACTCGCCATGCCCTTTTGGGCTTCCTTATTTGTAAACTATATTGCGCTGCCTTGGTAACACCGATGCTTTGCAATGGGTGATCTTATCTATGACGCGTTAAAGATGCACGTAAATGCGGGGCTAAGTAAACGTATTGCTGCGTTGCTGCTAAAATTAAATGAAGGGTAAAATAGTCTTGCGGATAACAACAACAAGACCTAATAAAGGTATCATTGAACTAAGATTATTCCTAGTACATAAACGATAACATTACCCATCATTAACCAAACAAAAACTAATTGTTATTATTACAGTAGATTTATTTCGTATTAATAATAACTGCAAGTCCAAAAAAAGACAATATACATTATTTTCTTTCGATAGGCTTAATGTCTAGTCTAATTTTACGCTTTCGTCGAAACGTATAGCTCGCGTTTGGCGAACGCGCTTAAATAACAGTACGGTAATAATGCTAAACCTCTATATAATCATTATCAATATCATCATTTAGTTGTCGATACAACACATGTACTTTGGTATTGTACAAAAATAGTGATCGCCTACTCGATCATTAGCCCCTTGTTATCCAATCCTTCCATTATGTCAAGGGTCTCCCTGTTCCAAAGCCCAGATCGCCTGGTTCCTTTCGTCTCGGGCTCCGACGCCAATCTGCTCGACCGTTTGATAGCATCTGTCAATAGCATTCAGTTTTTTTCACCTTCCACTTGCTTATACGTGCTCCTTTCTTACTCGCCATATATATATATATATATATATATATATATATATATATATACCTATATATCTGTTTTTGTATGTACTACAACTTACGCCTCTTGCAAGCGCGCTGTGTTTAAAGAGTGCGTCTTTCAGGGGGCGTCTCCGCCTAATGTTGAGCCTGTCACCACTCGCTGATCTGCGAATCCCTAAACTATTCATCTATACTTAACTTTTTTTATAGAATTGATTTTTTGTTTGTCGTGTAAACATCATCATATGATATTAGGTTTCCATATTTGTTACTTTCTTCGTATTGCGATTGCGCACTCCGTCAAGCCTTCGCGGGTCAGCTTTGAGTTATATTGAACATGCTCTAAGTCACAAATATGACCAGTTCGCAGTTGCTACCATAAACATACAGTCACCTCTGTCGCGGTCGATTTCCTGGGGTTCTACGCTGGTCCAAGATAGTGTTTTGCGCTTGTATAATGACGCGTTTCTTCCGTAATTCTAGTTTCGCATTTCTTAGCAGTTGTAATAGCAGCAACAACAGCAGCAATTTAATGACATTGGCATCTTTGTATTATGAACCCAGTTGGGTGGTGCCCTCAAACGCATTCCGGCGCCTCTCGAACTTCATTCTTGTACCTCATCTCGTTCGTCACGCGCTCTTGAATTTTTCATGTCTTCGTCAGGTCGACTATCTATTAACTATAGCACATGCGTACTTATAGCTTTAGTTTAAATCATCCACTTTATTTACCGACCGCTAATGACCGCTCGGTCTCCATTGTTAAATTTTGCTGGTAAATACTATACAAAACATGATCGTTAATATAGGAGCTAGTATGTCCATCAGTTTTGTCGCATTGGAATAGACAGGCCTGAATCAGATAGAGTTCTCTAACTGGTAGCCAGAACCAACGCGGACGAATCGATGAAGCCAGCTGAAATAGACTTTGCGCATCGATCGAATTTTAAGGCGCTTGGCCCTTTCCTCATTATCGCGACCTCGTCTTCCGTCCTGCTCTAAGTTTATTGGTTTGGCAATAAACTCGATTTACTTGTGTCTAACTACGAATAATATCGATCTACCTAGGTACAAATATTTTTTGTATTACTTATGGCAACAAAATCCTATAAAAACACACGTCACCTCCCTTCGGCTCTATTTCCTGCTCAGTCTCATCTTCCGTTACCCGTAAATTTCGCTGAGATTCCATGTTATCTATTAGTACAGCATACTCTAGTGGCATTACTAGAGTTTATCATGCTCTTAAAGTTAGTTTTGCTTTTTTCTTAAAGTTAGTTTTTTTTTTTTGAGATGCCTTTACTTCTCTGTCCCCATACAACGCTTTCAACAACATGTAACCGACAAATATTTGTCATCGGCACCAATACGAAATTCGCGGACAGTCTTTGAAGTAACCTGAACTTCACTACACATTTTTCCTTCAATCTCTCACACTTTTCTACAACGGATCCGCAGATGATCCGTCCATACGTTTGTTTTTTTTTGCTTCTGGTGGAAATCTTCGTTTGGCACGTGAAATGATTGTTTGGCACCAGTACATACGTGTAACTGCGGAGTCAGCTGCCGTACGGATCGGTCAACCAATCAACATGTATATATATATATACTCACCTTGAGAACACACGTCCCGCCATACGTTACTCGAATCGATTGTTATATAATAGACACGCCAAGGTCTTGGGCGAGACGATCTCTGTCGTCTCGGTTATATTGCTCTGATTCCTAAACTCTGATTTCGTCATACGTTTAGTGTCTGACAGCTTTAGCAACCTTTACTGAGCTAGATTTGCATCCCAGTCATCAGCAGTTACTAATTGTCTTGTTTTTTTTTTTCTTTTTCCTACTATCATTATTATTCGTATAGCAGAAATGGTGACAGTTCGTTGAGGAGCATAGAACGTGTGTATATACAGAAACAGGTTATGATTGTTGTATCTGCTGGAAGAAGCGTTGATTGGAACGGTCGCGTTGCCGTTGGGAGTCAATGTGATCCACCGCTGCTCAGATCTTGTGTGTTTCGGCGATATCACTCGTGACGTGCGGTGTAGAAGGGGTTGGTAAATAAGTCGGATTATCGACGCCGGAATCATCGTCAAACTGTAATGAGCGGAAGGTAAACACATTAATAAATGATGTACACATAATTTTTCACCTACGTTTTACATAGAGCTATCTATCGTTGCTCACGTTTTTGTCGGCAGTAAAAGCGCTAACGCAACGACACATATCTTTTTATTGCTACAATCAACTAGCAAACAATTCACTTATATCCAAAGTAAAATCATGAGTAGATTGTTATTTTCCATCGATCGCTCGCTCGCTAACGAAAAGCTTAATAAAGTAATAAGTAATCCGAATACGGCCCTGCCTACTGCGTTAGAATCACTTCAACCTGGCAGTACCGACCGTTAGGTAAATTACGTCTAGTTGATTACATGCATTACTTCTATTGCAAATCTGAAGCCACCTGAGCGTTTAAGATGTCGAGCTATGAACGATCGACAGCAGGCCCGTAGCGCCCCGCACAGTATACGCATATGTATATGCAGTGTCATATACATATGCTTTAAAGGCGGATACAAAGATATATCGATGGTATAACAGCCTTATTGGAGGGAAGCGAGAGAGAGAGAGAGAGAGAGAAACAAACGCCATATAACCTCGTGAGGATGAATTAGCTGGATGGAGGCGACGAGCTGGCGCTACTCAAACAGGCTGACACAGTCACAATCTTGTCGTTTCTGCCACTGCTCTAGCAGCTTCTGTTATCGCTATAGCGACTGGCGACGGTGGCTGTAAACTGTCAACAACTGCACTCCCTCAGGTCGTAACAAATAAGCGGTCGCGCCTGATGATGCTGATGAGGTTACTGCTGCTACCGCTGTCCTATGTTGCCCCTTTCCATGCTCGTCTCGTAGTAATATGCTATGGCGGTCGCTACGACTGTGACCACCGCTAGCCGTCTGTGCCTCGTTCCTTCCCGCCTAGCGGATATACATCACTTTCATTCTTCATTGTAGTATGATAAACGAAGATTTGACCACTCTGCTTCTGTTATTCGCAGTCGACAACCTGGTTGACGACCGATCGTCCTCAATAACAGTCGACTGTCTTGTCTTCAGCGCAGACTGTCTCTGCTTATCGTTCATTGTTCGCGGCAATTGCAAGAGAACGAAGCGGTAACATAAACATCGATCGCAGTTAATAGCGCTGTATGCGGATTGTCCTTCATTCCAACGAAGTTGCCCTCTTAGATTCGAACGCCCCGAGCCTTACAAAGTTCGTGCCAAGCCCCTCTGCCGCCATGCAAAGGAACCATTAATGTATAGTTGCACTAGAACGTTGCTTATCGTACTCATGGATGGATAGAGGCAGCAAGAGACAGCGATGATGCGAGGAAGCAAGGAAGCACAATGAACTGAGAGGGCTGGCTGTTTGCTGTCGTGTGTATGGGGCGTTGTTAGATATAGGGTAAAATATTTCGATGTTACTAATGGCTCATTGTTGACATGGCGTCAATTTACAGCATTTAAAAGCATTTAAATTTTATTGGTTTAACGCAAAAAGAAGCACAACGGGCGCTTAACGGAAGTGGCAATGGAGCGAAGCAGCCGAGGCAAGTTACGCCACTGGCCCATGGCACGATATGGTACAAGGTAAAGCGTCATTTGGCAATGAATTTCAGTTATTGTTGTCCTTAGGCTGTTCTCCTTGTCCCACAAAACGAACCGGTAAAATTATAGAGACATTTATTTTCTTCACCGTAGCGTCCACAACATATAGCATTGCTGGCTTACTGCTTATCTGTGCCTTTCTGCTAGGAAGCATTTCGCAGATAGATCAGGCAAGAGAATGTACACACACCTATTCGTATATATACGTGCATATTCTTAGGGGTACTTACGTACATGCCTAGATATCAGTAGTAGGCTGCCTCTATCATGTTTTTTGGACTTCGACTACACCCACTCTTTTACTCGATTTTTTTTCTACACGAATGGAAAAATAGTGCAGTACCAGTGTATGTAGCAATGCGCGCATGTTTAGTGATAGTGACTACTGAATGAACGAGCGGGCAGCTTGCCAGCCAGCAGCGCCACCAGCTACAAGGTTTGCTACAAAGATATATTGTTACGGCTTCTTTTGCCCTTGTACCCCGTAAGGTTGTATCTATGGAATAGGATGATATGGTGACGACGGCGAAGATGGCAGCAGCAGCAGAGACGGCTACGAAGACAACCTTCACCCTCTGCGCCAACAGCGTCTGCCCGGTTGACTGGTCGCCCCCCAACTAGTCATTTCGTTGCCCCTTTCGTTGGCTTCTTGCCTGCTTCGGTTGCCTTCGTGCTTCCTTTTCCCGTTCGCTTCGCTCGCTAAATTCTCAGCAGCAAGCAGGCCACTACCGTCACGACTAGTAGTGTTTGCAGCATCTTCTTTTTCTTTCTTCAGCCACCGCGTTTTGCCCTTATTTTTTCCTCATCAGCTGTCGCTTGTCGTTTTTTCCTTTTCCGCCACCCTTCTACTTGAGACTGCAAACTCATCGTTGGCGGTATCGTCTTCGTCGAAGTTTTCGTCCTCTTTTTCCAGCTCCCCTCCAAATCCTGTTCTTTTGCAGCCACTAACGTCGTATAAGAACAAACATGAGTAGGAACGCAAAGACGGCCGTGCCTCAGATGCTATTGCGGCTAACGCCGTGTAGGCATAAGTCGAACTCATGCAGTATAAGGTACTGTCAACGAGTACCGAGTTCGGTCGGGGATGGACGAAAGAAGGAACGAAGGGGACGTTACTACACGGAAAAAAGCAAACTGTAGGAAAGTACTGCTTGTGCAACGGTGTGCCGCGTCCAGTAATAACTCCACTAGAGTAGCTCCACTAGGCATATGTCGGTTTGTATAACAAACTGCCCGGACTGCGCACAGGTTCCTGGTAACGCCTGCAACGAGAGTCTCGTACAGGTCGTTCGATGGCTACTTTTGCCGCTGATCTTGCCATTGCTGCTTCTAGGTTGGAAAAGCCCTTAGTGAAGTGTAGTAGAACGATTGTGTCGGGAAAACTGGCGAGTACAAAAATGTTACCGCCGCGTTGCTTTCTATGCCTGTGCCAAGCCCTGACTTAGCACCTGGTCCTGTTTGGCCGTTATCCCTCAGTTCAAGCCCCTTTAACTTTTTTTATTCGCCGCCTTTGGCTAGCGAAATGACCAGGGTAGACGCAAAGGCTGGTTGCCAGCCGACTAAAGGGTAGAAAGGAGGAACAGGAAAGTACTGCAAAACGAGCTGCAACTCCAACCCCTTCCACTGTTCGAACGAGCGAAGAACAGCAGCGGTAGCATCAGCACCACGGTAGCGGGCCGGAAGGTCTCCCAGTAAATCAACTACCGAGGAAGCGAGCGAACGAGCACCGAACCAACTCAGCAAGACTTCACCCGGCGTTGCCTTCGACCATCTTCTTAAACTCGTAACGCGTACACACAACGTCATAGGCCGGAAGACGAACTAAGAACTTTTAGGCGCCCCAACGCCACCGCGACTGCTGCCAGGCCATTACAACCACCTCGATATGCCATAGCCCCACGAGCGTCAAGCCTTCGTCGACGACCACCCGGTACCAAGTCTACGTTCAACGTTTGCGCGAAGTGAGGCATTCACTCTTTACACAAAGAGGAGTTCATGTGTTATACGACGGGCGAACGCACCGTCTCGCCGTGTCCCGTCTCCTCCCGCTGCTTACAATACTCGATTTCGCGCGCATGATGATAGAAAACGCCACGGTTATTTAAGAGGGACTTGCAGGACGCGGGAGGAGGGCGGGGAAGGTAGTCGAGGTTGGTTCTTTGAAAGTTAGCAATACGGAAACCCTAGATAGGCAGTGCGACGACACAGTGCGGTGCGCTCAAATAGCATAAAAACCTCATGTCCTGCTGCTTTCCTGCTTGCTTTTGCTCATCAATGGATATTATTCATTTAGGGGGCAAAAAGCCGTGACGGGAATTTGGTAACTGTGCAGGTCCAGTGAGATATACCCTTACAAATTTACAAGGCTACATAAGCTGGCGACATACAATCCAGATAAGGTTTCAGCTATGGAACACAGAAGAAATGTGTACAACAGTTAAAACGTCAACGTAATACAAAAAAAGGCTGAACGAAACAATCCAGCCATGGAAAATCGAACAGTCTAACGGAACCTTTAGGCTGGCCATTAGTCAGCATTTTCATGACTGCACTGTAATGTAACCGAAGAAAAGATTTAAGGACAAAACGGTATTCCAAAGATACTACTCTGATAAAATGAGCTACCGTCCCCGCATATTTGCTTTTTGTGGGACCCTTGTTTAGTCACTTAGGGGATCACGTATTCTGAACCTCAAATATTACGATAAAGAAATCAACGATTGTGGAAAACAAAATTCAAACAACTTATCGCATGTCAGTTGCCACTCACCGAATGATTTTTTGTTAATTGCTCAGTGGACTGGGTCGTGTTGCTCTTGGAAAAGTTTTTTGATCCGACTCCAGACGGGAGGGTGCGGGAATGCTTCGGCGGATAATTATACGATCTGCAATGATCAAAAGCGGTATTGATTATTAAAGAGAACTGTAACTTAGTAGATATTCTTTATTATAACAAAACGTTTTTCTCAAGAAAATGTTGTCCGGGCTCGGTGGCCTAGAGGTGCCTCTTTGCGTCGCTATTTTTACCAATTACAGTATTACAAGAATTTTATTTATTAATTAACAATCTGCGCTCGAGAATTAGAGAGAAGCCAGACGGCGATAAAATGATAGAGTTGTCTGAGCGATAATTTCACACAGCGGCATCGGCCAAGCATTTATATTGGACAATATCAACAATTCTACCCTTCCTGCCATATCCTAAATCATTGATTCACATTCATTTAGGAGTAATCCTACTCTATTACTATTTCAAGTGTTTTGTTTCGAGACAAAATGTATGCGATTCTCTCTTAGGTAGCTGGGGTCTTCCCAAGACCAGCCAGACAAACTCGAGCACGAAAGAAGCGAAGCCATAGATTCGAACTATTGGAATACACAAAGCTTTACTGCGAAGCTCCGCTGGTCGACAGCAATAACGGATATCGTCGAGCGCTGCACCTTGTGTTAAGGTTTATCCGTTCTGACTCGATTCGCAGGAACAAAGGACGCCGGGAGCTGCGTTACCGCCACAGCCAAAGCAATCATCAAAGCGGCAGCTAGGGATCTGAGGGGCTGAGGGAGCTGCTCTCCGTTTGAAACTTCGCGTGAAGCTGCTGCTAGCCGCAGATTCCGGCAATCAGCAGAGAACCCAGTCGCTCAGTAAAGTTTAATTATGGCCATCACTTGGTTCAGACGAGCGTTACGTTAAGTTGAATTGAAAAACTGGAGCAGCAACCAAAGGTATCGAAAGATAGTTAAGGAGTCCCGTGGGATGTTGTTGGGCTTTATAGAACCAGCAGGGCTAAAGCGAGCTACTGCAGGGTCCTGAGGTTGCTGCCTACCAAATGGCTGCATCTTTTCATTAGGACAAGAGCATGCCTCAGCGGTAGTCACGGCGGAAGCAACATATATTATATAGGTTGCAACACGAGCAATGCAATATAAGAAGCTGCCGGAAATGCTCGACATTCGAACAACACGTTAATGGTTTCACGGCAATGCACGTAGGCTATGGTGTACGTCCATACGACGCGCTTTTCTACGACGCGGAGTGAGATCCAGGCCAAGCTTGCCGTTGTTGAGCTTATCCCATGCTCGATTCCACAACTGTCGAATGCTAAATCAATCTGCTCTGACTGTTTCAGATGCTCACTTATAGAGAGCGAGCGAGTGTGCAAGTAATAAAAGAATAATGACTTCTGAAAGCACTAGAGCTGTCCAATCCAGTACTTCTGACATTGGAAATACTGCATTGCGGACCAATTTTGATATTATCACAGATATAATGGCAAGCGGCTTAGGGGATGTAGGGTAAGTGTGAAATAAGCTCATTCATATTATTAGGGAAAATCACAGATTATGAGTACTAGCTGGAGACTGGTACCCTACTCATGCCCATCGCGGCTTCGGTGAATTCGGTCAAAATCTGATACAAAATTATGTTCTTTGTGATTTTTTGCTTAGATATAGCACCAAACACTCTAGTTCAGTACAAAAGGACTAAAATTTAGTAACGCATAGTAATGATGGTTACGGGTAGAAAAACCACCCACGGGCAAATTCTTCGGTATTTTCTTAAATCTGTCAATTCTGTGCTCTGTATTTATCTACCTCTGAAACGAGGACGCTGAATAAACTCGATACTAATGTGATGGTACTGAGGCAGTAATCTATTCTTATCTAATGCTCCTATTTGAGAGCTGACTTCATATATACACTTTTTTTTTCAGAGTAATAACGCCTCATTTAACTACCTTCTGGAGAAACTTTCCATATCGTATCATACGATAGAACGGCGCAAGTACAAAAACTAAATCTTATTCATGGACTTTACTGGTCGGGTTATGCCACCCAAAAGCAAGTCAGTGCCTTTTTTTCATTTGGACAATAACAATATTCTTTGATGAAACTAAGCATGTCCAAATACAGTATGTCCCACCTGAATCGACTCCTTTCAGGCGAAAAATCGACGCGAGGCCTTATCGCTAAATTGTTGGGCCTTATAGCCGGAGCCGCCCGGCTTGTGACATGCGGCCCAGCTGTTCCATGCGTGCCCATCGCACGCGGTGCGCCAGAAGGCGTCACGTCGTCTAGGGGGACTAGACAGGTGTCGAACGGCTGAACAACACCGGGACCGAATGGAGTCACAGGGCTTAAGCAGCCCGAGTATTCGCTCGCGGTTGGACTGTAATTAGATAGAAAAAAGAGGAGAAATGACCATAATAAACTGAACATGCTTGCCTTCAGGATCTAATATATTTGTTATCTTTCATTTCGTCATCAGTAACTAACAGCTAATAATTAACAGTTGTTTTCTTATCGTACTTGAATATTGAGACATAGTAAAAAAGAAATTAATGTAGCAAGAATTACAATATAACGATGCTATCAGACATAACTAGGAATTAGATGATAATCAAATAGCATCTGTTTTTATCCTTGTTGTTGATCGACTGTTTATTGCACATAGTGATTTAAAAAATATACTTCAGCTGCATAGCTAGATAGGGCAAACAGATGAACTACGTGCTGAAGTAGTTCAATACGTAGTATGCCTTACGGAGTGTCAAATGCGCTCTCATTTTTACAAGTAGTTAAGGGAAGCACGAGTGATGCCGATAACATTGACATACGATCTAAGAAGGGAATATGAATAAAGATACTTCTATATAAAGACACAAAAAAGCAGCGACTTGCTTGACCCATATATATATATATATATTCTGGCTGTGTGTAATCTCACAGGACTCGTTCTTGCCTGAGGGTGGTCAGCACGCTTAAAGTGTTTCATTTATTCTCGTAGGCGCTGACCGCCGTTGCAAGGCAAATCTTTTCAGAATGGCAATATTCGGACCTCGAAGTAGGACAGAGTCAGTGACGGGTGAAATAAATGACAAAAAGAATGAGGAAGGTCGAGACGAGAAAATTGAATACGAGCATTGCGGAATCAAGCCGTTGGTTCCCTAACGTTCTCAAGTGGCTTCCCAGCCGGTCAGCGTTCCAGAGAGCTCCTTTCTACTTAATTATCGAGCTTGTTCGTATGACACGACGACAAAACTGCTAAAGACCCTTGGAAAACGCCAACACGTGGGACGCAAAGATAGCAAAGAAGAAGGAGGTCATAGGGAACGACTACGAAGAGATGACCAACGAATTCTGACCGTTGTCGTGGCTCGTCTACCGCTGCCGCCTTCATCACCGCCATCGTTCTTATCACATCCCGCTACGGTGGCTGGCAACGTTCTGACGGCAACACATCCGCTGACGCCTGCAGCTACCATGAGCGTTTGCTACTCCTATTACTACTACAACTTTCCAGTCGTCGACCTAGCATAGGCAACAAACGAGGAAGCCACTGCGAAAACAAATGAGGGAGATCTAATTTCAACATTTTGCACTTGATCGTAGTTATTTAGCCAGCAGTGAGCTGCTTTGGCGTTCAGCTACTACTGATGTAGAGTAAGGCTGAACTGAATAACAGCGACGGCCCCCCTTCAGTACGATTAATGTGCGAAAGAGAGACGGAAGGAGCTATAGGACTGCCACTAGAGAAGAGCTTGACCGAGAGGGCCGCTGTGCCGCTGCTGCTATTAGAGTGGTGCGTCCGGCTAGGCCGGCTGACGATTCTCATTTGGCCTTTCTGCCGACACCGTCGCATTCTAGCGCGGTATGGACGAAAAAGAATTTTCTTCTCATCGTCTCGCTCGACCCCTTACCCCGTGCCCCTAAAGCCTCAATCCTCTCTTTTGCAGCAGTTGATGTCGTCCTGTCTGCTTACCACTCGTTCGAGCGTGCTGTCGGGAGCTGTTACTGCCTGCCGACAAGTTAATCCCTGGGTAATAGAATATCTGAGGCGGATCCGCCAGGAGCAACCACGAGGAGCCGGAAGGACCGAATGGCACCCGATGTGTCCGTTGTCTGCGGCGACACTAATCTGTTTATAGGCAGGTCTCCAGGCCTCTGGCAGGGGCAGCTCGCCTTTGCCAAGAAGTGGTCCTAGCGATGGCGGTGGATGTGGAGAGGTGCCGACATGACCTAGTGGAAACCAGCCAAAACCAACTAAAGTGCTACAGCACTAGTTCGCTATTGAGTTTTCTATAGTTGCGCTCGTCAAAGCACTAAAAGTGGCAGCGTAAACGTAGCAACAAACACTGTTGCTCCAGCGGAAGCCGCTGCACTACCGCTGATCGAAAACACTCTTCAAGAGGTCAAAAGGACGGCCACGGAAACGAGAGGACGAATCGGCCAGCTGGAACGCCGAAGCGGAAAGCTTTCACAGATTCTGAAGGAGGTTGATAGGAGAGATACGGGAGAATGAGCGATCATAAAACTAAAGAATATGGTGGAGGCGATAAAAGCAGACGGTTAGTCAACTGAAACAAGTTGCCCAGAAGCCATAAGTATCACCTTAGTGGCTGAAATGGCCAAATTGCCGTAGCTGTTGCGATACACATAATTTCACACACCTTCTCAGCCAAAGTTGAGTCAAGGTAATATTGAATTAAATAACAACACGTTTTTTTATAGTGGATATTCAGCAAGAATCGGAACTGAGATATCTCTTGATATTCCCTTGCTATATTAAAAGACCGTTCGCTTTATCGGTCAGCCAGCCGGGAGACGACGCAGTATTGTCAGCGTCTATGCGCGTATTCCAGAAACTAGCTTAGACTGTGCCGGTGTACAAAGTTATGCTTTAAAATATTCGTCAAGCAGAAATTTCTAAGGGCAATAGCAAATTAGCAAGGAAGAATCGTCATTGTAATAGCTGGCGTACCATATTAATGTGGTGGCCTTTAAAGGGTAGCAATAGGACAACTGCAAATCAGTCTACGACACGGTAGCACGCACCATTTTTCAATAATTTAGATCTTGCATAGATCATTCTGTACTCGATAAGGTAAACACCTATCGGCTTTGTTTGATAGCCTGAATACCACTTAAAGGGTTCGTCGCACAATAAGATGTTGAAATATCATTATACTTGGACTATATCCAAAGGTAGCGTTGCCGTTGTGACTTAGTTGGTACAACTAATCTAATTATAATGCATCGTAGACAGATTTAAGCGTTACACAAAAATTATCATCATCGCTGTCCTAGTCACTAGTGCTTCCAGTTAATATATTGACATTTATCCGTCATCAAGTTATATCCGAAGCTAGGCGATCATTACTTATGTATGAAAATATATACGAGGCTAGCTACCGTATCGCTTCCAAATACCCCTCGCGGTTTTTGATTCTGTGCTTTGCGCACAAACTCATATATTATCCGCGACAATAACGAAGATTGTAATAAGGCTTCTGTGGAACGATTATTAATAAAAGACATACATTACTTAAAAATAGACCAGGTTTAACTTTCAAACCGGGATCCGTTTATGCAGCAAACGGATAATTGTGTGTCCAGGGTGAGACGTAAACGTGAACCAGTTCTCCCACAAGTTCGCGTACCGTTTGCGCTCTTGTAGGCGCTTTACGTTCGTTCTTGTGTTCACCGACTCATTCGTTTTCTTCCTTTCGTCTCATGCTACACTACTAGGATCGTAGGATATCCGGAGTCCATTCCGTTGTCGTTATTGCCGTTATGGTCGTTGCCGCCGTAACAGCGAATGAAAAATGCCATGCACAAACTTGTGAATGGCAGCGCCACCACGGCGAAATAAGACCGGGGCAACTGCGGTCGGTCTGTCAGGTAAGCTGCCTGGGCGACACCGGCTGAAGCATCCGGAATGTCCCGCTGCCTTCCTGCCTGCAGTGTTTAGGGCGCTGCCGCGACTCTCAGTCATTAGCAGCGTCTCCCCTGAGATAAGTCCGGAGGAAAGTGGATTTGTCAGTCAGACGGGCGGAGTGCCGCCTGCAGAGTCAGTCATTCCGCCACTACATGTAGCGTTTTTCGTGGTACATATCGACTTCCTTCACGTCAGGACCGACATGACGCCCGAGTTCCAACAGTCTCCTGCAATGCCGCACTCCGGTCTGCCTGCCTCTATTACCACCGGTACCGGCGACTCTAAGTTTTGGTAGAGCGAGTGTAACAGCGGTGTTTACCGAAGAGATGGGATACACAGGCCTCCGACAAAAGAGTTCATAACCGCTCCTCGACCATGTAACCCCAGCTCCATGCTCTGTTAACCACCCTTTCTTTCTCTCTCTGTTTGTTTTTGCGTTGCGCAATGAATGCAACTTGCTTTTTCGCCCGGGCAGTTGTCGGGGGTGTGCACCCCCTTGCCACTGGAGACTCAAACATGTCATGTTGGCTTCTCCTGCATCCGCCACCCGGTCCACCATCGAGAGCCGAATGAAACTTGCACTGACTCGAGAAAAAGACAGCGATCCGCAGGCCGCTAACAGGGCAATCTTTCTCTCGCGTATTTAATTCTTCTATAGTTTTCTTCATGACACACTCGTACCATGCGAAAAAGAGAGGGAGAAGGTGCTAACGGAAAAACAAACGGACATCGACGTCTGCTAACATGGCTCACTGTGTTCACCACCCACAATCCTACCAGGATTCACGACCAGAAAGGCAGCATTCAGAAGGACTATCGGGACACAAATCCAACGAACTTTTACTACTCTTCACGTGAAGAGCGTCGTAGACTAGTAGAGAAATGATTCGTACAGCATGCCCCAAGAGAGAAAGAAACAATTCGTCATAGACTCGGAGAGTGGATTCAAGCCAGAAAAACAAGGGTAAACTGGTTGTCACTTATTTTCACTCGGTTTCTTAAAAGAAAAACAATTCCGTATCTGTGTTGAATTTCGAACAGTAATATAGGGAAAAAGCATGAGAATGTTTGATGTGACCTTGCAGATATAAAAGCGATAAAGTGTATATACTTAAGCACTGAAAAAAAATACTAAACTTGACCACACTAACTTTATCGTCATTGACAACATACCCATGTGAATGGGTTCTCTAATAATTGAACCAAGCTGATTGCTGGAGACTTTAAATCGTTTACTTATGCTTCATGACCATATTTTGCGATAACTGCATCTTGCGTTACGTAAACGTACATGAGAGACAATAACAGACGTACCTGTAGAGTGTGTGCGCGCGTGGAATTCGGTTATTAAAGTCAACATTGCGTGAATGTGACCGAGGAGTTTGGGCCGCCTCGAGAAGATCGAGCGTTTTTGAAGATGGTGAGCGGCGGCAGCATCGGATCGAACAGATGACACAGGCGATAAATAGCACGATACAGAGGAGAACGATGACGGCGACTAGGATGATTAGTTCTTCGCGATACGTCGGAAAGCGGCCTGCGCGGGTTATTGTTGGACGGGTCATTAGATCGACCTGATGTTCCGCACTAGAACGATGCGAGTACGACCAAAATATCAACGAGTCATAGATGCACACGAAGAGCACCAATAAACGTTATGTAAAATAGAAAAGAGACAAAAAGCAAAAAAAAAAGATTAATTATTATGGATATTATTTGGTAGATAGTCGAACCACTTCTATCGATGACGGACAAGATCTTGTTGTCGCTGCATACTGTCGTTTGAGAATTTTTGTGATATTCCTAAAACGAACAGCTAGCCCTACTATTACTAATTGTTGTATTCTATCTAACATTCGTTGGAAAGTATCACCTTTGGATTGAAGGTTAAGGTAAGGATTACTGTTGGCCGAATATGGTTTTGTCCGATTTGACATTTTAACTTATTACGCAGTGCAATACGATAGTTCTCAAAAGATTGTGGAATAACTGTGGTTATCAGTTTTTATAATTCTTTGATTAGATAGATTTTTACCTTAAAATAAAGTGTGATTTATATTACAAATATTATCCACGAGGTTCTGTCTCTTTTTTCTATAT